>NC_091287.1:173116368-173432439 GCF_032444005.1 Ranitomeya imitator
GGTTCACCAAGATAGATCTTCGTGGTGCGTATAATCTTGTGCGTATTAAACAGGGCGATGAATGGAAAACAGCATTTAACACGCCTGAGGGCCATTTTGAGTACCTGGTTATGCCATTCGGGCTTTCCAATGCTCATTTCAGTCCTTTATGCATGACATCTTCCGAGAGTACCTGGATAAATTCCTGATTATATACTTGGATGATATTTTGGTCTTCTCGGATGATTGGGAGTCTCACGTGAAGCAGGTTAGAATGGTGTTCCAGGTCCTGCGTGCGAATTCTTTGTTTGTGAAGGGGTCAAAGTGTCTCTTTGGTGTTCAGAAGGTTTCATTTTTGGGTTTCATTTTTTCCCCTTCTGCTATCGAGATGGACCCTGTTAAAGTTCAGGCCATTTATGATTGGACTCAGCCGACATCTCTGAAGAGTCTGCAAAAGTTCCTGGGCTTTGCTAATTTTTATTGTCGCTTCATCAATAATTTTTCTAGTATTGCTAAACCGTTGACTGATTTGACCAAGAAGGGTGCTGATGTGGTCAATTGGTCTTCTGCTGCTGTAGAAGCTTTTCAGGAGTTGAAGCGTCGTTTTTCTTCTGCCCCTGTGTTGTGCCAGCCAGATGTTTCGCTCCCGTTCCAGTTCGAGGTTGATGCTTCTGATAATGGAGCAGGGGCTGTTTTGTCGCAAAGAAGTTCTGATGGCTCGGTGATGAAATCATGTGCCTTCTTTTCCAGGAAGTTTTCGCCTGCTGAGCGTAATTATGATGTTAGCAATCGTGAGTTGTTGGCCATGAAGTGGGCATTCGAGAAGTGGCGTCATTGGCTTGAAGGAGCTAAGCATCGCGTGGTGGTCTTGACTGATCACAAGAACGTGACTTATCTCGAGTCTGCCAAACGGTTGAATCCTAGACAGGCTCGTTGGTCGCTGTTTTTCTCCCGTTTTGACTTTGTGGTTTCGTACCTTCCGGGCTCTAAGAATGTGAAGGCGGATGCCCTGTCTAGGAGTTTTGTGCCCGACTCTCCGGGTTTGCCTGAGCCGGCAGGTATTCTCAAAGAGGGGGTAATTTTGTCTGCCATCTCCCCTGATTTGCGGCGGGTGCTGCAAAAATTTCAGGCTAATAGACCTGACCGTTGCCCAGCGGAGAAACTGTTTGTCCCTGATAAATGGACAAGTAGAGTTTTCTCTGAGGTTCATTGTTCGGTGTTGGCTGGTCATCCTGGAATCTTTGGCAACAGAGATTTGGTGGCTAGATCCTTTTGGTGGCCGTCTCTGTCGCGGGATGTGCGTTCGTTTGTGCAGTCCTGTGGGATTTGTGCTCGGGCTAAGCCCTGCTGTTCTCGTGCCAGTGGGTTGCTTTTGACCTTGCCAGTCCCGAAGAGGCCCTGGACACATATCTCTATGGATTTTATTTCGGATCTCCCTGTCTCTCAAAAGATGTCGGTCATTTGGGTGGTTTGTGATCGCTTCTCTAAGATGGTCCATTTGGTACCCTTGTCTAAATTGCCTTCCTCCTCTGATATGGTGCCATTGTTTTTCCAGCATGTGGTTCGTTTACATGGCATTCCGGAGAACATCGTTTCTGACAGAGGTTCCCAGTTTGTTTCGAGGTTTTGGCGAGCCTTTTGTGCTAGGATGGGCATTGATTTGTCTTTTTCCTCGGCTTTCCATCCTCAGACAAATGGCCAAACTGAACGAACCAATCAGACCTTGGAAACATATCTGAGATGTTTTGTTTCTGCTGATCAGGATGATTGGGTGTCCTTTTTGCCTTTGGCTGAGTTCGCCCTTAATAATCGGGCCAGCTCGGCTACTTTGGTTCCCCGTTTTTCTGCAATTCTGGTTTCCATCCTCGTTTCTCTTCAGGGCAGGTTGAGTCTTCGGACTGTCCTGGTGTGGATACTGTGGTGGATAGGTTGCAGCAGATTTGGACTCATGTAGTGGACAATTTGACATTGTCCCAGGAGAAGGCTCAACGTTTCGCTAACCGCAGGTGCTGTGTGGGTCCCCGACTTCGTGTTGGGGATTTGGTTTGGTTGTCGTCTCGTTATATTCCTATGAAAGTTTCCTCTCCTAAGTTTAAGCCTCGTTTCATTGGTCCGTATAGGATTTCTGAGGTTCTTAATCCTGTGTCTTTTCGTTTGACCCTTCCAGCTTCTTTTTCCATCCATAATGTATTCCATAGGTCATTGTTGCGGAGATACGTGGCACCTGTGGTTCCATCCGTTGATCCTCCTGCCCCGGTTTTGGTTGAGGGGGAGTTGGAGTATATAGTGGAGAAGATTTTGGATTCTCGTATTTCGAGACGGAAACTCCAGTACCTGGTTAAGTGGAAGGGTTATGGTCAGGAAGATAATTCCTGGGTCTTTGCCTCTGATGTTCATGCTGCCGATCTGGTTCGTGCCTTTCATTTGGCTCATCCTGGTCGGCCTGGGGGCTCTGGTGAGGGTTCGGTGACCCCTCCTCAAGGGGGGGGGTACTGTTGTGAATTCTGTGGTCGAGCTCCCTCCTGTGGTCATGAGTGGTACTTCGGCTTGTTCTGTCTATAAGCTTCCTCTGGTGGATGTGAGTGGGGCTGCGGCTTCTGAGTTTCCTTCCTCAGGTGACGAGGTTAAGTCGTTAGGTGCTGCTCTATTTAACTCCACCTAGTTCTTTGTTCCTTGCCTCCAGTCAATGTTCCAGTATTGGTCTTGCTCTCTCCTGGATCGTCTTGTGGCCTGTCTGCCCTGCATAAGCTAAGTTCTGCTTGTGTTACTTTTGTTTGCTATTTTTTCTGTCCAGCTTGCTATATTGGTTTGTCTTGCTTGCTGGAAGCTCTGGGATGCAGAGGGAGCACCTCTGTACCGTTAGTCGGTGCGGAGGGTCTTTTTGCGCCCTCTGCGTGGTTGTTTGTAGGTTTTTGTGCTGACCGCAAAGCTATCTTTCCTATCCTCGGTCTATTCAGTAAGTCGGGCCTCACTTTGCTAAAATCTATTTCATCTCTGTGTTTGTATTTTCATCTTTACTCACAGTCATTATATGTGGGGGGCTGCCTTTTCCTTTGGGGAATTTCTCTGAGGCAAGGTAGGCTTATTTTTCTATCTTCAGGGCTAGCTAGTTTCTCAGGCTGTGCCCGAGGCGCCTAGGTCTGGTCAGGAGCACTCCACGGCTATCTCTAGTGTGGTGTGATAGGTTTAGGGATTGCGGTCAGCAGAGTTCCCACGTCTCAGAGCTCGTCCTATGTTATTAGTAACTATCAGGTCACTTTGTGTGCTCTTAACCACCAGGTCCATTGTGTTTCTGAACCACCAGTTCATAACACACCAGATAATACTTTGCGCCAAATACCACTGTCTGCAAGTCAGCAGAGTAGCCCACCCCTGTACCTAGGTATGCCACCTGTTTATTTGTTAATTTTTTTTTTTGCCAGACATTAACATCAATTTATTATTTTGGACTACTAACTGTGTCAGACACTCCTTCCAATTGTCCTCCGCTGACCACACCAATGCTGCCTGTGTACCCCTGGAACCTATTAAACCTGCATCGAGCCAACTTTTTTTTTTAGGCCTAGTAAGTCTGTCTGCAGTCCCTCCTTCCAATTGTCCTCCGCTGACCACACCAATGCTGCCTGTGTACCCCTATAACCTATTTAAACCTGCATCGAGCCTACTTTTTTATTTTAGGCCTAGTAAGTCTGTCTGCGGTCCCTCCTTCCAATTGTCCTCCGCTGACCACACCAATGCTGCCCGTGTACCCCAGTAACATTTTTTAAACTGCATTGAGCCAACTTTTGTGTTTAAGGCCTACTACCAGTGTCTGTCTGCGCCACTCAATACAGCTGTCCTCTTAAAATAGCTGAGCTTCAATTGTCAGGTTTTCAGCCTATCGGAATTTGAAAACTGCATTGGAGCTACAAGTTTGGTTGGGGCCGACAAACGGTGTCTGCCGCTCCTAGGTGTTCTCCTGGTTTACTTACCTTAGCTTCAATATTCAGGCTTTCATTAAGTAGTTTAATATTAAACTGCATTTGGCCTACTAGTTTGGTTGGGGCCTACTAACGGTGTCTGCTGCTCCTAGGTGTTCTCCTGGTTTCCTTTCCTGAGCTTCTATCTTCAGGCTTTCATTAAGTAGTTTTAATATTAAACTTCATTTCGCCTACTAGTTTTGGTGGGGCCTACTAATGGTGTCTGCTGCTCCTAGGTGTTCTCCTGGTTTAATTTCATGAGCTTCTATCTTCAGGCTTTCATTAAGTAGTTTTAATATTAAACTGCATTTGGCCTACTAGTTTGGGTGGGGCATACTAACGGTGTCTGCCGCTCATAGGTGTTCTCCTGGTTTAATTTCATGAGCTTCTATCTTCAGGCTTTCATTAAGTAGTTTTAATATTAAACTGCATTTGGCCTACTAGTTTGGGTGGGGCCTACTAACGGTGTCTGCCGCTCTTAGGTGTTCTCCTGGATTCCTTTCCTGAGCTTCTATCTTCAGGCTTTCATTAAGTAGTTTTAATATTAAACTGCATTTGGTCTACTAGTTAGGTTGGGGCCTACTATCGGTGTCTGCCGCTCCTAGGGGTTCTCCTGGTTTCCTTTCCTGAGCTTCTATCTTCAGGCTTTCATTAAGTAGTTTTATTATTTAACTGCATTTGACCTACTAGTTTGGTTGGGGCCTACTAACGGTGTCTGCCGCTCCTAGGTGTTCTCCTGGTTTAATTTCATGAGCTTCTATCTTCAGGCTTTCATTAAGTCGTTTTAATATTAAACTGCATTTGGCCTACTAGTTTGGTTGGGACCTACCAACGGTGTCTTCCGCTCCTAGGTGTTCTCCTGGTTTAATTTCATGAGCTTCTATCTTCAGGCTTTCATTAAGTAGTTTTAATATTAAACTGCATTTGGCCTACTAGTTTGGTTGGGACCTACCAACGGTGTTTGCCGCTCCTAGGTGTTCTCCTGGTTTACTTACCTTAGCTTCAATATTCAGGCTTTCATTAAGTAGTTTAATATTAAACTGCATTTGGCCTACTAGTTTGGTTGGGGCCTACTAACGGTGTCTGCCGCTCCTAGGTGTTCTCCTGGTTTCCTTTCCTGAGCTTCTATCTTCAGGCTTTCATTAAGTAGTTTTAATATTAAACTTCATTGGCCTACTAGTTTGGGTGGGGCCTACTAATGGTGTCTGCTGCTCCTAGGTGTTCTCCTGGTTTAATTTCATGAGCTTCTATCTTCAGGCTTTCATTAAGTAGTTTTAATATTAAACTGCATTTGGCCTACTAGTTTGGGTGGGGCATACTAACGGTGTCTGCCGCTCCTAGGTGTTCTCCTGGTTTAATTTCATGAGCTTCTATCTTCAGGCTTTCATTAAGTAGTTTTAATATTAAACTGCATTTGGCCTACTAGTTTGGGTGGGGCCTACTAACGGTGTCTGCCGCTACTAGGTGTTCTCCTGGTTTCCTTTCCTGAGCTTCTATCTTCAGGCTTTCATTAAGTAGTTTTAATATTAAACTGCATTTGGTCTACTAGTTTGGTTGGGGCCTACTATCGGTGTCTGCCGCTCCTAGGGGTTCTCCTGGTTTCCTTTCCTGAGCTTCTATCTTCAGGCTTTCATTAAGTAGCTTTATTATTTAACTGCATTTGACCTACTAGTTTGGTTGGGGCCTACTAACGGTGTCTGCCGCTCCTAGGTGTTCTCCTGGTTTAATTTCATGAGCTTCTATCTTCAGGCTTTCATTAAGTAGTTTTAATATTAAACTGCATTTGGCCTACTAGTTTGGTTGGGACCTACCAACGGTGTCTGCCGCTCCTAGGTGTTCTCCTGGTTTAATTTCATGAGCTTCTATCTTCAGGCTTTCATTAAGTCGTTTTAATATTAAACTGCATTTGGCCTACTAGTTTGGTTGGGACCTACCAACGGTGTCGGCCGCTCCTAGGTGTTCTCCTGGTTTAATTTCATGAGCTTCTATCTTCAGGCTTTCATTAAGTAGTTTTAATATTAAACTGCATTTGGCCTACTAGTTTGGTTGGGGCCTACTAACGGTGTCTGCCACTCCTAGGTGTTCTCCTGGTTTAATTTCATGAGCTTCTATCTTTAGGCTTTCATTAAGTAGTTTTAATATTAAACTGCATTTGGCCTACTTGCTTGGTTGGGGCCTACTAACGGTGTCTGCCGCTCCTAGGTGTTCTCCTGGTTTCCTTTCCTGAGCTTCTATCTTCAGGCTTTCATTAGGTAGTTTTAATATTAAACTGCATTTGGCCTACTAGTTTGGTTGGGGCCTACTAACGGTGTCTGCCGCTCCTAGGTGTTCTCCTGGTTTCCTTTCCTGAGCTTCTATCTTCATGCTTTCATTAGGTAGTTTTAATATTAAACTGCATTTGGCTTACTAGTTTGGTTGGGGCCTACTAATGGTGTCTGCCGCTCCTAGGTGTTCTCCTGGTTTAATTTCATGAGCTTCTATCTTCGGGCTTTCATTAAGTCGTTTTAATATTAAACTGCATTTGGACTACTAGTTTGGTTGGGGCCTACTAACGGTGTCTGCCGCTCCTAGGTGTTCTCCTGGTTTCCTTTCCTGAGCTTCTATCTTCAGGCTTTCATTAAGTCGTTTTAATATTAAACTGCATTTGGCCTACTAGTTTGGTTGGGGCCTATTAACGGTGTCTGCCGCTCCTAGGTGTTCTCCTGGTTTCCTTTCCTGAGCTTCTATCTTCATGCTTTCATTAGGTAGTTTTAATATTAAACTGCATTTGGCTTACTAGTTTGGTTGGGGCCTACTAATGGTGTCTGCCGCTCCTAGGTGTTCTCCTGGTTTAATTTCATGAGCTTCTATCTTCGGGCTTTCATTAAGTCGTTTTAATATTAAACTGCATTTGGCCTACTAGTTTGGTTGGGGCCTATTAACGGTGTCTGCCGCTCCTAGGTGTTCTCCTGGTTTAATTTCATGAGTTTTTATCTTCAGGCTTTCATTAAGTCGTTTTAATATTAAACTGCATTTGGCCTACTAGTTTGGTTGGGACCTACCAACGGTGTCTGCCGCTCCTAGGTGTTCTCCTGGTTTAATTTCATGAGCTTCTATCTTCAGGCTTTCATTACGTAGTTTTAATATTAAACTGCATTTGGCCTCCCAGTTTGGTTGGGGCCTACTAACGATGTCTGCCGCTCCTAGGTGTTCTCCTGGTTTCCTTTCCTGAGCTTCTATCTTCAGGCTTTCATTAGGTAGTTTTAATATTAAACTGCATTTGGCCTACTAGTTTGGTTGGGGCCTACTAACGGTGTCTGCCGCTCCTTGGTGTTCTCCTGGTTTCCTTTCCTGAGCTTCTATCTTCAGGCTTTCATTAAGTAGTTTTAATATTAAACTGCATTTGGCCTACTAGTTTGGGTGGGGCCTACTAACGGTGTCTGCTGCTCCTAGGTGTTCTCCTGGTTTAATTTCATGAGCTTCACTCTTCAGGCTTTCATTAAGTAGTTTTAATATTAAACTGCATTTGGCCTACTAGTTTGGTTGGGGCCTGCTAAGGGTGTCTGCCACTCCTAGGTGTTCTCCTGGTTTAATTTCATGAGCTTCTATCTTCGGGCTTTCATTAAGTAGTTTTAAAATTAAACTGCATTTGGCCTACTAGTTTGGTTGGGACCTACCAACGGTGTCTGCCGCTCCTAGGTGTTCTCCTGGTTTAATTTCATGAGCTTCTATCTTCATGCTTTCATTAAGTAGTTTTAATATTAAACTGCATTTGGCCTACTAGTTTGGTTGGGGCCTACTAACGGTGTCTGCCACTCCTAGGTGTTCTCCTGGTTTAATTTCATGAGCTTCTATCTTTAGGCTTTCATTAAGTAGTTTTAATATTAAACTGCATTTGGCCTACTTGTTTGGTTGGGGCCTACTAACGGTGTCTGCCGCTCCTAGGTGTTCTCCTGATTTCCTTTCCTGAGCTTCTATCTTCAGGCTTTCATTAGGTAGTTTTAATATTAAACTGCATTTGGCCTACTAGTTTGGTTGGGGCCTACTAACGGTGTCTGCCGCTCCTAGGTGTTCTCCTGGTTTAATTTCATGAGCTTCTATCTTCAGGCTTTCATTACGTAGTTTTAATATTAAACTGCATTTGGCCTACTAGTTTGGTTGGGGCCTACTAACGGTGTCTGCCGCTCCTAGGTGTTCTCCTCGTTTCCTTTCCTGAGCTTCTATCTTCAGGTTTTCATTAGGTAGTTTTAATATTAAACTGCATTTGGCCTACCAGTTTGGTTGGGGCCTACTAACGGTGTCTGCCGCTCCTAGGTGTTCTCCTGGTTTAATTTCATGAGCTTCTATCTTCGGGCTTTCATTAAGTAGTTTTAATATTAAACTGCATTTGGCCTACTAGTTTGGTTGGGGTCTACTATCGGTGTCTGCCGCTCCTAGGTGTTCTCCTGGTTTCCTTTCCTGAGCTTCTATCTTCAGGCTTTCATTAAGTAGTTTTATTATTAAACTGCATTTGGCCTACCAATTTGTTTGGGGCCTGCTAACGGTGTCTACCGCTCCTAGGTGTTCTCCTGGTTTACTTGCCTTAGCTTCAATCTTCAGGCTTTCATTAAATATTTTTAATATTAAACTGCATTTGACCTGCTAGTTTGGTTGGGCCTACTAACGGTGTCTGCCGCTCCTAGGTGTTCTCCTGGTTTAATTTCATGAGCTTCTATCTTCAGGCTTTCATTAAGTCGTTTTAATATTAAACTGCATTTGGCCTACTAGTTTGGTTGGGGCCTACTAACGGTGTCTGACGCTCCTAGGTGTTCTCCTGGTTTAATTTCATGAGCTCCTATCTTCGGGCTTTCATTAAGTAGTTTTAATATTAAACTGCATTTGGCCTACTAGTTTGGTTGGGGCCTACTAACGGTGTCTGCCGCTCCTAGGTGTTCTCCTGGTTTCCTTTCCTGAGCTTCTATCTTCAGGCTTTCATTAAGTAGTTTTAATATTAAACTGCATTTGGCCTACTAGTTTGGGTGGGGCCTACTAACGGTGTCTGCCGTTCCTGGGTGTTCTCTTGGTTTAATTTCATGAGCTTCTCTCTTCAGGCGTTCATTAAGTAGTTTTAATATTAAACTGCATTTGGCCTACTAGTTTGGTTGGGACCTACCAACGGTGTCTGCCGCTCTTAGGTGTTCTCCTGGTTTAATTTCATGAGCTTCTATCTTCAGGCTTTCATTAAGTACTTTTAATATTAAACTGCATTTGGCCTACTAGTTTGGTTGGGGCCTACTAACGGTGTCTGCCACTCCTAGGTGTTCTCCTGGTTTAATTTCATGAGCTTCTATCTTTAGGCTTTCATTAAGTAGTTTAATATTAAACTGCATTTGGCCTTCTTGTTTGCTTGGGGCCTACTAACAGTGTCTGCCGTTCCTATGTGTTCTCCTGGTTTCCTTTCCTGAGCTTCTATCTTCAGGCTTTCATTAGGTAGTTTTAATATTAAACTGCATTTGGCCTACTAGTTTGGTTGGGGCCTACTAACGGTGTCTGCCGCTCCTAGGTGTTCTCCTGGTTTCCTTTCCTGAGCTTCTATCTTCAGGCTTTCATTAGGTAGTTTTAATATTAAACTGCATTTGGCCTACGAGTTTGGTTGGGGCCTACTAACGGTGTCTGCCGCTCCTAGGTGTTCTCCTTGTTTAATTTCATGAGCTTCTATCTTCGGGCTTTCATTAAGTAGTTTTAATATTAAACTGCATTTGGCCTACTAGTTTTGTTGGGGACTACTATCATTTGGTTGGGGCCTGCTAACGGTGCCTGCCGCTCCTAGGTGTTCTCCTCGTTTACTTGCCTTAGCTTCAATCTTCAGGCTTTCATTAAATATTTTTAATATTAAACTGCATTTGGCCTACTAGTTTGGTTGGGCCTACTAACGGTGTCTGCCGCTCCTGGGTGTTCTCCTGGTTTAATTTCATGAGCTTCTATCTTCAGGCTTTCATTAGGTAGTTTTAATATTAAACTGCATTTGGCCTACTAGTTTGGTTGGGGACTACTAACGGTGTCTGCCGCTCCTAGGTGTTCTCCTGGTTTAATTTCATGAGCTTCTATCTTCGGGCTTTCATTAAGTAGTTTTAATATTAAACTGCATTTGGCCTACTAGTTTGGTTGGGGTCTACTATCGGTGTCTGCCGCTCCTAGGTGTTCTCCTGGTTTCCTTTCCTGAGCTTCTATCTTCAGGCTTTCATTAAGTAGTTTTATTATTAAACTGCATTTGGCCTACCAATTTGGTTGGGGCCTGCTAACGGTGTCTGCCGCTCCTAGGTGTTCTCCTGGTTTACTTGCCTTATCTTCAATCTTCAGGCTTTCATTAAATATTTTTAATATTAAACTGCATTTGGCCTACTAGTTTGGTTGGGCCTACTAATGGTGTCTGCTGCTCCTTGCTGAGCACTAACACTAACGGTGTCTGCCACTCCTAGGTGTTCTCCTGGTTTAATTTCATGAGCTTCTATCTTTAGGCTTTCATTAAGTAGTTTTAATATTAAACTGCATTTGGCCTACTAGTTTGGTTGGGGCCTACTAACGGTATCTGCCGCTCCTAGGTGTTCCCCTGGTTTCCTTTCCTGAGCTAACGGTGTCTGCCACTCCTAGGTGTTCTCCTGGTTTAATTTCATGAGCTTCTATCTTTAGGCTTTCATTAAGTAGTTTTAATATTAAACTGCATTTGGCCTACTAGTTTGGTTGGGGGCCTACTAACGGTGTCTGCCGCTCCTAGGTGTTCTCCTGGTTTCCTTTCCTGAGCTTCTATCTTCAGGCTTTCATTAAGTAGTTTTAATATTAAACTGCTTTTGGCCTACTAGTTTGGTTGGGGCCTACTAACGGTGTCTGCCGCTCCTAGGTGTTCTCCTGGTTTACTTGCCTTAGCTTCAATCTTCAGGCTTTCATTAAATATTTTTAATATTAAACTGCATTTGGCCTACTAGTTTGGTTGGGCCTACTAATGGTGTCTGCCGCTCCTTGCTGTTCTCCTCCACTGAACAAAGCAGTGCCGCCTGTTTACTACTGTTACCAATTTTGAACTGCATTTAGCCTACTTAATGATTTGGGCCTACTCACTGTGTCAGCCTCTCATTACAGTTGTCCTCCACTGAACAAAGCAATGCCGCCTGGTTAGTCCTGTTAGCCAATTTTGAACTGCATTTAGCCCACTTTATTATTTGGGCCTATATCTGTGTTTCCTCCTCATCCTGCCCATTGCCCAGTCAGTGCTAGATGAGTCTGCTGGTACATTGACCCACACCTCTACATTCCCCTTGCACGCTACACAGCCAGAATCTGACCCTGCTGAAAGTCAGGTTCCCCTTCCCGCATACTATACCACCTTACACGGGGACAAAGAGGAAGGTCCAGATGAAAGTGCAGATTCCTTCATCAGGTGGGGGGGGCATACTCATTGGCGACATCACTGGCACAGGGCCCCTCATAGTATGCAAAAGTGTCACTGCCGGTGGGAGGCGCCCCCGCCGTGCAAGCACACCGCTGTACTTTGAGGGGCCCTGTGCCAGTGCCAATGCAAAAGAGTGGGCCCCCCTGCTTGCTCAGGATCACAGCACTTGCAAAGTTGAAATACCTACCTCTCCCTGCTCCACTGCCATGACGTAGTCCATGTTTCCTGGGCCCACTAAAAACTTGAACCAGCCATACCCCCCACAACTTTAGCCAAATGACCCCCAATTTCCAATGCCTAACTATTATTATAAGGTAAATTAAGATTGACAAGCTTCAGTAACAAGAATGGATGTTTTTGCCCTTAAAATGGGTACTGTAGGTGTTTTCTTGGCCTCCACACACTGCTGACTATGCTTCCCCATTGACTTGCATTGGGTTTCGTGTTTCGGTCGATCCTCGACTTTTTGCGATAATCGGCCAATTTCACTCGACTCGACTTTTGAGATAGTCGGGTTTCGCGAAACCTGACTCGATCCAAAAAAAGTAAAAGCCGCTCAACTCTAGTCATAACTGGTACAGGAGGAGAGAGGACCCTGCCTGCGAAGGCTCACAATCTACAAGGGATGGGTGAGAATACAGTAGGCGAGGGTAGAGCTGGTCATACAGCGGTTTGGTCGATCTGTGGTTACTGCAGGTTATAGGCTTGCCGGAAGAGGTAGGTCTTTAGGTTCTTTTTGAGATACATTTAATACAGTATAAAGTAGGGGAATCAAGCTAGATTATATTTCTTTAATAGTTAATTGCATATAAAATATAAAATATTTGCTTTCCTTTCAGGAATATTTTTTTAATTAGATGAAAGAAATTCTATATTTTTTGAGACAATGGTGCAATGCATCATAATTCTATCAGCAGATACAATATGGCACTAAGTCAATAATATTTCCATATATATGACACTAACACTAAATCATACATTTTATTTCAGTAATTAAATAAACTACTAAGCAAAGAAAAACACTGTTTGGTTAAAAATTTGGATATCCTTCCCTTATATGATGAGGCTACTAAACAGAGGGAGAATATGACTTTCGACAATAGAAAATTCTGCCCAGGCCTGTCCATCTATAAATTATATTCAGCAGGAAATAGCTTGTTATGGAGACACTGCTTCAGAGATGGGCCAGAAGATTGCTGCGTCTGGTTACACAAACTCCTTCACTTATTAGACTTGCTTCACCATCCTATTAAACAGCACAGGTTTTCCTTGCTTTGTCATACTAAAATTTAATCTGTTTAGTTGATCTCCTGGAGCGATCTATCCTGAATTGTTTCAGCTGTTCAGTGTTGGCCTCTCCCTTCTGGTATATATTCTGGTCACTGGCACTTGAGAATTGCCAGTGATAGATTTACTTCCTGGTTTGGTGGTGAAGGAGAAAAGTTCAGTGTTTGAAGTTGGCGGTTGGAAACTTAAACTGGAGATTGTTGTGTGGAGTTGGCTTGCGCATTTATCCTTATCCTCTCACATTTGGTTTCCCCTTCCTATACAACCTCTGTTTCTCACTGTTTTTATGAGTGTATTTGTATGATAGAAGTTTTCTTTTATCCGTGTGTGTTTACAATCTTCTTTATTTTTTTTTATATAGCGCTAACATATTCTGCAGCGCTTTACAGTTTGCACATATTATCCATGTGTTTACCCTTGTCTGTCTAGTTAGTGTTTTCCTATACACTCTTTCCCCACACCTCTCTGGGTGGGGGAAGGATTAGATAATGGTTAACAGCATACCTTGGGAAAAGATTCCGGTGTCTGCAGCATCTGTGGTAATCTGGGATACAGGGATAGACTAGGGCATCCCTAGTTCGAGGGATTGGGAGGTGCCCACAGTTCCTTGTCACTGTGTGACATAGCCACTGTCATCAAGATCACAACCATAGTAGAATTTATGGTACTTGAGAGAATTAATTGTTTTGAAAGTCGCAAATCGGCTAATTTATGTGCAATATGTAATGTAAAAGTGAGTAATTATTAAATTCTTTTAATTAAAACATTCTTAATTGTGGATATACTCATTTAAAAGGAATTTGTCACTACATTTGACCTATCTAAACTATTAATATGGGCATACAGGCTATAGACTTCTAAAAAAATTCTTACCGGTATGTCTTATATCAGATGCCTTGTTGTGGATGAATCAGCTATTACCACTTTATGTACATGTCCTCTTCCTGGCAATGGACAGGATGTTGCCTGGAAGACAACTCTGTCTGCTGAGCATATTTTAAATAAAAGGGCGCAATACCAGCATGAGACAAGTAACTAACACTGAACAGGAGAAATGAACTTTGTCTTCTTGCAAACTCATTTTCGGCTAATCTCTTAGCTCTGCTGTATTGCAACAATATTGCTTTCCTGACTGCATGTGAGATGGAAGCTAAAGCTGAGAGAAACCTGCGGATGTGTCAGATATAATCACACACAGCTCTGCAGTGAGATCGGAAGAGCAGAGAGTGGTCATTAGCTATCCCACTGGTAACTTCATCCTTATATTTAAAATAATTTCTGGGAGACAGCATTATCTTTCAGGCAACATCCTCCTCGTAGCCTGGGAGAGGTAATTTACATAATGTAATAAAACATGATTTCTCAACAACAAGGCATCTGATATTAGACATACAGGCAGGACTTTTTAGCATTCTACAACTTGTATGCCCATATAGTTTAGATAGGTCAAATATGGTGAAAGATTCCTTTTTACATGTGCATAGAAAAGTGGAGAAAGGTGACATTCCCATCATGTTTCAGCTGCCATAAACAAATTTGTTATTGTAGAAAATGCTTCTTTCTATAGTCAATTTGAAGTCAATTTGATCTGTGTTTCTTAATTTGGTTATCACCTTTTCAAATGTCTGCTAAAGGTTTAGCTTTTCTCTCCACATTTACATTTAGTAGGGAGATAATAAGGTAATGATGAAGTACAGTAGACATTATTCAACAACATTACACCTCTTTTCCTGGTTTCACTAGCACTATGATCTTTCCCTTCTGCATAGACTTGGGAATTTTGAAATGATTATAACATTGTTGTGCATAAATATGTGATTCTTCAGAATTTCTTTTAGTCTAGCCTGATGAAGAGACCTGTGGAGTCTCGAAAGCTTGCAATTTGTTACCACCTTTTCAGTTAGCCATTAAAAGGTATGAACCACTGAGGACTCTCAATTCTAAATATATTTTCTATCTACTGGCTAACACGGTACCAAGATATATATCTTTCCTGTAGAAAGTAAAATAAATTAATAAGTTTAAGGCTGAAAAAAACCTTATTCATCTCATCATTGCTTCAATTTCCCAGATATTTGCAGCTACAACTACTGTATATTTTTATTGAAGACTTGAAGTTCTTCCATTAATACATTTAACTTTTTCAACTCTTATTATTGTTTACAAGTTAATAGGGGTTTTCTGTTAAATGCCAATAAGTGGACAATTAAAGGTCAAAAGCTAGTTAGAATAGCCAAATTAATGGTTATAAAGGGGTTGATAACCAAGCCAGCCAAGTTTAATTAGCGGTCCTAATGACCTCATCAAAGCTAAACAAGAGGGCATTGTTAGGGTTTGTTCACATGCTGCGGTTTTGCAGTGTTTCTTCAATGTGCTTTTTCACTTTGTTTTACAGTACCAGAAAAATTAGCAGCATGTCATTTCATAGTAACATATAGTAACATAGTTAGTAAGGCCGAAAAAAGACATTTGTCCATCCAGTTCAGCCTATATTCCATCATAATAAATCCCCAGATCTACGTCCTTCTACAGAACCTAATTGTATGATACAATATTGTTCTGCTCCAGGAAGACATCCAGGCCTCTCTTGAACCCCTCGACTGAGTTCGCCATCACCACCTCCTCAGGCAAGCAATTCCAGATTCTCACTGCCCTAACAGTAAAGAATCCTCTTCTATGTTGGTGGAAAAACCTTCTCTCCTCCAGACGCAAAGAATGCCCCCTTGTGCCCGTCACCTTCCTTGGTATAAACAGATCCTCAGCGAGATATTTGTATTGTCCCCTTATATACTTATACATGGTTATTAGATCGCCCCTCAGTCGTCTTTTTTCTAGACTAAATAATCCTAATTTCGCTAATCTATCTGGGTATTGTAGTTCTCCCATCCCCTTTATTAATTTTGTTGCCCTCCTTTGTACTCTCTCTAGTTCCATTATATCCTTTAGGGTTGTTTCACATTTTCAAATGAATGCATAAAAAAAATGCAAGTAAAAACCCATCAAAAACATATGTATCGTACTCTGTTTTCCTGTCAAAAGATGCATTGTTAATTCAAAAAAATGAAAAAGTGCTGCAAAGACTCAATTTGTGAACATGCCCTTAATCTGACCTAGCAAGACAGAAAGTCAATTTCTAGAAACAAGAGGCATCACGTTGACAAAATTTGCAAATACAGCTGGCAACAAAAAGTAAGTGGCACTGAATTGGGTGTGGTGAGAGACATTAATGTGCCAATATATGTACGATGGCTTGAGCTTTGAGTAGTCAGTCAGTAAAGTCATCTGGCATTACATCATGTATACCTGCAAAACTCAGATTCAATTTGTTCTGTTAACTTTTTCAATCTGTTACACAATTACTGAACTTGTTCAAATAATTTATAATGAAGCAATTCACGCATGTTACATACGGATGAGAAACTTGACTTTTGACAACAGTAGATGTAGAACACTTGGATATTGTACACCATGAATTTGCAAGCAGAATATATCCATTTGCTTTGATTGATGAGGGTTAAGCTCTATAATCTTGCAATACCTAAAATCTAATCCTGAACTAATCATATTTTTATATGGCACAAAATTTCTGCTTACAGCTCTGACTGTGCATCATCATTAGATTTGGGAGATATGCCAAACCAACTCTAATCTAATATGGAAATGAGGTGTTGGCCTTGATATTGTGTCATTCTGCTGAATGGAATCACCTGCACCCATCTCTCTTTGGAGACATTTCAAACAGAGTTAGCTCCTTAAACCTTGTAATTAAAATGAGAAATCCCCAAGCTTCCATGACTGAGCTTAGAAAAAGATTATTAGGAATTTAATAGGGAAAATATCACAGCCTAGACCATCTGTGACCCAGTGTACGATGAGAATTTAAAGAAAACTGGAAGGAGGAAGCATACACTTCAATGAACGCTTTAGGAGAATGGCTATAGAGCAGCAATAAATCAACATACTTAGAGTACAGCCTTTTTCAGATTTAATTACTGTTACATAATTATTAGCAAAGCATTTGCTTCTGAAACTGTAAAACTCATTACATCAAAAATCCCCAAGCTCCCTATGAATTTTATAAACTAGTTGGCTTTTTCAGCTGTGGGAAAATTCACCAGAGTAGATTTCAATTGTAAGTCCCACCTCAGAGAGTCATCTGTTCTCAGACTGTGCTGTCTTTCTCATTGGAATGACTTGACTAGGGTTCTTCATTGGGAAACAAGGGGCTTCAAGATTTAATAAGAGAAGCATTTCCTGAGCATATGACACAGAATATGTTTGAAAGCTAGTCTTATGGTAAACGCTGTTAGATATTGTGAACAAACTAGGTTGGACTATAGATCAAATTATTATTTAATCCTAAAGTATATTTTGACTTAAGAGCTGTGTGATAAAACATACTTTTATGTACCCTTGCTGTAAAATGTATGTGGCTTGTTAAAATATGCTGCAATCTGACTGATGCTGAGTGTATTAGTTTTTTTTTTCTAGTTCTTACATTCATTATGAAAATAAAATAAATCCGCTGCATATCAAAGTTGGAAAATTTGAATCTTGTAAATTCCGCTCATCTCTAATTTTGGTTTATCTTATGATCTACCAAAACTTTTATACCAATGTAAGTAGAGATGAGTGTGCATCATTCTGTATAGGATCAAGTTTAAATCAAATTTGCTGAGATTCGCGGTTTTCACCGAATTCAAGAATTTGGAGATTTGATTAGAGTTTTTTTTTAAATTGCTTTGTACAATTGTCCACTCTGCTGAAGCATCACAAAGCAGCCTAACGTCATTTTGCATTTAAAGGGACTCTGTCACCTGAATTTGGCGGGACTGGTTTTGGGTCATATGGGCGGAGTTTTTGGGTGTTTGATTCACCCTTTCCTTACCCGCTGGCTGCATGCTGGCTGCAATATTGGATTGAAGTTCATTTTCTGTCCTCCATAGTACACGCCTGCACAAGGCAAGATTGCTTTGTGCAGGCATGTACTACGGAGGACAGAGAATGAACTTCAATCCAATATTGCAGCCAGCATGCAGCCAGCGGGTAAGGAAAGGGTGAATCAAACACCCAAAAACTCCGCCCATATGACCCAAAACCAGTCCCGCCAAATTCAGGTGACAGGTTCCCTTTAAGCACGGGACACTCTATAATGCCCTGCAGCTATGACATCTTACAGATTATCATATCTTGTACAGCAATGATCAGTACCTGGACCACCACAGATCAGTAGTTCCCAGTGAAGCACAGTTTGTACAGCAGAGTCATTTTCCAGATCTAAAGTCACAGGGTAAGTTCTCTCTCCTGCAGTTTGCAGGTTCTTATGGTTAGTCGGGTCCCCTATTTCTTTCTCCTGTAAAGTATAAGCTTTTATAGTCAGTGGCATTCTCTCTCTCTCTTACCTCCAAAGTATAAGCTCTTATGGTCAGTGGAGTCAACTCTCACTTACATGAAAAAGTGTAAGCTCTTTTGGTCACAGGGGTTCACTCTCTCTTAACAGTAAAGTGTAGCTCTAATGTTTAATGGGGTCCTCTTTCTCTTACAAGCTTTCCAGTATTGACTTTTGCATGTATTTTTACTCCGCAAATCAAATTGTGGAAGAAAATATAGTAAAGTCGGTGAATTTGAGTTATAAAAGACCTGCTCATCTCTAAATGTAAAGGTACCTTCACACTCAGCGACGCTGCAGCGATACCGACAACGATGTCGATCGCTGCAACGTCGCTGTTTGGTCGCTGGAGAGCTGTCACACACCGCTCTCCAGCGACCAACGATGCCGGTAACCAGGGTAAACATCGGGTTACTAAGCGCAGGGCCGCGCTTAGTAACCTAAAGTTTACCCTGGTTACCAGCGTAAAAGTAAAAAAACAAACACTACATACTTAGCTTCCGCTGTCTGTCCCCGGCGCTGTGCTTTCCTGCACTGACTGTGAGCACAGCGGCCGGAAAGCATAGCGGTGATGTCACCGCTGTGCTTTCCGGCTGGCCGGCGCTCACAGCCAGTGCAGAGAAGCACAGCACCGGGGACAGACAGCGGAAGATAAGTATGTACTGTTTTTTTTTTTTTTACTTTTAAGCTGGTAACCAGTGTAAGCATCGGGTTACTAAGCGCGGCCCTGCGCTTAGTAACCCGATGTTTACCCTGGTTACCAGTGAAGACATCGCTGAATCGGCGTCACACACGCCGATTCAGCGATGTCTGCAGGGAGTCCAGCGACGAAATAAAGTTCTGGACTTTCTGCAGCGACCAACGACATCACAGCAGGATCCTGATCGCTGCTGCCTGTCAAACTGAACGATATCGCTAGCCAGGACGCTGCAACGTCACGGTCACGCTAGTGATATCGTTCAGTGTGAAGGTACCTTAGGTCTATTTCCTTGCTTATTTCCCTACTTGTTTGACTATTTTCTGAAGTCCCATATAGGTGAATTGGGAAAGTTGGACATATCCGGCTACCTCTTCATTCACAGTAACATGAGATGGGCTACATTCTCAAAATTCTGTGTATATGCCATAAATGTCCATCATAGAAAAGCTCTTTTAATTTATATAACATAAATGAAAAACATTAATTTACACATGGACAATTTAGCTTTAAAATAAATGTAAAAATATCGTCAGATATAGGCTTCATGAATATTAGAGTAATTTTGAAAGACTTAGATACCTAAAGGGCAAATACTCTAATGAGAAATACTGAACTTACAAATTGACTGAAAGATATGAAGATATTGTTTCACCTGATCTGAAACAGAATGGCATTTCTGCTATAGCTGGATGCCAAGTAAATGCAGTCTTGTTTATAATGCCAAGATTGTCAGAGAATTGATAATTTACTAAGGTACCAGCTGGTACTTTAGGTTTGAGATTAAACGCTGCAAAGAAGGCACTCAACAAGCAAAATGTTACTTTTGCCATGGCTTATAAGAGTAAAGCCTTTCAAACTGCATCTTAGCATTCAGAAGGTTCAGTAACACTGCAGCAAATGGCATGCACCAGATGCTCATCTACGGCAGAGTAAAAATTCTAATAAAAACTTGGCAAACCAACTGACAAAAATTTCTTAGTTAAGTCTTTGTGAAAAACGTGAGGAACAGATAAGCATATGCTGCTCTATCAATATTACTCTTTCTTTCAAATCGTATACAGGTACAGTATATATATATATATATATATATATATATACATATATATATATATATATGTATATATATATATATATATATATATATATACTGTATATAAATGTGATGGTACCAAGGCAAAAATAAACAAAATAAAGTGATTGCAAGAAATTCTTAAACAAAATGAACAGATCAGGGCAAAATTTTAGTTTACCAATAAAAAACTGAGCAAAAGTGAGAACTTCTCAAAGATTGTGCTCTGGGTAGATGAGTCAAGATACCGTAGAGTCATATGGGCACACGTTAAGTAAAAACCGAAAGCATTTCTCAAGGACAAGCTGATACTGATAAATAGGGATGAGAGAACCCAAATGGGAAAGTATTGGGTTCGTACCGAACACATAGTGTCTGTTACCAAACCCCGAACACAGAGTTTTTACTAAATGACTGATTTCAAGTTCGGGTTCACCAGTCTAATAAAGCTTGCTGAAAGGCTGAGCATTTTAAACTGTGGGCACTTCCGGAGTCATCATAGCCATGCCAAGTATTGGCACATTCTGCAAAAAAAGCGGTGTGTATTCTGCAAGCCATATCTATTGTAGTACTGTGCTACTACTGTGCTAAAATGCGCTGTGGGTACTCTGTAGCCATATCTGTATGAAAACTGTCTTTGAAGTCACTTTGTGTACTTTGCATCCCTACTCCTGTTGGAGCATTGTACTTTAACCCCTTCATGACCCAGCCTATTTTGACCTTAACGACCTTGCCGTTTTTTGCAATTCTGACCAGTGTCCCTTTATGAGGTAATAACTCAAGTACGCTTCAACGGATCCTAGCGGTTCTGAGACTGTTTTTTCGTGACATATTGGGCTTCATGTTAGTGGTAAATTTAGGTCAATAAATTCTGCGTTTATTTGTGATAAAAACGGAAATTTGGCGAAAATTTTGAAAATTTCGCAATTTTCACATTTTGAATTTTTATTCTGTTAAACCAGAGAGATATGTGACACAAAATAGTTAATAAATAACATTTCCCACATGTTTACTTTACATCGGCACAATTTTGGAAACAATTTTTTTTTTGTTAGGAAGTTATAAGGGTTAAAATTTGACCAGCGATTTGTCATTTTTACAACGAAATTTACAAAACCATTTTTTTTGGGGACCACCTCACATTTGAAGTCAGTTTGAGGGGTCTATATGGCTGAAAATACCCAAAAGTGACACCATTCTAAAAACTGCACTCCTCAAGGTACTCAAAACCACATTCAAGAAGTTTATTAACCCTTCAGGTGCTTCACAGCAGCAGAAGCAACATGGAAGGAAAAAATGAACATTTAACTTTTTAGTCACAAAAATTATCTTTTAGCAACAATTTTTTTATTTTCCCAATGGTAAAAGGAGAAACTGAACCACGAAAGTTGTTGTGCAATTTGTCCTGAGTACGCTGATACCTCATATGTGGGGGTAAACCACTGTTTGGGCACATGCCGGGGCTTGGAAGGGAAGGAGCGCCATTTGACTTTTTGAATCAAAAATTGGCTCCACTTTTTAGCGGACACCATGTCATGTTTGGAGAGCCCCCGTGTGCCTAAAAATTGGAGCTCCCCCACAAGTGACCCCATTTTGGAAACTAGACGCCCCAAGGAACTTATCTAGATGCATAGTGAGCACTTTGAACCCCCAGGTGCTTCACAAATTGATCCGTAAAAATGAAAAAGTACTTTTTTTTCACAAAAAAATTCTTTTAGCCTCAATTTTTTCATTTTCACATGGGCAACAGGATAAAATTGATCCTAAAATGTGTTGGGCAATTTCTCCTGAGTACGCCGATACCTCATATGTGGGGGTAAACCACTGTTTGGGCACATGGTAAGGCTCGGAAGGGAAGGAGCGCCATTTGACTTTTTGAATGAAAAATTATTTCCATCGTTAGCGGACACCATGTCGCGTTTGGAGAGCTCCTGTGTGCCTAAACATTGGCGCTCCCCCACAAGTGACCCCATTTTGGAAACTAGACCCCCCAAGGAACTTATTTAGATGCCTAGTGAGCACTTTAAACCCTCAGGTGCTTCACAAATTGATCTGTAAAAATGAAAAAGTACTTTTTTTTCACAAAAAAATTATTTTCGCCTCAATTTTTTCATTTTCACATGGGCATTAGGATAAAATGGATCATAAAATTTGTTGGGCAATTTCTCCCGAGTACTCCGATACCTCATATGTGGGAGTAAACCACTGTTTGGGCACACGGCAGGGCTCGGAAGGGAAGGCGCGCCATTTGACTTTTTGAATGGAAAATTGACTCCAATTGTTAGCGGACACCATGTCGCGTTTGGAGAGCCCCTGTGTGCCTATGCATTGGAGCTCCCCCACAAGTGACCCCATTTTGGAAACTAGACCCCCCAAGGAACTTATCTAGATGCATATTGAGCACTTTAAACCCCCAGGTGCTTCACAGAAGTTTATAACGCAGAGCCATGAAAATAAAAAATAATTTTTCTTTCCTCAAAAATGATATTTTAGCCTGAAATTTCCTATTTTGCCAAGGATAATAGGAGAAATTGGACCCCAAATATTGTTGTCCAGTTTGTCCTGAGTACGCTGATACCCCATATGTGGGGGTAAACCACTGTTTGGGCACATGCCGGGGCTCGGAAGTGAAGTAGTGACGTTTTGAAATGCAGACTTTGATGGAATGCTCTGTGGGCGTCACGTTGCGTTTGCAGAGCCCCTGATGTGGCTTAACAGTAGAAACCCCCCACAAGTGACCCCATTTTGGAAACTAGACCCCGAAAGGAACTTATCTAGATGTGTGGTGAGCACTTTGAACCCCCAAGTGCTTCATAGAAGTTTATAATGCAGAGCCGTGAAAATAATAAATACGTTTTCTGTCCTCAAAAATAATTATTTAGCCCAGAATTTTTTATTTTCCCAAGGGTTACAGGAGAAATTGGACCCCAAAAGTTGTTGTCCAGTTTCTCCTGAGTACGCTGATACCCCATGTGTGGGGGTAAACCACTGTTTGGGCACACGTCGGGGCTCAGAAGGGAAGTAGTGACTTTGAAATGCAGACTTTGATGGAATGGTCTGCGGGCGTCACATTGCGTTTGCAGAGCCCCTGGTTTGCCTAAACAGTAGAAACCCCCACAAGTGACCCCATTTTAGAAACTAGACCCCCCAAGGAACTTATCTAGATATGTGGTGAGCACTTTGAACCCCCAAGTGCTTCACAGACATTTACAACGCAGAGCCGTGAAAATAAAAAATCATTTTTCTTTCCTCAAAAATGATGTTTTAGCAAGCATTTCTTTATTTTCACAAGGGTAACAGGAGAAATTGGACCCCAGTAATTGTTGCGCAGTTTGTCCTGAGTATGCTGGTACCCCATATGTGGGGGTAAACCACTGTTTGGGTGCACGTCGGGGCTCGGAAGTGAGGGAGCACCATTTGACTTTTTGAATACAAGATTGGCTGGAATTAATGGTGGCGCCATGTTGCGTTTGGAGACCCCCTGATGTGCCTAAACAGTGGAAACCCCTCAATTCTAACTCCAACACTAACCCCAACACACCCCTAACCCTTATCCCAACTGTAGCCGTAACCCTAATCACAACCCTAACCCCAACACACCCGTAACCCCAACACACCCCTAACCCTAACCACAACCCTAATTCCAACCCAACCCTAGCCCTAAGGCTATGTGCCAACGTTGCGGATTCGTATGAGATTTTTCAGCACCATTTTTGAAAAATCCGCGGGTAAAAGGCACTGCATTTTACGTGCGGATTTACCGCGGATTGCCAGTGTTTTTTGTCCGGATTTCACCTGCGGATTCCTATTGAGGAACAGGTGTAAAACGCTGCGGAATCCACACAAAGAATTGACATGCTGCGGAAAATACAACGCAGCGTTCCCGCGCGGTATTTTCCGCACTATGGGCACAGCGGATTTGGCTTTCCATATGATTACATGGTACTGTAAACCTGATGGAACACTGCTGCGAATCCGCAGCCAAATCCGCACCGTGTGCACATAGCCTAATTCTAAAGGTATGTGCACACGCTGCGGAAAACGCTGCGGATCCGCAGCAGTTTCCCATGAGTTTACAGTTCAATGCAAACCTACGGGAAACAAAAATCGCTGTACACATGCTGCGGAAAAACTGCACGGAAACGCAGCGGTTTACATTCCGCAGCATGTCACTTCTTTCTGCGGATTCCGCAGCGGTTTTACAACTGCTCAAATAGAAAATCGTAGTTGTAAAACCGCATTGAAATGCGCAGAAAAAACATGGTAAATCCGCCATAAATCCGCAGTGGTTTAGCACTGCGGATTTATCAAATCCGCAGCGGAAAAATCCGCAGAGGAACAGAATACGTGTGCACATACCGAAACCCTAACCCTACCCCTAACCCTACCCCTAACCCTACCCCTAACCCTACCCCTAACCCTAACCCTACCCCTAACCCTAACCCTACCCCTAACCCTAACCCTACCCCCAACCCTACCCCTAACCCTACCCCTAACCCTACCCCTAACCCTAACCCTAGTTCTTACCCCAACCTTAGTGGAAAAATAAAATATATTTTTTTTATTGTCCCTACCTATGGGGGTGACAAAGGGGGGGGGGGGTCATTTACTTTTTTTTTTATTTTGATCACTGAGATATAACCTATCTCAGTGATCAAAATTCACTCTGGAACGAATCTGCCGGCCGGCAGATTCGGCGGGCGCACTGCACATGCGCCCGCCATTTTGGAAGATGGCGGCGCCCAGGAAAGAAGACGGACGGTCCCCGGGAGGCCAGGTAAGTATAAGGGGGGGGAGATCAGGGCACGGGGGGGTGGACCAGAACACGGGGGGGTGGATTGGAGCACGGAGTGGGGGATCGCTGTGCGGGCGAGTGGATCGGAGCACGGGGGGGGGGAATCGCTGTGCGGGGGGGGATCGCTGTGCGGGGGGGATCGGAGTGCGGGGGGGTTTGAGTGGAGCACGGGGGTGTGATTGGAGCACGGGGGGAGCGGGCAGGAGGACGGGGGAGCGGAGCACAGGACCGAGGGGAGCAGACCACAGATCGGGGGGCTGGGGGGGCGATCGGAGGAGTGGAGTGGGTGCACATTAGTGTGTCCAGCCATGGCCGATGATATTGCAGCATCGGCCATGGCTGGATTGTAATATTTCACTATTTTTTTAGGTGAAATATTACAAATCGCTCTGATTGGCAGTTTCACTTTCAACAGCCAATCAGAGCGATCGTAGCCACGAGGGGGTGAAGCCACCCCCCCTGGGCTAAACTACCACTCCCCCTGTCCCTGCAGATCGGGTGAAATGGGAGTTAACCCTTTCACCCGATCTGCAGGGACGCGATCTTTCCATGACGCATATGCTGCGTCATGGGTCGGAATGGCACCGACTTTCATGACGCAGCGTATGCGTCAAAGGTCGGGAAAGGGTTAAGCTGTTGTGTGTAGTTTGCACCCTAATCTGTGGGAGTACTCTCCTTTAAACCCCTGTGTGTACTGTGCAGCCCCCCATATGTGGGAATACTGTCCTTTAAGCTGCTGTGTGTACTCTGCACCCGCACCTGTTTGGCTTCCGTCACACTATCAGTATTTGGTCAGTATTTTACATCAGTATTTGTAAGCCAAAACCAGGAGTGGAACAATTAGAGGAAAAGTATAACAGGAACATATGCACCACTTCTGCATTTATCACCCACTCCTGGTTTTGGCTACAAATACTGATATAAAATACTGACCAAATACTGCTAGTGTGACGGCAGCCTTAGAGTACTGTCCTTTAATCAACTGTGCAAAATGAAGACAATTACACATAAAATCTCTCAAAAGTAATTGATGCAGGGGCGGGAAATAATGACACATCATAAGGTACAATTATAACATAGCAGCATGTGGTGTTGATTGTATATATTGCACAATAGGGTATGGCCATATATTAAATTAAATGCATATGCTAATATCCTCAAATATGCACATTAAATATATTGGGAAATAACAGTTAAATAGCAACTGGAATTGTACTATTGCAACAATGCCCAATAAAATATAAGATAAAGTAGTGGTTTAAATAAACAAGGTGCTAAATGTTAGGGCTTGAGATCCCGCCTCTGCACAGGAGGTCTCCCATTCTTCTCCTGCCACAGTGGAGCCTGCTCAGCGGAGACATCAGTCCCAGCATCTTGCTCAGTCTGACTCGGTACAAAGAGTTAGTGCTGCTTTACCTGCTTCTGCCATTGAAGCCAGTGCTGGGCAGCGGCGAGCAGACGCTTCTAGGTCTAAGCCCTGTTTTTCTTGTCTGAGCATGCCCAGAGTAGGATCTCTCAGTGGAGATCGAGGGTCACATGTTCAGATACTGCAGCAAAATCCATTGGTCATTCAGGAAGGTCCTGTAGGTGCTCAGGCTCTGTGGCGGCCTCTCATTGGTCCTTCTAGGAAGGTCATGTATTTGCTGCAACTATTTAAAGCTCGCATGGCCGCACGGCCATGCGCTAGTATCTTTCTAAGTTATGTGCTTTGCGCCAGTGTGGTCATGTAAGATTGTGTTCAGAGACCCGGCTGAAATAAGCCCCTAGAATGCTGGCACCTCCGGCGAGGAGATTGTGTTTGTGTGTATTCAGGGACCTGGCTGAAATAAGCCCCTAGAATGCTGGCACCACCGGCAAGGAGTTTTGTGTGCATGCATGACCACTGACTGCTCTCAGTTGGGTAGTTAGCCTGTGCCTCTGTGAAGTCTAACAGGGCGCAGTGCTTTGCTTTCACGGCTACTCTGTGAAATAACAGAGCTAGTTCATACCACCATATAGTGCCGCCGTTTGCTAGCACCAGGTTCTCCTGCACGGTGGACCCTGGGCTGCAAATGCATCTATAACAATAAAACATCTATATTTACTCGGTGCATTCCGCTAGCCCTAACAGAATACTAGCACCAGGGTCTGGCTAGTAAATGGCGGACATTCAGCAATCCTTGCGGTATATCCAGCAGCTGGAGGGTAGGTTGGTGGCTCTCGAGAGCCCAACCTCAGCTGTGGATGTTACCGCAGTTGCTGTACAGGCTGCTAGCGTGGCTGCAGCAACCTTGTCCACTGCCACCCCTGTTCCGACATTTTCTCGCCTCCCGCTGCCAGAAAATTTTTCTGGAGATAGTAAATCTTGTAGGGGATTCGTGAGTCAGTGCTCTATTTACCTCGAGCTCTTGGCTGCACGTTTTCCCACAGAGCGGGCAAAGGTCGGATTTATTGTGTCTCTCTTGTCGGACAGGGCGCTGGAATGGGCTACGCCACTGTGGGAGCGTGGCAATCATGTGGTGCAGAGTGCTTCTTTGTTCCTGAGCACTCTGAAACAGGGCTTTTTAGGACCTCAAGTCACACATGACACGGCGCTCCAACTGCTGGCATTGACTCAGGGTTTGTCCTTGGTCAGCTATTTTGCCGTCCACTTCCGTACCCTAGCATCTGAGCTGGAGTGGTCGGATAAAGCCCTTATCCCCATATTTTGGAGGGGGCTGGCTGACCACGTGAAGGACACTCTGGCCACCAGGGAGATTCCTGCCACACTGGAGGAGTTAATTTCTGTCTCTACTCGTATTGACCTCCGTTTTAACGAGCGGAGGTTAGAGCAAACCCAATGTAGGCAGAGATTTCGGCTGGCTCCCACCTTCGCCAAACCTCTGGAATCCCCGGTCCTGGTCCCTGAGTCACATGAGGCCATGGAAGTGTCACGAGCGGGAACTAAGTCTCGGACCACTTGTGCACTCAAGGTCTGTGATGTTTGCCAGCAGTCAGGGCATCTTGCCACCAGATGTCCCCAGCGGTCGAGGAAACGTCAGCGTCTAGTGGTAGTAGGTGGAGGTACAATAGACACGGCGACGTTTGCCTCCAAATTGTCCTTTAAAGGGACAATTACTATAGGCTCATCCTCCCACTCGGTAGAGCTCTGCATGCATTCTGGGGCGGAGGCCAATTTTATGTCTTCTGCCTTTGCCCAACATCACGAAATACCCCTGGTAATGCTAGCTCAACCAGTAACGGTACGAGTGGTGAATGGGTCAACACTGCCGTCACAGATAACACACCAGTCCATCCCTTTTAGGCCGGCGTCACACTCAGCATAAGACAATACGGAACATATTATACGTCCGTACTACGCGTGCAATACGCCAAAATGTCCCAGAAATCTACTTCCGTAGTTAATGCGTTGCTTAGGTGTGGTCGCGTATTTTGCGCATGTGCTTGTGCGCGTGTAATCCGTATGTGATCCGTATGGCGTATTTTGCATGCACCATCACAAAATGGACATTTAACGGTTTTCAGGCCTGCAAATCATTTAAACCATCATTAACAACACTATTTAAGCCCTATACAACAGGTGGACCCCTCCTATCTGCCCTATATGTTCTCTAGCATATTTTGGCTGTGTTGCTTTGACCTTACAAACATGTCTGACCATGTGTATTTAAGCACAACTCAGCGGGTGTTGCTTCACTGGGTGTTGTCTCGTGGCTTTGGCCAGCCATATCCGGTCAATGTTGATCCGCGAAGGAGGAGACGAAGATTGTGGGTACATCCTCTATTGACCCAACGCCAGAGTAAAGGACATTTCCAGAGACTATATTCAGCTTTGAGGGCACATCCTGACAAGTTTTACCTGTATAGTCGCATGTCCATCAGGACTTTTGACATGTTGTTGGAGATCTTACGTCCTGGGATCACCTATCAGGACACCTGGATGAGAAAAGCCATCTCTGCTGAGGAGCGTCTGCTCCTAACCTTACGGTATGTATTCAACTTTCGCACATACTGTATGTTGATGATCTTTTTTTTAAATGTGTTGTGTCCTACTATGTTTCAGTAACTTTAGTTGGACATGAAGCCACAAGCACATCAACAAAACTGGTGTTAATATTCTAGTATAGTAAGAATGTTAAATGAACATTTTTATATTGTAAATAATGTCATAGTAAATGAAATATACACTTGTGCTTATTCAAGTTTTCTTAGTCCTCATGTTAATGTTTTTTATTTATTTTTCTTGTATTTCAGCTTCCTGTCCACAGGCTTGTCCTATGCGGGTCTACACCTGGAGTTTCTGATTGGGCGATCGACAATTTCAGGCATTGTTCGGACAACGTGTTCCCAAATATGGCAGAAACTTCAGGAAGTTGTGATGCCTGAGCCCAAACAGGAGGATTGGCTTAAAATCGACACTGGTTTCAAAAACACTTGTGACTTCCCTAACTGCATTGGAGCTGTGGATGGGAAACATATCAGGGTGCGTAAGCCGCCGAACTCTGGTTCCCAATTCTACAATTATAAGCAGTTTTTCTCTGTAGTTCTGTTAGCAGTTGCTGACAGTAACTACAGGTTTATAATTGTAGACATTGGGGCCTATGGGCGAACTGGAGACTCTAGGATCTTCAATTCATCCATAATGGGTTGGCGGCTACGTGACAACCAGTTGAACCTCCCACCACCACAACAACTCCCAGGCTCCAATGCAGAAGCAGTGCCTTTTGTTTTGGTTGGAAATGAGGCATTCCAACTGACGAGGCACGTCATGAGGCCTTACCCCAGGCGCAACCTTGACCACCGGCGGAGGGTGTTTAATTTGAGACTTTCCAGGGCACGGAGACCGGTTGAGTGCGCCTTTGGGATTCTTGTAGCCAAATGGCGGGTTCTTCAGTCAGCCATTCAGCTGAGTGAGGCTACAATCAATGAAGTGATCAAAGCCTGTGTTATTCTACATAATTTCACCAGAATACATGATTGTTCTTCACCAAATTTTGAAGATCACCTCATGAGCAATGTTAGTAGGCCTACCCCATATGTCCCTCCTCCGCGTCGTCCACTTTCTGGCCTCAAAGTTCGGGATGTATTGACAAATTATTTTTTGACTCCTCAAGGTGCTACTCCCTGGCAAGACTATGCAATTTTGCATGTGTAATTATTTAGATATATAAATATTTTTAATCCCAATTTTGAAACTAGGTCTGTTGTATTTAATTATTTCACATATGGTTATGAGCATATCATGTGTGTGTGATGTAAGAATGAATAGAGCGCATCCAGAGTTTGATTTTTAGTAACGAAAATTTTACTTATCTAAATTTTTTTTTTGTTGGTTATTGTTTTGTCATAACCTTTTTTTTTTCAAAATTCCACAGTTTTTTGTGGCCATACAAATTAGGATCAACATCCACATTACAGATTGCTATGTAAGCACAAACAAACACAATATTGTGTATACAAATCAAATTTAAAAAATAAGCAAAATGGTTAAATTAAAAAATAAATAACAAAAAATAATTTTAAAAAAATCACAAGTCCTGGTAGGTAGGTGGTGGAGATGTTGATTGCTCAGGGTCAGCATCAGGTGGCCTTTGTAGGCCCAATTGTCCAGCACCCTGTGCGGATGTGGTAGTGGCCTGAGGGACATTAGGCCTGCTATGATGCTGGGCACTTTGAAGATTTGGGACAGGATTTTGGAGATACCCCTGATGTTGATGACCATATGGCTGGGAATCATACCCCAAACCAAAATGACCATATTGTCCAAACCCAGGTTGGGACCAGCATCCAGCACTGGGTGTGGACAAGTGGCCATATTGGGATGTTTTCTGATATCCCGCCATATGGTACTGAGCTTGCCATTGTGGGTTCGTTGTGGGTTGGGGTTGAGGTGGTGGCTGACGTGGAGGGGGTGCTTCAGATCCTTGTTGATCATGCATGCCTTGTAATCTCTGAGGCCGCAGAATATTTTCTGGTGACATCTGCCACTGTTCAATCATCTGCAAAAGATTGTATGGGTTATTTGGGGGGGTGCATGCATCAATAAGGATCTGAAAACACCCTCTCACACGAAGCCTCAACTCCCGCTCTATGGACCTTAAGTACTGGGCAAGGCTCCTTGTAAAGCCCTCCTCCCCATCATCCTCTCGAACCCGTGCCAAATAGTTCATGACCCCAGCATACACGTTTCTCCTGCTTTGGAGAAGCTCTCTCCTGCGGCGTGAATGCTGTGGTCTGACTGCAGCCTGTGGTGATCGCTCCAGGGCAACAGTAGGGCTGCTGCTATTTCCAGGGTCATCCTGGCTAGGTGGTGGTGCTGCTGCTGCTGATGCTGCTGATGAGAACTGTGGGGCCTCTTGATGTGGTTCTGGTGCAGCTGGAGCTGGCTGGCCAGATGAGGAGGATCCTGGAGGGATGCAGCCTGAGGGAGCAGAAGATGGACCAGCCACCTCTTCACCTTCACCAACTGGGTCAATGACCAGTTCAGAGTCAGACCCTGTCTCCCTGTCAGTGAGGTTAGACTGTGTTCTGTAAATGAAAAATGTATTTAGTTTAATTTTTATTTATAATCATTTCTCACACTTAAAAAATAAAAAAAGGTTGTGATGTTTGTACTTACGGCCTGAGGTCCATGCTGGGGTTCAAAAAGGTTAGGCGGTCAAAATACACATATTTTTTTTTTTAGGAGGTGCCCCGGCTCCACTTCTCTCCCCCTGCTGCCTCTCCCTCCTGTATTGGTCACGGATACTCCGCCACCTTGTTGTAACATCACCCACTGAAACAACAAAAATTAAACACATTGATTAGCCCATTATGCAGAGTGCTCACACAAGGTGTAATTGACTACACAGATTTAAGTGTAGCATAGAAATAGGCAATTGTGGAGCACATTTATTATTAAATTTGAAAAACTAACACAATTATGAAGCAAGGCCACAAGGACAGAGTCCGCTACCCTCTATCCCAGAAAGCACAATTACTGGAAAACACTGTTAGTAAGGGACATCTGTTCAAAACATTACTGAAATCCGCTTATCATGTACAACACCATGTATCTACTGGTGTGCTTTCTATTACTTTCTGGATTAATTAATAAATTCATGTTTAGAAATTCAAAGTAGTAAGGGCCTGCTGTTTAACAAGAACATTACATTTCAAACATGAGTGTACTTACTTATTTGTCGCTGTGCCTCACATGGCTGCTGGTCATAATGTGGGAAGAGGGACCCACACACACTCCTCCATGCAGCCTTTTTTGTGCCCTGTTGGCATAGTTTGGGTCTTTTTGTTCCCAGATTATAGGCCTCTCTTGGACCAAAATGATCAGCATGTCTACATTAATTATGCTGGCCATGCTGAATCTCACTCCGTGGAGGCGTGCAGCAGACTTCCGGGTTCACTGTCTGGCTTTTTCATCTAATTAGCATGTCTCACCTGCATGATTGAGGCCTTTTGGACATTTCCGGACATCTGCCAGTGAGTTGCGTATTTCTCGAAAGTCACACGCATGGTCCGTATGCATTCCGTATTATACGCTCTCCCATAGACTTGCATTGGCGTTTTTTTGCGCAATACGCTGACAAACGCAGCATGCTGCGATTTTGTGCGGCCGTAGAACGCCGTTTATTACGGATCCGTAATATACGGCTGATAGGACTAGACCCATTGAGAATCATTGTGCTGTATGTTATGCGAGTTTTACGGAGGTAGTTTCTACGTAAAACTCACAAGTGTGACGGCGGCCTTACTCTGTCTATGTCGCCATCTCATCAGGAGGTTATATCTCTGCTCGTCATTCCTGAGCGAATTGATGAGGTCCTGTTGGGGATACCTTAGCTACGGTACCACTCTCCTTATATTGAGAGGTCCTCAGGCAGAATTTTGGGATGGGGTGAATCTTGTGGGGGTAGGTGTCAGAGGGAGTGTGTTCAGGTTGCTACTACAGAGGTACCCGCAGATCTATCCTCTCTCCCCAAGCAATATTGGTCCTATGAGGACGTGTTCTCAAAAAAGGCGGCGGAGACCCTTCCGCCCCATCGCCCCTATGACTGTCCTATTGATCTCTTGCCTGGTGCTGAGCCTCCCCGGGGTCGAGTCTATCCATTATCTCTCCTGGAGATGGAGGCAATGTCTCAGTACTAGTGTTGAGCATTCCGATACCGCAAGTATCGGGTATCGGCCGATACTTGCGGTATCGGAATTCCGATACCGAGATCCGATATTTTTGTGATATCGGGTATCGGTATCGGAAGTGTAAAATAAAGAATTAAAATAAAAAATATTGTTATATTCACCTCTCCGGCGGCCCCTGGACATCAGCGGGAGGATCCGGCGTCCGGCACGGCTTCTTTCTTCAAAATGCGCGCCTTCAGGACCTGTGGAATGACGTCCCGGCTTCTGATTGGTCGCGTGCCGCCCATGTGACCGCCACGCGACCAATCAGAAGCCGCGACGTCATTCCTCAGGTCCTAGAAGGCGCTCATTCTAGGACTTTAGCTGAGGAATGACGTCGCGGCTTCTGATTGGTCGCGTGGCGGTCACATGGGCGGCACGCGACCAATCAGAAGCCGGGACGTCATTCCACAGGTCCTGAAGGCGCGCATTTTGAAGAAAGAAGCCGTGCCGGACGCCGGATCCTCCCGCTGATGTCCAGGGGCCGCCGGAGAGGTGAATATAACAATATTTTTTATTTTAATTCTTTATTTTACACTTTAATATGGATCCCAGGGCCTGAAGGAGAGTTTCCTCTCCTTCAGACCCTGGGATCCATGAGGATACATTCCGATACTTGATGTCCCATTGACTTGTATTGGTATCGGATATCGGTATCGGCGATATCCGATATTTTTCGGGTATCGGCCGATACTATCCGATACCGATACTTTCAAGTATCGGACGGTATCGCTCAACACTACTCAGTACATTCAAGAGAATCTGGCAAAAGGGTTCATCAGGAAGTCAGTGTCACCAGCTGGGGCAGGGTTCTTTTTCGTGCAGAAGAAGAATGGGGAACTACGTCCATGCACAGATTATAGGGATCTTAAAGCCATCACCATTAAGAATAAGTATCCTTTGCCCCTGATATGTGAGCTTTTTGATAGGCTTCCGGGAGCAGGGGTATTTACTAAATTAGATCTGCGGGGTGCTTACAACCTGATTCGCATCCGTGAGGGGGACGAATGGAAGACGGCTTTTAACACCAGGGATTGGCACTAGGAATATCTGGTGATGCCCTTCGGGCTCTGTAATGCCTTAGCCATTTTCCAAGACTTTGTAAACGACATCTTCCGGGATATGCTCTCCACCTCGGTCATAGTCTATCTGGATGATATTCTCATCTACTCTCCAGATATTGACTCCCACCGGAGAGATGTTTCCAAAGTCTTCGACCTCCTACGGGCAAACTCCCTCTATGCCAAGTTGGAGAAGTGTGTGTTCGAGCAGGAGTCCTTTCCCTTCCTGGGCTATATCATCTCTGCCCAGGGATTGGCTATGGATCCTGCCAAACTACAGGCTGTGATGGACTGGCAGGAACCCCATTCTCTTAAAGTGGTGCAGCGCTTTATGGAGTTCATTAACTACTATCGCCAGTTCATTCCACACTTCTCAAATTTGGTAGCTCCCTTGGTTGCCCTCACTAAGAAGGGAGCAAATCCCAAATTGTGGTCTGAGGAGGTCTCCAAGGCCTTTATCTCCATTAAGTCACACTTCACTAGCGCTCCCATCCTACATCGTCTCGATGTAGATAAGCCATTTATAATGGAGGTGGATGCCTCATCTGTTGGTGCTGGAGAAGTCCTTTTCCAAAAGGATGCTCAAGGTCAGAAGCATCCTTGCTTCTTCTTCTCTAAGACCTTCTCACCAGCAGAGAGGAATTATTCCATCGGGGACAGGGAGTAGCTAGTCATGAAGTTGGCTTTCTCGGAGTGGAGACTGTTGTGAATTCTGTTGTTAAGATCCCTCCTGTGGTCATGAATGGTACTTCAGCTGGTTCTGTCCATGGGCTTCCTCTGGTGGCTGTGAGTGGAGCTGCTGCTTCTGAGTTTCCTTCCACAGGTGACGAGTAGGGTTGAGCGAAACGGGTCATTCATTTTCAAAAGTCGCCGACTTTTGGCAAAGTCGGGTTTCATGAAACCCGATCCGACCCCTGTGTGGGGATGGCCATGCGGTACGCGGCCAAAGTCGCGTTTCAATGACGCTAAAAGCGCCATTTCTCAGCCAATGAAGGTGAACGCAGAGTGTGGGCAGCGAGATGACATAGGTCCTGGTCCCCACCATCTTAGAGAAGGGCATTGCAGTGATTGGCTTGCTGTCAAGGCGTCACAGGGGCTATAAAGAGGCGTTCCCGCCGATCGCCATCTTACTGCTGCTGATCTGAGCTTAGGGAGAGGTTGCTGCCGCATCGTCAGAAAAAGGGATAGCGTTAGGCAGGGTCCATTAACCACCAAACCGCTTGTGCTGTAGCGATTTACACTGTCCAACACCACCTTCGGTTTGCAGGGACAGTGGAGGCTACATTTTTTTTTTCTCAGCGCTGTAGCTCATTGGGCTGCCCTAGAAGGCTCCCTGATAGCTGCATTGCTGTGTGTACGCCGCTGTGCAAACCAACTGCTTTTTTCAAAGCACAAATCCTCTTGTTCCTTCCTTTCTGCACAGCTATCTTTTTTGTTTGTCCACACTTTTTATTTCATTTGTGCATCAGTCCACTCCTTATTGCTGCCTGCCATACCTGGCTGAGATTACTGCAGGGAGATAGTAATTGTAGGACAGTCCCTGTTTTTTTTTTTTTTGTGGGAGATTAAGATTGGCATTTCTGCTAGAGTGTTATCCCTGTATGTGCCATCTCTCACATAGTGGGCCATAGAAAGCCTATTTATTTTTTTTGTTGATTTGGTTTCTAAATTCTACCTGTAAAAATCAATAAATCAATCAGTGGGAGATAAATATTGGCCTCTGGGCTTGTGTGCCACTCCTGACTCCTGTGTGTGCCATCTCTCACTCAGTGGGCCATAGAAAGCCTATTTATTTTTTTGGTTGATTTGGTTTCTAAATTCTACCTGAAAAAATCAATAAATCAATCAGTGGGAGATAAATATTGGCCTCTGGGCTTGTGTGCCACTCCTGACTCCTGTGTGTGCCATCTCTCACTCAGTGGGCCATAGAAAGCCTATTTATTTTTTTTGGTTGATTTGGTTTCTAAATTCTACCTGAAAAAATCAATAAATCAATCAGTGGGAGATAAATATTGGCCTCTGGGCTTGTGTGCCACTCCTGACTCCTGTGTGTGCCATCTCTCACTCAGTGGGCCATAGAAAGCCTATTTATTTTTTTGGTTGATTTGGTTTCTAAATTCTACCTGAAAAAATCAATAAATCAATCAGTGGGAGATAAATATTGGCCTCTGGGCTTGTGTGCCACTCCTGACTCCTGTGTGTGCCATCTCTCACTCAGTGGGCCATAGAAAGCCTATTTATTTTTTTGATTGATTTGGTTTCTAAATTCTACCTGAAAAAATCAATAAATCAATCAGTGGGAGATAAATATTGACCTCTGGGCTTGTGTGCCACTCCTGACTCCTGTGTGTGCCATCTCTCACTCAGTGGGCCATAGAAAGCCTATTTATTTTTTTGGTTGATTTGGTTTCTAAATTCTACCTGAAAAAAATCAATAAATCAATCAGTGGGAGATAAATATTGGCCTCTGGGCTTGTGTGCCACTCCTGACTCCTGTGTGTGCCATCTCTCACTCAGTGGGCCATAGAAAGCCTATTTATTTTTTTGGTTGATCTGGTTTCTAAATTCTACCTGAAAAAAATCAAAAAATCAATCAGTGGGAGATAAATATTGGCCTCTGGGCTTGTGTGCCACTCCTGACTCCTGTGTGTGCCATCTCTCACTCAGTGGGCCATAGAAAGCTTATTTATTTTTTTGGTTGATTTGGTTTCTAAATTCTACCTGAAAAAAATCAATAAATCAATCAGTGGGAGATAAATATTGGCCTCTGGGCTTGTGTGCCACTCCTGACTCCTGTGTGTGCCATCTCTCACTCAGTGGGCCATAGAAAGCCTATTTATTTTTTTGGTTGATTTGGTTTCTAAATTCTACCTGAAAAAAATCAAAAAATCAATCAGTGGGAGATAAATATTGGCCTCTGGGCTTGTGTGCCACTCCTGACTCCTGTGTGTGCCATCTCTCACTCAGTGGGCCATAGAAAGCCTATTTTTTTTTATTTGGTTTCTAAATTCTCCCTGAAAAAATCATTTTATTTTATTTGGTTTCTAAATTCTTCCTGAAAAAATCATTTTATTTTATTTTGTTTCTAAAGTCTCCCTGAAAAAAAAAAATCAGTGGGAGATTAATATTGCCCTTTCTGCTTGTGTGCCAGTCTTGACTCCTGGGTGTGCCATCTCTCTCTCTCAAATAGTGGGCACTGGGCCATAGAAAGGCTATTATTTTTATTTGGTTTCTAAATTCTCCCTGAAAAAATCATTTTATTTTATTTGGTTTCTAAAGTCTCCCTGAAAAAAAAAAAATCAGTGGGAGATTAATATTGCCCTTTCTGCTTGTGTGCCAGTCTTGACTCCTGGGTGTGCCATCTCTCTCTCTCAAATAGTGGGCCATAGAAAGCCTATTTATTTTTTTTGTTGATTTGCTTTTTAAATTCTACCTGAAAAAATCAAAAAATCAATCAGTGGGAGAAAAATATTGGCCTTTGGGCTTGCGTGCCACTCCTGACTCCTGTGTGTGCCATCTCTCACTCAGTGGGCCATAGAAAGCCTATTTTTTTTTGGTGATTTGGTTTCTAAATTCTACCTGAAAAAATCAAAAAATCAATCAGTGGGAGATAAATATTGGCATCTGGGCTTGTGTGCCACTCCTGACTCCTGTGTGTGCGCCATCTCTCACTCAGTGGGCCATAGAAAGGCTATTTTTTTTTTATTTGGTTTCTAAATTCTCCCTGAAAAAATCATTTTATTTTATTTGGTTTCTAAATTCTTCCTGAAAAAATCATTTTATTTTATTTTGTTTCTAAAGTCTCCCTGAAAAAAAAAAAATCAGTGGGAGATTAATATTGCCCTTTCTGATTGTGTGCCAGTCTTGACTCCTGGGTGTGCCATCTCTCTCTCTCAAATAGTGGGCACTGGGCCATAGAAAGACTATTTTTTTTATTTGGTTTCTAAATTCTCCCTGAAGAAATCATTTTATTTTATTTGGTTTCTAAATTCTTCCTGAAAAAATCATTTTATTTTATTTTATTTCTAAATTCTCCCTGAAAATAAAAATACTGTGGGAGATTAATATTGACATTTGTGCTTGAGTGACAGTCCTGCGTGTGTGGCATCTCTCTGATTTGGTGCCACAGAAAACAGAGTGTGTAACATTGTGCCTGATTTTCCTTGCGGTCTCACCAACCTGTAAAGGGATATCGAAATCATACTGAAGTTATAGCTCACCGTGTAAGTGATTTGACAGCAACAAATAAAGTTACTTTGGTTAAGTTTTTAAAACAATGAGGAAGTCTGGTGGAAGAGGTCGTGGCCGTGGGCGTTTATTGTCAGCTGGTAATGATGGTAGTGGTAGTGGAGCATCAGGTGGTCGTGGGAAAAAAAATATTCCACCTAAGTCTGGAGCTGTGGAGCCAGGTTCGTCGTCTGGCTACACAAGGCCTCGAACGCTCTCTTTTCTGGGAGTAGGAAAACCGCTTTTAAAGCCGGAGCAGCAACAGCAAGTTTTGGCTTACCTTGCTGACTCAGCCTCTAGCTCTTTTGCCTCCTCTTCTGAAACTGGTAAATGTAAAAGCAGCGCGTCGTTTGTGGATGTTCACGGTCAGGGACAAGTCGCTTCCTTGTCCTCTTCAGCAAAAACAACAACAAGAGAGCTCTTTACACATACCGTCCCTGGCTTAGAAAGTGAAACAGTTAACAGGCCATGCCCATTACAAGTAGATTCTGACATGGAGTGCACTGATGCACAGCCACAGCCAGACTACTATGCTGGTCCTTTGACTCAGACCACAACATTGCCCTCTCAGGGTACTGATCCACAATCAGACCCTGATGAGACTATGTTACCACGTCACGAACGCTATACCACCGACCTACACGGTGACACAGACGAAGTTGCACACGAGCTAGAAGAGGAGGTTATAGATGACCCAGTTGTTGACCCCGATTGGCAGCCATTGGGGGAACAGGGTGCAGGCGGCAGTAGTTCTGAAGCGGAGGTGGAGGAGGGGCCGCAGCAGGCATCAACAACGCAACAGGTTCCATCTGCCGGGCCCGTATCTGGCCCAAAACGCGTGGCAAAGCCAAAACCTGTTGGAGGACAGCGTGGCCATACAGTTAAAGCTCAGTCTGCAATTCCTGAAAGGGATCCGATGCTAGGAAGAGTGCAGTCTGGCATTTTTTTAAACAACATCCAATTGATCAGCGCAAAGTCATCTGTCAAAAATGTTCAACTAGCTTAAGCAGAGGTCAGAATCTGAAAAGTCTCAATACAAGTTGCATGCATAGACATTTAACCACCATGCATTTGCAAGCCTGGACTAACTACCAAACGTCAATTAAGGTTGTAGCACCCTCGGCCAATGAAGCTAGTCAGCAACGCAACATCCCTTCCGTCACTGTAAGGCCACCATTTTCCGCACCACCGGCAGTATCTGTGCAGGTTTCTTTGCCAGCCCAAAGCAGTCAGGGTCAGGGAATCACCAGTTTTGTAGGAGGAAATACTGCATCTAGGGCACCGGCGGAAACAATACCGTCTCCAACCGTCTCTCAGTCTGCCATGTCCACCGGCACACCCGCTAGTTCCACGATCTCCAGCTCTCCAGTCCAGCTCACCCTCCATGAGACTCTGGTTAGAAAAAGGAAGTACTTATCCTCGCATCCGCGTACACAGGGTTTTAACGCCCACATAGCTAGACTAATCTCGTTAGAGATGATGCCCTACCGGTTAGTTGAAAGCGAAGATTTCAAAGCCCTGATGGAGTACGCTGAACCACGCTACGAGCTACCCAGTCGACACTTTTTTTCGAGAAAAGCCATCCCAGCCCTGCACCAGCATGTTAAACAGCGCATCGTCCATGCACTCAGGCAATCTGTGAGTACAAAGGTGCACCTGACTACAGATGCATGGACCAGTAGGCATGGCCAGGGACGTTACGTGTCCATCACGGCACACTGGGTGAATGTGGTGGATGCAGGGTCCACAGGGGACATCAATTTCGGGACAGTTGTGCCTAGCCCATGGTCTAGGAAACAGTTGGCTGTAGGCGTTCGCACCCCCTCCTCCTCCTCGTCCTCCTGCAGAAGCGAGAGCTCTTCCACAGACCGCAGTCGCCCAACCACTCCATCGGCAGCTATCACTTTTGCACACCAGTTGTCCCATTATGGGCCAGCTACTGGCAAGCGTCAGCAGGCTGTATTGGCTATGAAGTGTTTGGGCGACAACAGACACACCGCGGAAGTTCTGTCCGAGTTCTTGCAGCAAGAAACGCAGTCGTGGCTGGGCACAGTAGATCTTGAGGCAGGCAAGGTAGTGAGTGATAACGGAAGGAATTTCATGGCTGCCATTTCCCTTTCCCAACTGAAACACATTCCTTGCCTGGCTCACACCTTAAACCTGGTGGTGCAGTGCTTATTGAAAACTTATCCTGGGTTCTCCGACCTGCTCCTCAAAGTGCGTGGACTTTGCTCACATATCCGCCGTTCGCCCGTACACTCCAGCCGTATGCAGACCTATCAGCGGTCTTTGAACCTTCCCCAGCATCGCCTAATCATCGACGTTGCAACAAGGTGGAACTCAACACTGCACATGCTTCAGAGACTGTGTGAACAGAGGTGGGCTGTTATGTATTTGTGGGAGGATACACATACACGGGCAGGCAGTAGGATGGCAGACATCGAGTTGTCAGGTGTGCAGTGGTTGAAGGTACAAGACATGTGTCAAGTCCTTCAGTGTTTTAAGGAATGCACATGGCTGGTTAGTGCAGACAACGCCATAATAAGCATGAGCATCCCCCTAATGCGTCTGCTGATGCAAAGTTTGACGCACATAAAGGAGCAGGCATCTGCACCAGAGGAAGAGGAAAGCCTTGATGACAGTCAGCCATTGTCTGGTCAGGGCAGTGTACAGGACGAGGTAGCAGGCGAACAGGAGGAGGAGGACGAGGAGGATGATGGGGATGAGTATTTTTTTAATGAGGAAGCTTCTCCGGGGCCACTGGAAATTGGTTGCGTGGCAAGGCCGGGTTCTGGTTTTTTGAGGGACACAAGTGACGTAGATTTGCCTGAAACTGCCCCTCAACCAATCACAACTGCAGATTTGACAACTGGAACTTTGGCCCACATGGCGGATTATGCCTTACGTATCCTCAAAAGGGACACACGCTTAACTAAAATGATGAACGATGACGATTACTGGTTGGCCTGCCTCCTTGATCCTCGCTATAAAGGCAAATTGCAAAATATTATGCCACATGAGAACTTAGAACAAATATTAGCAACCAAACAATCAACTCTTGTTGACCGTTTGATTCAGGCATTCCCAGCACACAGCGCCGGTGATCGCTCTCACACGAGCTGCAGGGGGCAGCAGACCAGAGGTGTTAGAGGTGCACAAATCAGAAGTGGCATTGGACAGAGGGGTTTTCTGACCAGGTTGTGGAGTGATTTTGCTATGACCGCAGACAGGACAGGTACTGCAGCATCAATTCAAAGTGACAGGAGACAACATTTGTCCAGTATGGTTACTAACTATTTTTCATCGCTTATCGATGTTCTCCCTCAACCGTCATTCCCATTTGATTACTGGGCATCCAAATTAGACACCTGGCCAGAATTGGCAGAATATGCATTGCAGGAGCTTGCTTGCCCAGCAGCTAGTGTGCTATCAGCAAGAGTATTCAGTGCTGCTGGTTCAATATTAACTGAAAAAAGGACTCGTCTGGCTACCCAAAATGTTGATGATCTAACCTTCATTAAAATGAACCACTACTGGATTTCGAATTATTTTGCCCCACCTTTCCCGGCTGACACCTAGCTTTCCAATGAAAAGGTCTTGCTTCTGGACTGCTCTGACTGAGTTTTCCAATCTCGTAATTTGCAGCAGCAAATACGACATGTTTACACCTCCCTAAATGGCCAAACTCCCCCATGGGGCCGTGGTCTCGCCACTTGGCACAAGCACCTGTGAGAGTGCCGTTTGTCTGAAGAGGTGGGTGTGCACGCTTTTGGTCGACGGCACTGCCACTGGGTCCCTCATAGTACAATAAAGTGTCTCTGGCGGTGGTGGCGCGCAACCAACGTCAGACACACCATTGTAACATGAGGGGCCCTGGGCCTGTACCGCCGGCCACAAGACAGTTTCCCCACCCCCCAGCTCAAACAGTGCTCTACGATTTGCAAAATTATCTCTCACAGCTCCACCAATGTTTAGTCTATGCGCTGACATCCTTCAATGCCTGGCACTGACAATACCAATGTGTTGACATGTATGATGCTACTTAAAATAGTCAGGGGCAGTGTCCTATATTTACACTAGTAAATACTTTGCGCCAAATTACTAGGTCTGAAACTCAGCAGAGGAGCCCACCCCTGTACCTAAGTATGCCACCCTTTTTTTTCTTGGTTTTGTTGTATTGCGAGACATTAACATCTATTTATTTTTTGGGAGTACTAACTGTCAGACACTCATTACAATTGGCCTCTGCTGACAACACCAATGCTGCCTGTGTACCCCTGCAAGATAATTCCAAGTGCATAGAGCCTACTTTTGTTATGTTAGGCCTACTAAGCCTGTCTGCGGTCCCTCCTTCCAATAGTCCTCCACTGACCACACCACTGCTGCCCGTGTACCCCTGGAAGCTATTTTAAAGTGACTACAGCCTACTTCTGTTATGTTAGGCCTACTAAGCCTGTCTGCAGCCCCTCCTTCCAATAGTCCTCCACTGACCACACCACTGCTGCCCGTGTACCCCTGGAACCTATTTTAAAGTGCCTACAGCCTACTTTTGTTATGTTAGGCCTACAAAGCCTGTCTGCGGTCCCTCCTTCCAATAGTCCTCCACTGACCACACCACTGCTGCCCGTGTACCCCTGGAAGCTATTTTAAAGTGCCTACAGCCTACTTCTGTTATGTTAGGCCTACTAAGCCTGTCTGCGGTCCCTCCTTCCAATAGTCCTCCACTGACCAGACCACTGCTGCCCGTGTACCCCTGGAACCTATTTTTAAGGGCCTACAGCCTACTTTTGTTATGTTAGGCCTACTAAGCCTGTCTGCGATCCCTCCTTCCAGTAGTCCTCCACTGACCACACCACTGCTGCCCGTGTACCCCTGGAACCTATTTTTAAATGCCTACAGCCTACTTTTGTTATGTTAGGCCTACAAAGCCTGTCTGTGGTCCCTCCTTCCAATAGTCCTCTACTGACCACACCACTGCTGCCCGTGTACCCCTGGAAGCTATTTTTAAGGGCCTACAGCCTACTTTTGTTATGTTAGGCCTACTAAGCCTGTCTGCGGTCCCTCCTTCCAATAGTCCTCCACTGACCAGACCACTGCTGCCCTTGTACCCCTGGAACCTATTTTAAAGTGCCTACAGCCTACTTTTGTTATGTTAGGCCTACTAAGCCTGTCTGCGGTCCCTCCTTCCAATAGTCCTCCACTGACCAGACCAATGCTGTCCGTATACCCCTGGAACCTATTTTAAATTGCATAGAGCATCCTTTTTTTAATTGTAGGGGTACTAAGTCTGTCTGCGGTCCATAATTGAAATTGTCCTCCACTGACCAGAGCAATGCTGCCTGTGTACCCCTGTAACCTTTTCTAAACTGCATTGAGCCAAATTTTTTGTTTAAGGCCTACTACCTGTGTCTGTCTGTGCCACTTAATACAGCTGTCCTCCTCTGAAAAAAGCTGAGCGTCAATAGTCTGGTTTTCAGCCTATAGGAATTTGAAAACTGCATTGGGGCTACTACTTCGGAAGGGCCTACTAACGGTGTCTGATGCTCCAAGGTGTTCTCCAGGTTGCCTCTCCATAGCTTCGATCTTCTAGCTCTCGTTAAGTAGTTGTTGAAACAACACTGCATTAGGCCTACAAGTTGGGTCTGGGTTGTAGAGACGGTGTCTGCCGCTCCAAGGTGTTCTCCAGGTTGCCTCTCCATAGCTTCGATCTTCTAGCTCTCGTTAAGTAGTTATTGAAACAACACTGCATTAGGCCTAAGAGTTGGGTCTGGGTTGTAGAGACGGTGTCTGCCGCTGCAAGGTGTTCTCCAGGTTGCCTCTCCATAGCTTCGATCTTCTAGCTCTCGTTAAGTAGTTGTTGAAACAACACTGCATTAGGCCTACAAGTTGGGTCTGGGTTGTAGAGACGATGTCTGCCGCTCCAAGGTGTTCTCCAGGTTGCCTCTCCATAGCTTCGATCTTCTAGCTCTCGTTAAGTAGTTATTGAAACAACACTGCATTAGGCCTACAAGTTGGGTCTGGGTTGTAGAGACGGTGTCTGCCGCTCCAAGGTGTTCTTCAGGTTGCCTCTCCATAGCTTCGATCTTCTAGCTCTCATTAAGTAGTTGTTGAAACAACACTGCATTAGGCCTACAAGTTGGGTCTGGGTTGTAGAGACGGTGTCTGCCGCTCCAAGGTGTTCTCCAGGTTGCCTCTCCATAGCTTCGATCTTCTAGCTCTCGTTAAGTAGTTGTTGAAACAACACGGCATTAGGCCTACAAGTTGGGTCTGGGTTGTAGAGACGGTGTTTGCCGCTCCAAGGTGTTCTCCAGTTTGCCTCTTCATAGCTTCGATCTTCTAGCTCTCGTTAAGTAGTTGTTGAAACAACACTGCATTAGGCCTACAAGTTGGGTCTGGGTTGTAGAGACGGTGTCTTCCGCTCCAAGGTGTTCTCCAGGTTGCCTCTCCATACCTTCGATCTTCTAGCTCTCGTTAAGTAGTTGTTGAAACAACACTGCATTAGGCCTACAAGTTGGGTCTGGGTTGTAGAGACGGTGTCTGCCGCTCCAAGGTGTTCTCCAGGTTGCCTCTCCATAGCTTCGATCTTCTAGCTCTCGTTAAGTAGTTGTTGAAACAACACTGCATTAGGCCTACAAGTTGGGTCTGGGTTGTAGAGACGGTGTCTGCCGCTCCAAGGTGTTCTCCAGGTTGCCTCTCCATAGCTTCGATCTTCTAGCTCTCGTTAAGTAGTTATTGAAACAACACTGCATTAGGCCTAAGAGTTGGGTCTGGGTTGTAGAGACGGTGTCTGCCGCTGCAAGGTGTTCTCCAGGTTGCCTCTCCATAGCTTCGATCTTCTAGCTCTCGTTAAGTAGTTGTTGAAACAACACTGCATTAGGCCTACAAGTTGGGTCTGGGTTGTAGAGACGGTGTCTGCCGCTCCAAGGTGTTCTCCAGGTTGCCTCTCCATAGCTTCGATCTTCTAGCTCTCGTTAAGTAGTTATTGAAACAACACTGCATTAGGCCTACAAGTTGGGTCTGGGTTGTAGAGACGGTGTCTGCCGCTCCAAGGTGTTCTCCAGGTTGCCTCTCCATAGCTTCGATCTTCTAGCTCTCGTTAAGTAGTTGTTGAAACAACACTGCATTAGGCCTACAAGTTGGTTCTGGGTTGTAGAGACGGTGTCTGCCGCTCCAAGGTGTTCTTCAGGTTGCCTCTCCATAGCTTCGATCTTCTAGCTCTCATTAAGTAGTTGTTGAAACAACACTGCATTAGGCCTACAAGTTGGGTCTGGGTTGTAGAGACGGTGTCTGCCGCTCCAAGGTGTTCTCCAGGTTGCCTCTTCATAGCTTCGATCTTCTAGCTCTCGTTAAGTAGTTGTTGAAACAACACTGCATTAGGCCTACAAGTTGGGTCTGGGTTGTAGAGACGGTGTCTGCCGCTCCAAGGTGTTCTCCAGGTTACCTCTCCATAGCTTCGATCTTCTAGCTCTCGTTAAGTAGTTGTTGAAACAACACGGCATTAGGCCTACAAGTTGGGTCTGGGTTGTAGAGACGGTGTTTGCCGCTCCAAGGTGTTCTCCAGGTTGCCTCTTCATAGCTTCGATCTTCTAGCTCTCGTTAAGCAGTTGTTGAAACAACACTGCATTAGGCCTACAAGTTGGGTCTGGGTTGTAGAGACTGTGTCTTCCGCTCCAAGGTGTTCTCCAGGTTGCCTCTCCATACCTTCGATCTTCTAGCTCTCGTTAAGTAGTTGTTGAAACAACACTGCATTAGGCCTACAAGTTGGGTCTGGGTTGTAGAGACGGTGTCTGCCGCTCCAAGGTGTTCTCCAGGTTGCCTCTCCATAGCTTCGATCTTCTAGCTCTCGTTAAGTAGTTATTGAAACAACACTGCATTAGGCCTACAAGTTGGGTCTGGGTTGTAGAGACGGTGTCTGCCGCTCCAAGGTGTTCTCCAGGTTGCCTCTCCATAGCTTCGATCTTCTAGCTCTCGTTAAGTAGTTGTTGAAACAACACTGCATTAGGCCTACAAGTTGGTTCTGGGTTGTAGAGACGGTGTCTGCCGCTCCAAGGTGTTCTTCAGGTTGCCTCTCCATAGCTTCGATCTTCTAGCTCTCATTAAGTAGTTGTTGAAACAACACTGCATTAGGCCTACAAGTTGGGTCTGGGTTGTAGAGACGGTGTCTGCCGCTCCAAGGTGTTCTCCAGGTTGCCTCTTCATAGCTTCGATCTTCTAGCTCTCGTTAAGTAGTTGTTGAAACAACACTGCATTAGGCCTACAAGTTGGGTCTGGGTTGTAGAGACGGTGTCTGCCGCTCCAAGGTGTTCTCCAGGTTACCTCTCCATAGCTTCGATCTTCTAGCTCTCGTTAAGTAGTTGTTGAAACAACACGGCATTAGGCCTACAAGTTGGGTCTGGGTTGTAGAGACGGTGTTTGCCGCTCCAAGGTGTTCTCCAGGTTGCCTCTTCATAGCTTCGATCTTCTAGCTCTCGTTAAGCAGTTGTTGAAACAACACTGCATTAGGCCTACAAGTTGGGTCTGGGTTGTAGAGACTGTGTCTTCCGCTCCAAGGTGTTCTCCAGGTTGCCTCTCCATACCTTCGATCTTCTAGCTCTCGTTAAGTAGTTGTTGAAACAACACTGCATTAGGCCTACAAGTTGGGTCTGGGTTGTAGAGACGGTGTCTGCCGCTCCAAGGTGTTCTCCAGGTTGCCTCTCCATAGCTTCGATCTTCTAGCTCTCGTTAAGTAGTTGTTGAAACAACACTGCATTAGGCCTACAAGTTGGGTCTGGGTTGTAGAGACGGTGTCTGCCGCTCCAAGGTGTTCTCCAGGTTGCCTCTCCATAGCTTCGATCTTCTAGCTCTCGTTAAGTAGTTATTGAAACAACACTGCATTAGGCCTAAGAGTTGGGTCTGGGTTGTAGAGACGGTGTCTGCCGCTCCAAGGTGTTCTCCAGGTTGCCTCTCCATAGCTTCGATCTTCTAGCTCTCGTTAAGTAGTTGTTGAAACAACACTGCATTAGGCCTACAAGTTGGGTCTGGGTTGTAGAGACGGTGTTTGCCGCTCCAAGGTGTTCTCCAGGTTGCCTCTTCATAGCTTCGATCTTCTAGCTCTCGTTAAGTAGTTGTTGAAACAACACTGCGTTAGGCCTACAAGTTGGGTCTGGGTTGTAGAGACGGTGTCTTCCGCTCCAAGGTGTTCTCCAGGTTGCCTCTCCATACCTTCGATCTTCTAGCTCTCGTTAAGTAGTTGTTGAAACAACACTGCATTAGGCCTACAAGTTGGGTCTGGGTTGTAGAGACGGTGTCTGCCGCTCCAAGGTGTTCTCCAGGTTGCCTCTCCATAGCTTCGATCTTCTAGCTCTCGTTAAGTAGTTGTTGAAACAACACTGCATTAGGCCTACAAGTTGGGTCTGGGTTGTAGAGACGGTGTCTGCCGCTCCAAGGTGTTCTCCAGTTTTCCTTTCCATAGCTTCGATCTTCTAGCTCTCGTTAAGTAGTTGTTGAAACAACACTGCATTAGGCCTACAAGTTGGGTCTGGGTTGTAGAGACGGTGTCTCCCGCTCCAAGGTGTTCTCCAGGTTGCCTCTCCATAGCTTCGATCTTCTAGCTCTCGTTAAGTAGTTGTTGAAACAACACTGCATTAGGCCTACAAGTTGGGTCGGGTTGTAGAGACGGTGTCTGCCGCTCCAAGGTGTTCTTCAGGTTGCCTCTCCATAGCTTCGATCTTCTAGCTCTCGTTAAGTAGTTGTTGAAACAACACTGCATTAGGCCTACAAGTTGGGTCTGGGTTGTAGAGACGGTGTCTCCCGCTCCAAGGTGTTCTCCAGGTTGCCTCTCCATAGCTTCGATCTTCTAGCTCTCGTTAAGTAGTTGTTGAAACAACACTGCATTAGGCCTACAAGTTGGGTCGGGTTGTAGAGACGGTGTCTTCCGCTCCAAGGTGTTCTCCAGGTTGCCTTTCCTGAGCTTCTATCTTCAGGTTTTTGTTAAATAGTTTTTAAATGGAACAACTGCATTTGGCCTACACGTTGGGTTGGGGCCTATTAACAGTGTCTGCCGCTCCTTCCTGTTCTCCTGGTTTCCTGTCCTGAAATTCCATTTTCAGGCTCTCGTTAAGTAGTTGTTAATGTTAGACTGCATTTGGCTTACTAGTTGGGTTGGGGCCTACTATCGGTGTCTGCCGCTCCTTGCTGTTCTCCTCCACTGAACAAAGCTGTGCCGCCTGTTTACTACTGTTGCCAATTTTGAACTGCATTTAGACTATTTACTGATTTGGGCCTACTCTCTGTATCAGCCTCTCATTCCAGTTGTCCTCCACTGCAATGCCCCCTGGTTAGTCCTGTTACCAATTTTGAATTGCATTTTTGCCCACTTTATTCTTTGGGCCTATATCTGTGTTTCCTCCTCATCCTGCCCATTGCCCAGCCAGTGATAGATGAGTCTGCTGGTACATTGACCAATAACGCAACATTCCCCGTGCACGCTACACAGCAAGATTGTGACCCTGCGGAAAGTCAGGTTCCTCTTCCCGCATACCATACCACCTTACATGGGGACAAAGAGGAAGGTGCAGATGAAAGTGCAGGTTCCTTCATCAGGTGGGGGGAGAAATACTCGTTGGCGTCGTCACTGGCACAGGGCCCCTCATAGTACGCAAAAGTGTCGCTGCCGGTGGGAGGCGCCCCCGCCGTGCAAACACACCGCCGTACTTTGAGGGGCCTGTGCCAACGAGTGGGCCCCCCCTGCTTGCTCAGGATCACAGCACTTGCAAAGTTGAAATACTTACCTCTCCCTGCTCCACTGCCGTGACGTGGTCCAGATTTCCTGGGCCCACTAAATACTTGAACCAGCCCTACCCCCCACAACTTTAGCCAAATGACCCCCAATTTCCAATGCCTTACTATTATTATAAGGTAAATTAAGATTGACAAGCTTCAGTAACAAGAATGGATGTTTTTGCCATTAAAATGGGCACTGTACATGTTTTCCTGGCCTCCACTCACTGCCGACTATGCTCCCCCATTGACTTGCATTGGGTTTCGTGTTTCGGTCGATCCCCGACTTTTCGCGATAATCGGCCGATTCCACTCGACTCGACTGTTGAGATAGTCAGGTTTCGCGAAACCCGACTCGACCCTAAAAAACTAAAAGTCGCTCAACCCTAGTAGTGAGTAATGGTAACTTTTTGTTAACCAAGCATAGGGGACAAATTATGGAATTATGGAATATGTGAGCACACTATGTACTAAGGGACTGTGTTATACATAAAAAGACTATGTTCCTTTATCTGTGTGCAATGTTGGTATGCTGCCCGTTTTTACAGACGCATTGAGCATGAGCATGTCCTATTTTGATCCTCTCTGATGATTCTTCTAATTAGAGCCACTTTCTCCTGTTTGTTCTCCATCTGGTCAGACCTTCATGTCAATATCTCCCAGCCATGGTTTGTCTTGTTAAAATGATCGCTGCAGCCCTGAAAATAAGGTCACATACATTGTATACATACAGTGGGGGAAATAAGTATTTGATCCCTTGCTGATTTTGTAAATTTGCCTACTGACAAAGACATGAACAGTCTATAATTTTAAGGGTAGGTTAATTTTAACATTGAGAGAATATCAAAAACAAGATCCAGAAAATCACATTGTATAAATTCTATAAATGTATTTGTATTTTGAAGTGAGAAATAAGTATTTTATCCCTTACCAACTATTAAGAGTTCTGGCTCCTACAGACCAGTTAGACGCTCCTAATTAACATGCTACCTACATTAACCATTCACGACATGCCCCGTACTATTACGGCGCATGTTGTGTCTTCCCCTTTGATGTGGGCTCCAGCGCTGAGCTAGAAAGCTAGAGCTAGAAAGTAATGAGCACATCGCCGACTTCCATCACATGATCGGGGGTCAGCGATGCATCAGGATAGTAACCATAGAGGTCCTTGAGACCTCTATGGTTACTGATGCCGGCCTGCTGTGAGCGCTCATAGCAAGCATGCAATTCAGCTACATAGCAGCGATCTGATGTAGCTGAGCTGATCCAGTTGCGCCAGCTTCTAGCTTCCCATGGAGGCTATTGAAGCATGGCAAAAGTAAAAAAAAATGTTTTAAAAAATTTGAAAAAAAAAATTATATAAAAGTTTAAATCACCCCCCTTTTGGCTCATCCAAAATAAAGCAATAAAAAAAAATCAAACATACACATATTTGGTATAGCCGCATTCAGAATCACCCGATCTATCAATAAAAAAAAGCATTAACCTTATCTCTAAACAGCGTAGTGAGAAAAAAATTCAAAATGCCAGAATTACGTTTTTTTGGTCGCCACGACATTGCCAAAGTGGTATCATTAAAAATGTCAGCTTGGCTCACAAAAAATAAGCCCTCACCCGACCCCAGATCACGAAAAATGGAGATGCTACAGGTATCGGAAAATGGCATATTTTTAATTTTTTTTCATCACTTAGATAAAAAATAACCTAGACATGTTAGGTGTCTTTGAATTCGTAATGACCTAGAGAATCACAATGGCAGGTCAGTTTTAGCATTTAGTGAAACTAGCAAAAAATCCAAACAAATAACAAGTGTGGGATTGCACTTTTTTGCAATTTCACCACACTTGGAATTTTTTTTCCCGTTTTCTAGTACAAGACATGGTGAAACCAATGGTGTCGTTCAAAAGTACAACTTGTCCCGCAAAAAATAAGCCCTCACATGGCTATATTGACGGAAAAATTAAAAAAAGTTATGGCTCTGGGAAGGAGGGGAACAAAAAATGAAAACGCAAAAGCGAAAAAGGGCTACGGCGTGATGGGGTTAAAGACAGTTGTCTTACATAGTCACCTTTATAAAAGACTCCTGTCCACAGACTCAATTAATCTGTTAGACTCTAACCTCTACAATATGGGCAATACCAAAGAGCTTTCTAAGGATGTCAGGGACAAGATCATATACTTGCACAAAGCTGGAATGGGCTACAAAACCATAAGTAAGATGCTGGGTGAGAAGGAGACAACTTTTGGTGCAATAGTAAGAAAATGGAAGAAATACAAAAGGACTGTCCATCAACATCGATCTGGGGCACCATGCAAAATCTCACCTCATGGGGTATCCTTGATCATGAAGAAAGTGAGAGATCAGCCTAAAACTACATGGGGGGATTTTTTAATGATCTCAAGGCAGCTGGGACCACAGTCACCAAGAAAACCATTGGTAACACATTACATCGTAAAGGTTTAAAATCCTGAAGTGCCCATAAGGTCCCCCTGCTCAAAAAAGCACATGTGCAGGCATGTCTGAAGTTTGCCAATGAACACCTGTATGATTCTGTGACTGATTGGGAGAATGTGCTGTGGTCAGATGAGACAATAATTGAGGTATTTAGCATTAACTCAACTCGCCATGTTTGGAGGAAGAGAAATGCTGCCTATGATCCAAGGAACACTGTCCCCACTGTCAAGCATGGAGGTGGAAACATTGTGTTTTGTGGATATTTTTCTGCTAAGGGCACAGGACTACTTCACCATATCAATGTGAAAATGGATGGAGCCATGTACCATAAAATCCTGAGTAACAACCTTTTTCCCTCCACCAGGACATTAAAAATGGATCATGGCTGGGTCTTTCAGCAAGACAGTGATCCAAAAATACAGCCAAGGCAACAAATGAGTGGCTCAAAAAGAAGCACATTAAAGTCAAGGAGTAGCCTAGCCAGACTCCAGACCTTAATCCCATAGAAAACTTATCGAGGGAGTTGAAACTTCAAGTTGCCAAGCGACAGCTTCAAAATCATAGTGAGTTAGAGATGATCTGCAAAGAGGAGTGGACCAAAATTCCTCCTGACATGTGTGAAACCTTATCATCAACTATAAAAAATGTCTGACTGCTGTGCTTGCCAACGAGGGTTTTGCCACCAAGTATTAAGTCTTGTTTTCCAGAGGAATCAAATACTTATTTCTCACTGCAAAGTTTGGCTCATCACTGAACATAATCTTCTGTGTAAACTGAGGGTCCTGTTCCAATTTTTGTTTTGAACATTCAACAAATTCAGCGCACCAATCTGGCATCAGTCGAACATCCCTTCGGCAGATATTAGCTACTCACAAATAGCACCCTTACAAAATCCAGCTGCTGCAGCATCTTAAAGAGGATGACCCAGATCGGCGCACACCATTATTGCCTTCTCACCACTACCCCCATCATTGCCCTCCCCACCATCCAAATCATTGCCCTCTCCACCGGCACAATCCTTGCCCTCCCCATCATTGCCCTCTCCACCACCTCCATCATTACCCTTACCACCACCTCCATCAGTGTCCTCTTTACCACCTCCATCATCGCATTCACACCCACCACCCCATCATTGTCCTTTTCACAACCTCCATCATTGCCTTCTCCCCCACCACCCCATCATTGCCCTTTCTACCACATCCATCATTGCCTTTCCCCCACCCCATCATTGCCCTTACCACCACCTCTATCAACAATGCCTCTTCTCCCACCACCCCAATCATTGCCCTTTTCATCTCCACCATCATTGTCCTTTCAACCACCACCATCATTGCCTTGTCACCCGCCACCCCCATCATTGCCTTTTCCACCACCTCCATCATTTCTTTCTCCCTCACCACCCACATCATTGCCCTTTCCACCACCTTTATCATTGCCTTCTCCTCCACCACCCCATCATTGCCCTTTATATGACCTCCATCATTGCATTTTCCCCCACAACTGCCAGCATTGTCCTTTCCACCATCCCATCATTGCTTTCTCCCCCACCCCTCCCATCATTGCCCTTTCCACCACCTCTATCTTTGCTTTCTCTGAAACCACCCCATGACTGCCCATTCCACCAGCTCCATAATTGCCCTTTCCATAAACCTATCATTGCCCATTCCACCACCTCCATCATTGCCTCCTCCTTCACCACCCCCATCATTGCCCATTCCACCACCACCACCATCATTGTCCTTTCCATCAGCACCATCATTGCATTCTCTCCCAACACCCCCATTATTGCCCTTTCCACCACCTCCATAATTGCCTTATACCCACCACCCCCATCATTTCCCTTTCCACCAACCCATCATTGCCCACTCCGCCACCTCCATCATTTCCTCCTCCACCACCACCCCATCATTGCCCTTTCCACCATTACCATCATTGTCCTTTCCACCACGACCATCATTGCATTCTCTCTCACCACCCCCATTATTGCCCTTTCCACCACCTTGATAATTGCCTAATCCCCACCACTCCCATCATTGCCCTTTCCACATCCCCATCATTGCCCATTCCACCACCTCCATCATTGCCTCCTCCCCCTCCACGCCATCATTGCCCTTTCCACCATCATTACCTTCTCTGTTGTGAATTCCGCTCTTGGGCTCCCTCCGGTGGTTGTAAGTGGCACTTTTGTGAGTTCTGCTCTTGGGCTCCCTCCGGTGGTTTTAAGTGGTATGGCTGCTCCTTGGATTTAGCAGTCTGCAGCTGCTTCCACTGATTGTCTTTCTGCTCGGCTATTTATGCCTGGCTCTTCCCTTCAGCCAGTGCCACTTGTCAATGGTTCCTGGTTGGATTCACATCTCTCTTGGATTTCCCTGATATCCTGACCAGTTCAGCAAAGTTAAGTCCTTGCTTGCTCTTTTCTTTCCACAGGTTGTGGACTTATTCGTTCTGTGCTTTCTATGTTTTGTCCAGCTTGTCAGTATGGATATATTCGGTTAAGCTGGAAGCTCTGGGAAGCAGATTTACCCTCCACACCTTTAGTCAGGTGTGGAGATTTTTGTAAACTCTGTGTGGATTTTTGTAGTTTTTATACTGACCGCACATTATTCCATCCTGTCCTATCTATCTAGCTAGACTGGCCTCCTGTGCTACATCCTGGTTTCATTCTTTGTATGTCTTTTCCCTCTCCACTCACAGTCATTACTTGTGGGGGGCTATCGATCCTTTGGGGATTTTCTCTGAGGCAAGATAGTTTTCCTGTTTCTATCTTTAGGGGTAGTTAGTTCTCAGGCTGTGACGAGGTGCCTAGGGAGTGACAGGAGCATCCCACGGCTACTTCTAGTGTTGTGTTGAGCTTAGGGACTGCGGTCAGTACAGGTACCACCTCCTTCAGAGCTGACCCATGTTGCTCCTAAACCACCAGTTCATAATACTTCTCCCCCACCAACCCCATCATTTCCCTTTCCACCACCTCCATCATTGATTTCTACCCCACCACTCCATCATGGAGTGGAGGTGTTAAAGGAGCGCATGAAGAGATTAAAGAAGCAGCGTGTGCTTATTTTTTAGTGGTGCGGCCACTAGGTGCAATTAGCTATTCCAAATCATTTGTGCTAAAAATGAGTTTTCAGTGGCAAATCAGAAAGACATATTTTCACTTGAAGATTGTTAGGCCTTATTTAGTGGTGCAGCCATGAGGCCCAATTAGCTACTCCAAATTGTTTATGCTAAAATTGTGTTTCAGTGGTGTGGTTCCCCTGAGGGTCCAATCGCCACAGAGGTGTTGCACCTCAGCCAGAGGTGTGGTACCCCCTTTCGGGTATGGCAGGTACACTACCCAGTACCCACACTCTAGCACCCAACACTAGACCTCTCCAGGCCAGGGAGGAACTAGGTAGAGTGTGTGGGTGGAGTGTGAGAGTTGGAGGGAAAGGAGTGAGGAGTTGTCATGGAAACAAGAGGGAGGAGTTAGTTTGGGAGATAGTCAGTTGGAGCTGGGGACTATTACAGTGAGGAGCTCATCCCAGCACCATAGGATGGAGAGAGAACAAGGAAGATAGAGACAAGTTTCAGAAAGTGAGAGAGAAAGAAGGGGTTCTAGGGGCATGGGCAGTGAGGAATCTACTCCTGGGGCCTGAATCCACGCCGACCGTAGTTGGGTGGAGGGACCAGGTCGCAGTGGGGGAACAGGCCTCCAAACTAGTGGAAGACTACAAGACTCCGCTAGCAAGTTGGAGGCTGTGGTAAATGTAGGTGCCAAAGCCAAATCCACACACATTCGCTGAAAAGGCAGCCATATAGGATCAAGGGGACTAAGAGGACGTCACTCGACAGGACCCGAGGTTGCTGGCTTTGGACACTGTGTGAAGGCGCAGGGCAGGAGAGGTGGGAGCCAGCACAGTGAGACCACCAGAGAAGGAACATAAGAAGGGGTTCTGGCAATGTGTAACCCAAATTACCTGAGAGCTGACTGGACCACAGACCCAGAGGACACAACACCCAGCTGGGGATTGCATATTAAAACTGTGAGTAAAGTGTGGAAACTGCACCCTGCTGTGTCCTCAGAATTATTTCCTGCATCACCTGCCCTGCACTACAATATTTACCATCATTGACTTTCATTCTTTAACTGCCCTGGGGCCTAGCTCTACCCATGGAGAGCTGTAACCTCTCAGCTGCTTCACCTACCGCCCCAGTGGACCTGAATCGCAGCGTCGGCCATTTCCTTATTGCTGAACACCACGGGTGGCGCCACAAACTAATCCCCTATAAACTCTATATGCCTTTCATTTCATTACTTTTACTGGATGCCCAGGGCCACAGACTGGGTCACTGCTGCCATGACCATCTCCTTAAGAACAGTTGGACCCGGCCCGAATACCCCACGGCCCTAGTGGGCGCGCCAGTGGCAGATTAGAAGTCTATATTTCCATATCAAAATCATTAGGCCTACCATAGTGTTGCATCCACGAGGTCCAATTAGCTACTCCAAATTGTTTGTGCTAAAACTGTGTTTTAGTGGCAAATCAGAAAAACAGATTTCCACTTAAAAATTGTTAGGCGTAATATAGTGTTGCAGCCACGATGCCCATTTAACTACTCCAAATCATTTCTGCTAAAACTGTGTTTCATTGGCAAATTAGAAGGCCAGATTTCCACTTAAAAATCATTAAGCCTACTTCAGTGGTGCTGACACGAGGCCCAATTAGCTACTCCACATAGTTTGTGCTAAGGTTGTGTTTCAGTCACAAACTAGTAGGCCATATTTCCACGTCAAAATCATTTGGCCTACTATAGTGTTGCATCCACGAGCCCAATTAGCTACTCCAAATTGTTTGTGCTAAAACTGTATGATAGTGGCAAATCAGAAAAACAGATTTCCACTTAAAAATTCTTAGGCTTAATATAGTGTTGCAGCCACGAGACCCAACTGGCTACTCCTAATCGTCTGTGCTAAAATTGTGTTTCAGTGGTAAATCAAAGACCAGACATCCACTTAAAAATTGTTAGCTATAACAGTGTTGTTTCAGTGGCAAATCAGAAGGCCAGATTTTCACAAAAAAATCATTAGCTTACTATAGTGCTGCAGAGAAGAGGCCCATTTAGCTACTCTGTATCGTTTGTGCTAAAACGGTGTTTGAGTTGTAAATGAAAGACCAGATATCCACTTAAAAATTGTTAGGTATAACAGTGTTTTTTAGGCACACTATCTAAGAAAATTAATAGTTATTGTTCATTAAGTAACAGGTGACTGACAGCTGTGGGCGTGAAACAGCAGGGTACAAGAGAGGAAGACTACTTACAACTAGGGTTAAGCGAAACGGATCGGTCATTTTCATAAGTTGCCGACTTTTGGCAAAGTCGGGTTTCATGAAACCTGACCCGATCCATGTGTGGGGTCGGCCACGCGGTCGCGCCAAAGTCGCGTTTCATATGACGCGTTCAGCGCCATTTGTCAGCCAATGAAGGAAAACGCAGAGTGTGGGCAGCGTGATGACATAGTTCTCGGTCCCCACCATCTTAGAGAATGGCATGGCAGTGATTGGCTTGCTTTCCGCGGTGTCACAAGGGCTATAAAAGGGCGTGCATGCCAGCCGCCATCTTACTGCTGCTGATCTGAGCATAGGGAGAGGTTGCTGCCGCTTCGTCAGAAGCAGGGATAGCATTAGGCAGGGAATATAAACCCACAAACTGCTTGCGCTGTAGCGACTTCCACTGTCCAACACCACCTTTTCCTTGCAGGGACAGTGGAGGCTAGATTTTTGTGCATCAGCTCTGTAGCTTATAAGGCTGCCTTATAAGGCTCCATGATAGCTGCACTGCTGTTTGTACGCCGCTGTGCAAACCAACTGCTTTTTTCAAAGCACAAATCCTGTTGCTCCTTCCTTTCTGCACAGCTATCTTGTTTGTTTGTCCACACGTTTGTGTGCAGCAGCCCTTTTTATTGCTGCCTTCCATACTTTTCTGAGATTACTGTAGGGAGATAGTAATTGTAGTACAGTCCCTTTTTTTTATATAAATATATATCTTCCTATAGAAAAGTCGGGGTCGGGGTCGGCCGAATCACGAAACCCAATGCAGTGCATTGGGTTTCTAATGGTTCCCAGGGTCTGAAGGAGAGGAAACTCTCCTTCAGGCCCTGCGATCCATATTAATGTGTAAAATAAAGAATAAAAATAAAAAATATTGCTATACTTACCCTCGGACGCGACCAATCAAAAGCTGCGACGTCATCGAAAGGTCCTTCAGGCGCTAATTCTTAGGAAGGAAGGCTCCCAGTTACAACCAGGGCGCGTCCGAGGGTGAGTATAGCAATATTTTTTATTTTTATTCTTTATTTTACACTTAAATCTGAATTCCGATACCGATTCCCAATATCTTAAACATATCGAGAATCGGTATCGGAATTCTGATACCAGATTCAGAAGATCGCCGACCTCATGGCCGACCCCACACAGGGGTCGGGTCGGGTTTCATGAAACCCGACTTTGCCAAAAGTCGGCGACTTCTGAATCTGGCCGACCCATTTCGCTCAACCCTATGAGTTATCTGTCAGTCATTTTCTGCCACAGAAACAATACTGTAAAACAGTGGGCGAGATTTATTCACTAGTCTTCCATATAAAAACAAAAAGGGGAGATTAATATTGGCAAATCTGTGCATCTGTGCCAGTCCAGTCTGTGGTATCTGTATGTCATTTTCTGCCACAGAAACAATACTGTAAAATAGTGGGCCAGATTTATTCACTAGTCTTCTATATAAAAACAAAAAGGGGAGATTAATATAGGCAAATCTGTGCATCTGTGCCAGTCCAGTCTGTGGTATCTGTCTGTCATTTTCTGCCACAGAAACAATACTGTAAAACAGTGGCCCAGATTTATTCACTAGTCTTCCATATAAAAACAAAAAGGGAAGATTAATATTGGCAAATCTGTGCATCTGTGCCAGTCCAGTCTGTGGTATCTGTCTGTCATTTTCTGCCACAGAAACAATACTGTAAAACAGTGGCCCAGATTTATTCACTAGTCTTCCATATAAAAACAAAAAGGGGAGATTAATATTGGCAAATCTGTGCATCTATGCCAATCCAGTCTGTGGTATCTCTCTGTCATTTTCTGCCACAGAAACAATACTGTAAAACTGTGGGCCAGATTTATTCACTAGTCTTCCATATAAAAAAAAGAACGGGAGATTTTTATTTCCAGTGTGTGCATCTGCGTCAGTCCTGTTAGTGGCATATCTGTCAGCCACTGTCTGCCACTGAAGCTGTGTACTGTAATACAGTGGGCCTGATTTTCCCTGCAGTCTCACACACCTATAAAGGGAGATTTAAATTCACAACAAGTTTGCGTCCACATTGTAACTGGTTTTACACTACCAAATACCGTTTGTTAGTTTGGTTACATATTTCCAAGAATGAAGAAGTCTGGTGGAAGAGGTCGTGGCCGTGGGCGGTCATTGCCAGCTGGTAATGATGGTAGTGGTGGTGGAGCATCAGGTGGTCGTGGGAAAAGCAATATAGCACCTAAGTCTCGAGTTGTTCAGCCACCGTCATCGTCTGGCTACACAAGGCCTCGAACGCTCCCTTTTCTGGAAGTAGGAAAACCGCTTTTAAAGCCGGAGCAGCAGGAACAAGTTTTGGATTTCCTTGCTGACTCTGCCTCTAGCTCTTTTGCCTCCTCTTCGGAAAGTGCAAAATGTAAAAGCAGCGCGTCGTCAGTGGATGTTCCCGGTTAGGGACAAGTCGCCTCCTTGCATTCTTCACCCAGAACAACAGAGAAGGATGCGTCAGGTGACACAACGGGTTACTCCATGGAGCTCTTTACACATACCGTGCTTGGGTTAGAAAGGGAAATTGTTAACAGGCCATGCCCATTACAAGATGAATCGGACATGGAGTGCACAGATGCACAGCCACAGTTAGATTATTATGCTGTTCCTTTGACTCAGATCACAACATTGCCCTCGCAGTGTACTGATCCAGAATCTGACCCAGATGAGACTATGGAGCCCCGTCACGAACGCTATAGCACCGGCTTACACGGTGACACAGAGGAAGGTGCACAGAACATAGAAGAGGAGGTCATAGATAACCCAGTTGTTGACCCCGATTGGCAGCCATTGGGGGAACAGGGTGCAGCTGGCAGTAGCTCTGAAGCGGAGGAGTAGCCGCAGCAGGCATCAGCATCGCAACAGGTTCCATCTGGCAGGCCCGTAACTGGCCAAAAACGTGTGGCAAAAACAAAAACAGTTGTAGGACAGCGTGGCCATTTGGTTAAAATAGCTCAGTGTGCAATGCCTGAAAAGTTATCCGATAGTAGGAAGAGTGCAGTCAATCATTTTTTTAACCAAGATCCAAATGATCAGTGCAAAGTCATCTGTAAGAAATGCTCAAGGACCTTCAGCAGAGGTCAGAATGTTAAAAATCTAAATACAAATTGCATGCGTAGACATTTAACGACCATGCACTTGCAAGCCTGGACTAACTACCAAACGTCCCTTAACGTTGTTGCACCCTCTCACAATAAAGTTAGTCAGCAATGCTACATCCCTTCCCTCACTATAAGCCCACCGTTTACCACACCACCTGCAGCAAATGTGGAGGTTTCGTTGCAAGGCCAAAGCAGTCAGGGAATCACCAGGTTTTTGGTAGGAAACACTGTATGTATGCCAACAGCAAGAATACCATCACCAACCCTCTCTTAGTCTGCCATGTCCACCGGCACCCCGCTAGTTCCACCATATGCAGCTCTCCAGTCCAGCTCCCCCTACAAGAGACTCTCATTAGGAAAAGGAAGTACTCATCCTCTCATCCGCGTACACAGGGTTTGAACGCCCATATTGCTTGACTAATCTCGTTAGAGATGATGCCCTACCGGTTAGTTGAAAGCAAAGCTTTCAAAGCCCTGATGGACTACGCTGTACCACGCTACGAGCTACCCAGTTGACACTTCTTTTCGAGAAAAGCCATCCCAGACCCTCCACCAGCATGTAAAAGACCGCATTGTCCATGCACTCAGGCAATTTGTGAGTAGAAACGTGCACCTGACAACAGATGCATGGACCAGTAGGCATGGCCAGGGGCGTTACGTGTCCATCAATGCACACTGGGTTAATGTGGATGTAGGGTCCACAGGGGACAGCAATATTGGGACAGTTGTGCCTAGCCCACGGTCTAGGAAACAGTTGGCTGTAGGCGTTCGCCCCCCCTTCCTACTCCTCCTTGTCCTCCAGCAGAAGCGAGAGCTCGTCCACAGACCGCAGTCGCACGACCACTCCATCCGCAGCTGCCACTGTTGCACACGAGGTGTCCCATTATGGAACAGCTAGTGGCAAGCGTCAGCAGGCTGTATTGGCAATGAAGTGTTTGGGCGACAACAGACACACTGCGGAAGTTCTGTCCGAGTTCTTGCAGCAAGAAACTCAGTCATGGCTGGGCAGTGTACATCTTGAGGCAGGCAAGGTAGTGAGTGATAACGGAAGGAATTTTATGGCTGCCATAGCCCTTTCACCACTGAAACACATTCCTTGCCTGGCTCACACCTTAAACCTGGTGGTGCAGTGCTTCCTGAAAAGTTATCCGGGGTTACCCGACCTGCTCCTGAACGTGCGCAGACTTTGCTAACACATCCGCCGTTCGCCCGTACACTCCAGCCGTATGCAGAACCATCAGCGATCTTTGAACCTTCCCCAGCATCCCCTAATCATCGACGTTGCAACAAGGTGGAACTCCACACTGCACATGCTTCAGAGACTGTGCAAACAGAGGCGTGCTGTTATGTATTTGTGGGAGGATACACATACACGGGCAGGCAGTTGGATGGCAGACATGGAGTTGTCAGGTGTGCAGTGGTCGAAGCTACAAGACCTCTGTCAAGTCCTTCAGTGTTTTGAGGAATGGACACGGCTGGTTAGTGCAGACAACGCCATAATAAGCATGAGCATCCCCCTAATGCGTCTGATGATGCAAAGTTTGACGCACATAAAGGAGCAGGCGTCTGCAGCCAAGGACGAGGGAAGCCATGATGACAGTCAGCCATTGTCTGGTCAGGGAAGTCTACTGGACGAGGTGGCAGGCGAAGAGGAGGAGGACGAGGAGGATGATGGGGATGAGTATTTTTTGGATGAGGAAGCTTCTCAGGGGGCAATATAAACTGGTGTGGTTGCAAGGCCAGGTTCAGGGTTTTTGAGGGAGGCAAGTGACTTTGATTTGCCCGAAAGTGCTCCTCAACAGAGCACAAGCAGTGAATTGACAACTGGAACATTTGTCCACATGGCGGATTATGCCTTGCGTATCCTAAAAAGGGTCCCCCGCATTATAAAAATGATGACCGATGATTCAGGCATTCCCAGCACACAGCGCCGGTGATGGTTCTCACACGAGCTGCAGGGGGCAACAGGGCAGAGGTGTTAGAGGTACACAAATCAGAAGTGGCGTTGGACAGAGGGGTTTTCTGACCAGGTTGTGGAGTGATTTCGCAATGACCGCAGACAGGACAGGTGCTGCAGCATCAATTCAAAGTGACAGGAGACAACATTTGTCCAGTATGGTTACTAACTATTTTTCCTCCCCTATCAATGTTCTCCCTCACCCGTCATTCCCATTTGATTACTGGGCATCCAAAATAGACACCAGGCCTGAATTGTCCGAATATGCATTGCAGGAGCTCGCTTGCCCAGCAGCTAATGTGCTATCAGAAAGAGTATTCAGTGCTGCTGGCTCAATACTAACCGGAAAAAGGACTCATCTAGCTACCCAAAATGTTGATGATCTAACCTTCATTAAAATGAACAACTCATGGATTTCTAATTATTTTGCCCCACCTTTCCCGGCTGACACCTAACTTTCCTGTAAAAAGGTCTTGCTTTTGGACTGCTCTTACTGTTCCAATCTCTTAATTTGCAGCTGCTGTATGTCCAGCATGCAACATGTTTACACCTCCCTAAATGGGCTGACTCCCCCCACGGGGCCGTGGTCTCGCCACTTGGCGCAAGCACCCGTGAGAGTGCCGTTTGTCTGAAGAGGTGGGTGTGCCCACTTTTGGTCGACGGCACTGGCACTGGGTCCCTCATAGTACAATGGAGTGTCTCTGGTGGTGGTGGTGCGCACCCATCCTCAGACACACCGTTGTAAAATGAGGGGCCTTGGCCCAATACAGCTGGGCACGAGAGAGTGCCCCCCCAAGCTCAAACTGTGCTCTACCACTTGCAAAATTATCTGTCACTGCTCCACCACTGTTTAGTCTATGCGGTGAAATCCTTCAATGCCTGGCACTGACAATACCAAGTTGTTGACATGTATGATGCTAGTTAAAATATCCAGTGGCCCTGTCCTACATTTACACCAGTAAATAGTTTGCGCCAAATAACAATGTCTGAAAGTCAGCAGAGGAGCCCACCCCTGTACCTAAGTATGCCACCCTTTTTTTTTGGTTTTGGTTTTTTGCGAGACATTAACAGCTATGTATTATTTTGGAGTACTAACTGTGTCAGACACTCCTTCCAATTGTCCTCCGCTGACCACACCAATGCTGCCTGTGTACCCCTGGAACCCATTTAAAAGTGCATAGAGCCTACTTTTTTTATTTTAGGCCTACTAAGTCTGTCTGCGGTCCCTCCTTCCAATAGTCCTCCACTGACCACACCAATGCTGCCTGTGTACCCCTGCAACATAATTGAAACTGCATAGAGCCTACTTTTTATTTTAGGCTAACTAAGTCTGTCTGCGGTCCCTCCTTCCAATAGTCCTCCACTGACCACACCAATGCTGCCTGTGTACCCCTGGAACCTATTTAAAGTGCATAGAGCCTACTTTTTTTATTTTAGGCCTACTAAGTCTGTCTGCCGTCCCTACTTCCAATAGTCCTCCACTGACCACACCAATGCTGCCTGTGTACCCCTGCAAGATAATTGAAACTGCATTGAGCCTACTTTTTTATTTTAGGCCTACTTAGTCTGTCTGCGGTCCCTCCTTCCAATAGTCCTCCACTGACCACATCAATGCTGCCTGTGTACCCCTGCAAGATAATTGAAACTGCATTGAGCCTACTTTTTTATTTTAGGCCTACTATGACTGTCTGCAGTCCTTCCTTCCAATAGTCCTCCACTGACCACACCAATGCTGCCTGTGTACCCCTGCAAGATAATTGAAACTGCATTGAGCCTACTTTTTTTTATTTTAGGCCTACTAAGTCTGTCTGCGGTCCCTCCTTCCAATAGTCCTCCACTGACCACACCAATGCTGCCTGTGTACCCCTGGAACCTATTTAAAGTGCATAGAGCCTACTTTTTTATTTTAGGCCTGCTAAGTCTGTCTGCGGTCCCTCCTTCCAATTGTCCTCCACTGACCACACCAATGCTGACCGTGTACCTAGGTAACCTTTTTTAAACCTGCATCGAGCCAACTTTGTGGTGTAAGGCCTACTAGAAGTGTCTGTCTGTGCCACTCAATACAGCTGTCCTCTTAAAAAAAATGACCTGCAATTGTCAGGTTTTCAGCCTATCGGAATTTTAAAACTGCAGTGGGGCTACTAGTTTGGTTGGGGCCTACTAACGGTGTCTGCCGCACCTTGCTGTTCTCCTCCACTGATCAAAGCAGTGCCGCCTGTTTACTACTGTTACCAATTTTGAACTGCATTTAGACTACTTACTGATTTGGGCCTACTCACTGTGTCAGCCTCTCATTACAGTTGTCCTCCACTGAACAAAGCAATGCCGCCTGGTTAGTCCTGTAACCAATTTTGAAATGCATTTAGCCCACTTTATTATTTGGGCCTATATCTGTGTTTCCTCCTCATCCTGCCCATTGCCCAGTCAGTGCTAGATGACTCTGCTGGTACATTGACCCAGACCACGACATTCCCCTTGCATGCTACACAGCCAGATTCTGACCCTGCTGAAAGTGAGGCTCCCCTTCCCACATACTATACCACCTTACACGGGGACAAAGAGGAAGGTGCAGATGAAAGTGCAGGTTCCTTCATCAGGTGGACGGGGGAATACTCATTGGTGACGTCACTGGCACAGGGCCCCTCATAGTACGCAAAAGTGTCACTGCCGGTGGGAGGCGCCCCCGCCGTGCAAACACACCGCCGTACTTTGAGGGGCCCTGTGCCAGTGCCAATGCGAATGAGTGGGCCCCCCCTGCTTGCTCAGGATCACAGCACTTGCAAAGTTGAAATACTTACCTCTCCCTGCTCCACTGCCGTGACGTGGTCCACGTTTCCTGGGCCCACTAAATACTTGACCCAGCCATACCCCCCACAACTTTAGCCAAATGACCCCCAATGTCCAATGCCTAACTATTATTATAAGGTAAATTAAGATTGACAAGCTTCAGTACCAAGAATGGATGTTTTTGCCATTAAAATGGGCACTGTAGTTGTTTTCCTGGCCTCCACTCACTGCCGACTATGCTTCCCCATTGACTTGCATTGGGTTTCGTGTTTCGGTCGATCCCCGACTTTTCACGATAATCGGCCGATTTCACTCGACTAGAGTTTTGAGATAGTCAGGTTTCACGAAACCCGACTAGACCCTAAAAAACTAAAAGTCGCTCAACCCTACTTACAACATGATTGGAAAAAGTAAGATTGTGGTGGAAGGGGGAATAGGCTTGGTGTTCGACGTGTACGTGGGTTAGGTGTTTTTTTTAATTAAAGCTCAACTGAACAAAGACCATCTTGTACTATCCAAAGACCGCTGACAACATTTGTTACTGGCCGTCTTAATTGACTACTTTTCTGTGGCAGCAGCACATCAGTACGCCTTGTAGATGAGTTACAGAAAGAGCATGTGCTTGAGTGAATGGCAAGCATTGCATGAAGTAGCCTCTCCTTCGCTTCCTCCACCTTTACATCACACACAGTACAAACCTCAGAGGTGACACCCCAATCACCCCTTTTTCTTGCCATGTCAAAAATTTCCAAACTCCCAACTGACTGTCGGGAACCTCAGATGGACTATTCTGAAGAGCTGTTTACACATTGTATTCCATGGGCATCATAGATCTGCTCTGAAGAATGACAGAATTCAGAAGACAAGATCATCTGCACCGATGGCCAAAATTTTTACATATTGGATCCAAAAGCCAGACAATGTAAGGTCCAAGCAGAATACAGACCCTCGTCACCAGAGATTAACCACCAAGTGTGGAGGTAATCCTGAAGAGACTCAGATACAAGAGGTGCTCTGAGACTGTACTGTCGTGTCAGGGCAGGAAGAGGAGGAGGGTGACTCTCAGGGTGAGGAGGGTGAAAGCAGAGAGGATGACGATGAAGCTGTAGATCTCATTTGGTATGACCTAAAGGTATGCAGCTGAGAGGAGAGGAGAGGAGATGGATGAGGTTGAAGATGAGAAGGTTACATTGAAGCTTTCCACACAGACATGAAGTGACGCAACCATGACAAGCACTGCATCCTCAGCCCCAAAGTTACTAATGGCCATTTCGCAGGGGAGGCAAGGGTTGCCTAGCCTGGGAATTTTTTGAGACCACAATGGATGACCCAACACACGTAATCAGTCAAATTTGCCAAATAAACTCAGTAGAGGCAAAAGTTGCAATAATTTTAAAACTACATGTGTGGAGAAATGGGGCCAGTGGGTGCTCTTGTCCGCTGGCTTGGCTGCCTTTAGCAAGACTGCATGGACCAGAGCTCATACCACTGAACGCCTGCTCTATCTCCTGGTGGGCAATACGGTACACAGACAATACAGGGTTAGGGTAAAACATTGTGCCAATACTTTATTGAACCACAACACCCAATAGCAAACAGAACAATCCCAGCAATTACCCAAAAATGGTGCATGTTACAGAGTCTCATCCTTCCGTTGACTCACTGGGATAATGGTAGATGTTATGTCCGAGCTTCCATGGTTGCTACTCCACCTGTGATAAGCATGAAGAGAAGAGGTAACGACAAGCATAGGGAGATAACTGAGAGCAGTCCCATGTTCTTTCAGCCGGGTCCGATGTACCCTCAGCTGAGATCCTGAAGAGTGACACCAACCAGAAGAAAAGAAGTCTATTTTATACCCGGGTCACGTGATTCATTTTTAGATTTACCCAATGTCCTTCAGTCCACCCTCACCCTCTGGTTACAGAATACAATACACAATTAGTACATCAGCACACAATAGACAAAGATAAACACACACTGTGTACAAGTCACTATTACAGACTTGCACAGTATGTTAAATGGTACATCAGTTTGCAAGTCTGTCTTCTTGACCCACCAAACATAACCACTTAAATCGACAAGCAAATTAAGATACAATCTGGTTTCTTCACAACATGTATGAACTGTCACATACACGATCAACATGCCTTAGTGTGAGAATTTCACTGCACTAATACGGGCTAGCAGACCTCATCAACCATCAACCCCATCTGCTGCTTTTTCCTCCTCTGTCACCATTCCAAGTGTTCACATACCACAAAAAATACAATTGTTTACCCACCACAGTTGTGGTGAGTGAGAGCAGATCAGCTGTTATGGAAGTAGACATGACTGCTACTTTCTCACATCTCACAATCACATCTCTGCCTGCACCTCACTCACAGTATAGCAGTTTGTCCTGTTCTCCGTACTCTGCCCTCTCTCAGCACAGCACCCAGCTTTCGGTCCTGCAGTTGTGGTCACGTAAAAAAATATTTCCTCTTACAAATTGCAAACTAAGAGATTGAATTCCTACAATTCCAATCTGTTGGAAATGCTGTCTTTCCACCTAGTGGATAGAGACGGTTTCAGAAAGTTGATGGTCGTCGCAGTCCCCCAGTACCAGTTGCCCAGTAGTCATTACTTCTCAATGAAATCTGTGACTGCGCTACACCAGCATGTCATCGACAAAATCAGCTGTTCACTGAAAAATTTTTATGTCTGCCAGGGTGCATTTCACCACTGACACCTGGACGAGCAAACATGGGCAGGGGTGTGGTTTCTCACAGACTGGGCACTGGGTGATTCCAATGGCTGTTTCGGCAGGTGGTCAAGGGACTGCTCCTTATGTCTTTGAATCCCTGAGGCTTGCGGGATAAACCTGTGTATCTAACAGTTCAGCCACTGCTTCTGCCTCCTCCACCTACTCTAGGGCCTCCACCTGTGCCCTCAGCCTCTCCTTTAATCAAACATGTGTTCCAACAGTGCAAATAGAATCTCCCACATCTCTGTACTGCGCAGCCATGGCTCACTGCAATCAGGCAGTTTTTAAAGTAGTATGCCTTGAAGATTGCAGTCACACAGCTCAATAGTTGTGGACAGGTATCCAGGCTGAGTTAGAACAATGGCTGTTTCCATTAAACCCTGAGCCAAGGATGGCCGTGTGCATTAACGGTGCAAAAATGGTAGTGGCACTGTGCCGTGGCAACATCACACACATTCCTTGCATGGCATACATCCTCAAACTGGTGGTAAAGCAATTTGCTTGCCGCTATCTCGGCTTGGATGCACTGCTGCAGAAAGCATGGTCACTACTTGCTTCCTTCCAACAATCGCACCATGCAGGTCATTAACTTACCTACCTACAGAGGTCTTTCAGCGTGTTGCAGCGGCTGTGGCAGCCAGGGCTGGCTCCAGGTTTTTGAGGGCCCCAGGCGAAAGAGTCTCAGTGGGCCCCCCCTTTAACAAATACCACGATTCATGATCACATATAAACACAGCCATGTAGTAAATAACACAGCCCACGTAGTATATAGCACAGCCACGTAGCATATAACACAGCCAGGTAGTATATTGCACAGCCCACGTAGCATATAACAGCCCATATAGTATATAGCACAGCCACATAGTATATAACACGGCCCACGTAGTTTATAGAACAGCCATCTAGTATATAGCACAGCCCACATAGCATATACCAGCCCATGTAGTATATAGACACACTTGCCCCATATAGTGCTGCACAGACGTTATAGCCCCATAAGATGCTCCATACAGACATTTGCCCCATATAGTGCTGCACAAACACTATGGCCCCATAAGATGCTCCATACAGTCACTTGCCCCATATAGTGCTGCACAAACATTATGGCCCCATACAGACACTTGCCCCATATAGTGCTGCACAAACATTATGGCCCCATAAGATGCTCCATACAGACACTTGCCCCATTTGCTGTTGCTGCGATAAAAAAAAAAAATCACATACTCACCTCTCCATCGCTCAGGCCCCCGGCACTTTCAATATTCACCTGTCCTCGTTCCAGCCGCCGCTCCATCTTCTTCAGCGTCTTCTTCACTGACGCCAGGCAGAGGGAGCGCACTAACCATGTCACCCTGCCCTCTGACCTCAGCATCACTGCAGAAGACGCTGAAGACGGAGGCGGAGCGGCGGCTGGAACGAGGAGCAGGTGACTATCGCGCAGCGCTCCCCTCCCTGTTATTCTCACCTGCTCCTGGCGCTGTGCAGTCCCTGCTTCCTGGCACGGCATCTTCTTCCTGTGGTGAGCAGTCACCGTTACCGCTCATTTCAGTAATGAATATGCAGCTCCACCTTTATGGGAGGTGGAGCTGCATATTCATTACTGTAATGAGCGGTATCATGTGACCGCTCAGTACAGGAAGAAGCTGGGGAGCCAGGGACCTGCTGGGACCGCGCCAGCCGCCAGGAGTAGGTAGGTGAGTATAATTAGACAGCCCCCGGCCGCTCCCCCTCCCGGTGCTCCAAGGCACTGGCAGCTGCCTCCCCCTAACGCCGGCCTTGAATGGGCCCCCCTGTCTCGCCAGGGCCCCGGCACTTGCCCGGGTACGCCGGGTGCTGATGCCGGCCCTGGTGGCAGCAATGATGAGCCATGGTGCAGTAAGTAATTTTGCATAGCCTAGGCCAATGCAGTTCGTACCTGGTGCAAATCATGATTGCAGAGTGGGCAAAGCTGAAGGACCTCTGTACCATTCTGCACCGTTTTGAAATGGCTACCTGCATGGATAGCACTGGTGGTGCGATCAGCATCATTATTCCAGTCATCAACATGCTAGAACACACTTTGAATAGTCTGCATGAGGAGGTGATGCTCCTAGAGGAAGAGATGGAAGCAGAGGAGGATGCGGAAGGGATAACAATATCTCAAATTTCCAGACTGTTATTGCACAGGCGAGTGCCATGGGAGGGTGGAATACAGCAATCAAGGGGGCTCATGGTACTTTATAAACTGTTAGTGAAGATGCAGTAGCAGAGGAACAAATTGTGGAGGACAAGGAGATGAATGCACAACAGTCAGGAGATGAAGAGAATATCGCTCTTTGTTTTCCATGGTTGGCAAGAGGAGATGGAGAAAGCAACCTTGTGTGTTACCCCGCATCATGTGCCCCTATATTTAACATGGGGGGCGCATGGACATGTGTTGTGCTGCGCTTTGCGACGCATGCGTTTTTTTTTGCCGCAAGCGTAGGGCGCAGAGGACGCAGCAAGTTGCATTTTTTTGCGTCCAAAATTCGGCAAAAAAGGACGCATGCGTCACAAAATGCTGCGTTTTAGCGTGCGTTTTGTTGCATTTTTGTTTGCGTTGTGCGGTGCGTCGCTGACGCAGCCCACACAACGCAAATGTGAACGTAGCCTTAGTGTTAGAAATAGTGCTGACTTTTGGGGTTGCCACTTTGTTAGATCCACGGTACAATAATAGATTTAGCCAGATGTTCCCCCCCATTTAAAGGGATGTGTGCATGCTGGAGTATCGAAATACGCTTGTAGACAATCTTAAGAGTGGTTTTCCCTGAAACAACAGTGAGGTACTCAGTGTTCATCCCAGTGCTAGGCGTTCAACCTCAGGAATGTCAAGGCGTCATCGCAAAAACATTAGCAGCAGTGTAAGTGGCATGAGCAATTTCTGTGAGCTCACTGCTCTTCTAACCTCTCCACACCCCCTCCCCTCATCAAACACTTCCTCTCGTGCCACCCTTTGCTCATCATACAACACCACTATCCTAGCCAAAGTAATAACAAAAGCATTAGATGAAACGCAATGATTTACCAAAATGTGACCTAATTTTGCTGACTTTGAGTAAAAATGCTCATGAAAGCAAACACGAATTCAAATGTTCTACGTTCGTGAAGAATTTGAGTGGACAAAAGTTTTCAGAACACATTTGCTCATCTCTAGTCTAGAGGAACTCCAACGAAGTAAACAATTTTCCTCTGTAGGTGGTAAAGGATGTAGCCTGGACAAACACTGAAAGAACCCTCATGTGTATATTAGTTTTTGTAACCATATCATTTTGATTACATTGATATGACCAAACCAAGAAATAGGAAGGGACCTCCATGTGTCCAACAAGGCCAGAATGGACTTGATGGTTGGGGTGTAATTGAGGGAATATAAGTTAACAAATGAAGGTGTAAGGTTATTTCTTAAATTACTCAGTTGAGAAATGGCCTATTTAAAGGCATTACTTGCTTTCAAGCAAGCCAATTCTTATTTAATAATAGAAATGTGAAGAGCTCTGAATTTATTGGGATCAATTGTAAGTCCTGAGATGAAGGTGAAACGTGACAGAAAATGTTGTAAGTTGAGCAAGAAGGTATGAGGCTGAGATAAAGTGGAAGCTTAGTTTATTCTGTACTCTGGCTATCTCAATTACATTTATATTTGTATATGCCCTAAAGGTACCGTCACATTTAGCGACGCTGCAGCGATCTAGACAACGATCCCGATCGCTGCAGCGTCGCTGTGTGGTCGCTGGAGAGCTGTCACACAGACAGCTCTCCAGCGACCAACTATGCGAAGTCCCCTGGTAACCAGGGTAAACATCGGATTACTAAGCGCAGGGCCGTGCTTAGTAACCCGATGTTTACCCTGGTTACCAGTGCTAATGTAAAAAAAAAACACTACATACTTACATTCCGGTGTCTGTCCCCCGCCGCTGTGCTTTCCTGCACTGACTGTGAGCGCCTGCTGGCCGTAAAGCACAGCGGTGACGCTGTAATCTGCTTTACGGCTGGCCGGCGCTGACAGTGCAGGGAAGCAGAACGCCGAGGGACATGACAGACACCGGAATGTAAGTATGAAGTGTTTGTTTTTTTAAAATTTACACTGGTAACCAGGGTAAACATCGGGTTACTAAGCGCGGCCCTGCGCTTAATAACCCGATGTTTACCCTGGTTACCAGTGAAGACATCACTGAATCGGCGTCACACACGCCGATTCAGTGATGTCTGCGGGAGATCCAGCGACGAAATAAAGTTCTGGAATTTCTGCTCCGACCAACAATGTCACAGCAGGATCCAGATCGCTGCTGCGTGTCAAACACAACGATATCGCTATCCAGGACGCTGCAACGTCACGGATCGCCAGCGATATCGTTGTGAAGTTGGTCAGGGTGAAGGTACCTTAAGAGTATGGTGAGGGCTTCAATTCAGTGAATGAATGAATGAATGAATGAATAGGATGGAAGAGAGGAGGTATCCTAAGCTTCTACTTCTGCATATAGGGAAAGATGGAGAGGAGCACCCTGTGTACCGGGCAGCTTACAAGAAAGAGAGCATTTGTAAGAAGTATTTTGGATAGCTAGTAGTATATAGTCCAAATTAATAGAGTTGAAGGAATTGATTACAGCACTTTTTATACCAGTCTCTCAGTTGGATAGACTTTTCATTGGTGACTTTCTTGTGACTATTTAAAAAGTCAAATTTCATTAATATGTCTATATGCAGGCCCACTAGAAGGCTTTGTATTTACAATCTGACATGGATAACATAATTGGGGTTATGGCACTGAGTGTTAGGTTTGGTGGATTGCACCAAATAAAATTAAAAAACAAATTAGCTGCAATCGCAACCGGGGGTCCATCGTGCAGTAAACTGCTGGTAGGATGAACAAAGAAGGCTAAAAAACTAGCAAACGTTCCTCCTTAAACAAATTGAGTTAACTCCACACAGTTTGAATGGAGAGCAGAAAACCAAGCCCAGCTACTACTCAGAGATGCACAGGGAGCTACCCTCCGAGCTAACCACCGAGAGGTACAGGGAAGGTTAGTACCAGCTCAGCTAACCACCGAGGGGTACAGGGACGGTAAGTGCCAGCTCTGCTAACCACTGAGGGCTACAGGGACAATAGGAAGTGTGCAGTACCATATTAGCAGGGCCGGACTCGCCATCAGGCAGTTCTGGCACATGCCAGAAGGGCCGGTGCCAGTAGTGGGCCACTGCATGCCGACTCACCCTTCCCCCCAGTGCCGCCGCTGCCGCATTCAACTATACCGGCATCTATGACGCCGGTACAGTTGAATGCAATGATGGAGGAGAGAGTGTCACCTGACGCTCCCTCTCCCATCATTCCCTGCTCTGCCTCTGACACTGCGGGTGCGCGTGCACTCACTGTGCGCAGTGCAGCCGCAGTAGCCGCCGAGACAGGAGCAGGGAGCACCGCAGGCACGAGCGGAGGTGAGGAGTGTTTTTTTTCCTGGACTGTGGGGCCATTCTAGGGGGAGAGGAGAGATGTGGGCTCTGCTGTATACTACTATGTGGGCTGTGCTGTATACTACTGTGTGGGCTCTGCTATATACTACTATGTGGACTGTGCTACACACTTCTATGTGGGCTCTGCTGTATACTACTATGTGGGCTGTGCTGTATACTGTGTGGGCTCTGCTATATACTACTATGTGGGCTGTGCTATACACTACTATGTGGGCTCTACTGTATACTATTATGTGGGCAGTGCTGTATACTACTATGTGGGCAGTGCTGTATACCACTGTGTGGGCTGTGCTGTATACTACTATGTGGGCTGTGCTATATACTAGTGTGTGGGCTCTGCTGTATACTACTATGTGGTCAGTGCTGTATACTACTATGTGGGCTGTGCTATATGCTACTGTGTGGGCTCTGCTGTATACTACTATGTGGGCTGTGCTATAAACTACTATGTGGGCAGTGCTGTATACTACTGTGTGGGCTCTGCTCTATACTACTATGAGGGCTGTGCTGTATACTACTATGTGGGCTCTGCTGTATACTACTATGTGGGCAGTGCTGTATCCTACTAATGGGCAGTGCTGTATACTACTATGTGGGCAGTGCTGTATACAACTATGTGGGCTGTGCTGTATGCTGCTACATGGGCTGTGTTGTAAACTGCCACGTGGGCTGTGTTATCTGCTATGCGGGTTGTGCTATATACTATGGGGGTATATTATATTCTCTGGGGGAGGCCGTGTTATATACTATGTGGCTGTTATATACTATTGTGTGGGTATATTATATTCTATGGGGAGGCTATGTTGTATTATGGGGGCTGCATTATATTCTATGGGGGCTACATTATATATTATGGGGAGGTGGGCTGTATTATATTCTTTAATAACCAAACTAGGCAACATAGCAGCAGGTAAATTAAAGCACTAGATAGCGCTGAAAAAACCCACAACCGAAAAAGCAAACTAGCTCCATATAATCCATAAGAAAACAGGAGTAGAAACAGAGCAAAGAGAATAGTGCAAAATATATTTTATTGTATCACAAGCAGGTAGTGCATAAATACATATATAAATATCACAGGAGGATGGTTAAAATGGGAAGTGAGTCACCACCGGAAAACACTCTGCCGTATCTCAATGTCCCATAAATAAATAACATGCAGGCAGAGGCTGTGCGTATATACCATGCCGCTCCCGTGGGTAACTAGTGTGCCCCCAACAGGGTGAAATACTAAGCAACAGGGCAGCGCTTACCAGTCAAGTATGGAGTGGCAGGGTGTACCGGATGGGATTCAGAAGATCCCCGACGCGCGTTTCGCTCATGCAGATGTTTAGCTTTCTCAAGGGGAAGTGCTCTAGATCCTAGAAGGACCTTTCAAATAGTGCGGGCATACCCCCATGTGACCAATCACATGGGGAGTTTTGGCCAATGGCAGCCGGATAAGCGGCGCATGCGCGCCTGAGGCGTCCCGTCCCATATCAGAGATGGCGTCTCAGCATCGCTAGGACGCTGCGAGAAAAATCCCCAACAGCGCCCGCGCGAGGCATCAAGGACGCCGCTCAGAACGGAAACAAAGGAGACCACAAAGCGACGCATGCGCACCACAGCCAGCCAGGTATATACAATACATGTAATTTAAATAAGGTAATGTGCCCGCAATAAATAATATACCAGGTATCCACAACAAGGACATAAATGTGTATAACATCTAGCACAGTCTCGGCCGCAATGGAATATACATATAAGAGAAAACATAAGGAAAAAATACAAATGAAAATAATAAATATAAATAATAAAAGTAATAAAAATAAAAAAATGCCAAAGAAAATGAAATAAAAAATGAAAAAAATACAAAATACAAAATACAAATTTACATAAAGTATAAATGAAAAAAGAGAGAGTCACAAAAAATAATAACAAAAGTAAATAGACGCATTGGCCAGAGATGCAGCATATATGTCGGTCCACTAGATATGAGGGATCCATCCGAGAGAAAAGTCCGAAGGGTCAGAGCAAACAATGGAAGTGATCTAAAACTGAAATGGAATAACACATATAGAAATAAATAAAACCATATTAAAACAAAAAAGAATCCCCAACTGGGACCCACATTTTTGGCCCAGACAGAACCGGGCACTGGGTAGAAGTGCAATAAGAGACAGTATAGCGGTTATAAATAAAAACCGGGAGACCATCAATAATGGAGAACATAAACTTTATCCCAAAAAGGAGGAGAAGCTGAGGGACTCATTTAGACCCTTCGGTGTCAGAGTGTTAAGGCGCACAATCCAGGCTGCTTCCCGTTGTGCCAACACCTTCTTATAGTTACCACCTCTGACCCCGAGATGGACACACTCGATGCCCCTGACCTGAAGAGTCCCCGCGTCACAATTATGGAATTGTTTAAAGTGGCGGGGAAGTGTCTTCAGGTCAGAGTCATCAGTAACCCCCTGTGCATTGCGGATGTCCCTGACGTGTTCCCGGACCCGCGTCCGGAATTCCCTGGACGTGAGTCCTACATAAATCAGAGAACATCCGCAAGTGGCATAATAAATGACATTAGACGTACCACATGTAATGTGTTGCCTAATGTCATATGTTTTCAATCCATCTGAAGATGTAAAGGTGGAAGTTCGTGTGATATTGGCACATGCCACGCAGTGACCACACTTGAAGGAGCCCAACATTGGGCCTCTAGTGCCAAATGGATTCATGGGGGGAGGGACATAGTGGCTCCGGACCAAATGATTAGCCAAATTAGGTGACCTTCTGGCAGTCATCGATGGAAAGTCACCCAACACCGAAGCTAGTGCGGGTTCCGTAAGTAAGACCGGCCAGTGTTTTTTTTAAATTTCTCGCATTTTTGGCCACTCGTGGTTATAAGTTGTGATAAACCGGACCCTATCTCCCTCTGTTGGTGTATCTTTTTTGTTATTCTTAGGATACAGCAGGTCCCTCCGTGGGGTCTTCCTAGTAGGGCTTGGACTTGCAAAAATTAAATGTGATAGAACAAGAAATTGAAGTGGTACAGCAAATTCTAAAAAAAGACATGTCTGGAGAGGCAATTAAAAAACTTAATGATGAGGTGGACGTGGATTTACAAAAATGGGTCAATGAAATCCAAAACTCAAAATCACGCAAATTTAAACGTGATGTGCATGATAAGCAGACCGGCAACATGTATAGGTGGCGTAACCAGAATGATCGTTCACGCCCTCGTTTTAGGAATTATTCAGCCTCTCGGTCTAGATCCAGGTCCACCGCTTCCAATGCCCTATCAGACGACAGTAATACATCTCACTCTGAGTCTTCCAGAAATTTTTCTGGATCCAAACCATCATCTAATAAGATTGTGACACGGCAGACTGCCAAAATGAAGAACTCGTCTGGGAAACAAGGGGCTGGTACTGGTGGTGCCCTCCAGGTATTGAACTTGTCCACACATACTTTTACTAGAGATCAGATTGAGGTACTTAGTAAAGGTTTGAGTTTCTCTCTGACTAATCCCTTCGATTTTTTCACAGCTATGAGGGACCTTCATCTATTCTCCCGGAAGCTGGTATTAAAAAAGCTTCATTCTAAGAACTATTCTCCCCATGGGTCTGTGGCTGATATGGAGACTGAGGCCTTGCAGGCCTTGGAGGATCTTTTGGAGGAACAAACTTCCATACCCCAAGGTAGGTTCCCATCTGTCATTATGCCCAGATCGACGAGGTTCCCCCCCTTGGCTCTATGTCCAGCCATAGACATATTTACACGTCTTGTTACAGAAGATTTGAAACAACTTTCTTCCAGGCGTAGGTTTGATAATTTAACGTATAGACAGAGAATGGCTATTAATGAATTAAAATCTTATAAAGATATAGTGTTCAAGCCTGCTGACAAGGGGGTAACATCGTCGTCTGGCCATGTGACAAATACGAAAAAGAGGCCTTTCGACAATTAAGGGATACCTCAACTTATATAAAATTGACGTACAATCCGATGGCCTCCTTCTCCACTCAGCTACAGACCATTTTGGGGAGGGCATTAGATGAGGGGACCATTGATAGAAGGGTGTTGGAGGGACTCACCGTCAGATCACCTAGGACACCGACGTTCTATCTGTTACCAAAGGTACACAAGGACGCCGTCAACCCCCCGGGGCGTCCGATTGTGTCAGGTATTGACTAGTGTTGAGCGATACCGTCCGATACTTGAAAGTATCGGTATCGGATAGTATCGGCCGATACCCGAAAAATATCGGATATCGCCGATACCGATATCCGATACCAATACAAGTCAATGGGACATCAAGTATCGGAAGGTATTCTCATGGTTCCCAGGGTCTGAAGGAGAGGAAACTCTCCTTCAGGCCCTGGGATCCATAGGGATGTGTAAAATAAAGAATTAAAATAAAAAATATTGATATATTTACCTCTCCGGCGGCCCCTGAACTCAGCGCGGGTAACCGGCAGGCTTCTTTGTTCAAAATCAGCGCTTTTAGGACCTGAGAATCACGTCCCGGCTTCTGATTGGTCGCGGGCCGCCCATGTGACCGCCACGCGACCAATCACAAGCCGCGACGTCACCGCAAGCTATTAGCGCGCTCATTTTTGAAAAATGAGCGCGTTAATGACTTTCAAAGACGTAGCGGCTTGTGATTGGTCGCGGCCACGCGACCAATCACAAGCCGCGACGTCACCGCAAGCTATTAACGCGCTCATTTTTAAAAATGAGCGCGTTAATGGCTTTCAAAGACGTAGCGGCTTGTGATTGGTCGCGTGGCCGCGACCAATCACAAGCCGCGACGTCACCGCAAGCTATTAACGTGCTCATTTTTAAAAATGAGCGCGTTAATGGCTTTCAAAGACGTAGCGGCTTGTGATTGGTCGCGTGGCCGCGACCAATCACAAGCCGCGACGTCACCGCAAGCTATTAACGCGCTCATTTTTAAAAATGAGCGCGTTAATGACTTTCAAAGACGTAGCGGCTTGTGATTGGTCGCGGCCACGCGACCAATCACAAGCCGCTACGTCTTTGAAAGCCATTAACGCGCTCATTTTTAAAAATGAGCGCGTTAATAGCGGCTTTTTAAAAATGAGCGCGGTAATGACTTTCAAAGACGTAGCGGCTTGTGATTGGTCGCGGCCACGCGACCAATCACAAGCCGCTACGTCTTTGAAAGCCATTAACGCGCTCATTTTTAAAAATGAGCGCGTTAATAGCTTGCGGTGACGTCGCGGCTTGTGATTGGTCGCGGCCACGCGACCAATCACAAGCCGCTACGTCTTTGAAAGCCATTAACGCGCTCATTTTTAAAAATGGGCGCGTTAATAGCTTGCGGTGACGTCGCGGCTTGTGATTGGTCGCGTGGCCGCGACCAATCACAAGCCGCTACGTCTTTGAAAGTCATTAAATGAGCGCGCTAATAGCTTGCGGTGACGTCGCGGCTTGTGATTGGTCGCGTGGCGGTCACATGGGCGGCCCGCGACCAATCAGAAGCCGGGACGTGATTCTCAGGTCCTAAAAGCGCTGATTTTGAACAACGAAGCCTGCCGGTTACCCGCGCTGAGTCCAGGGGCCGCCGGAGAGGTAAATATATCAATATTTTTTATTTTAATTCTTTATTTTACACATCTCTATGTATCCAATACCGATACCCGATACCACAAAAGTATCGGATCTCGGTATCGGAATTCCGATACCGCAAGTATCGGCCGATACCCGATACTTGCGGTATCGGAATGCTCAACACTAGTATTGACGGCTTATGTGACCCAGTGTGCAAATTTATCGATTTTTATCTTAAGCCACTTGTAGAGACTTTGCCGTCATATATCAGAGACACAACGGACGTCCTCTCTCGGGTTGACGGCGTCCTTGTCGACCCTGGTGTCCTACTGGTTACCGCTGATGTCCAGACGCTCTATACGTGCATAGACCATGAGCACGGTTTGGCCGCGGTCCGCCTCTTCCTGGGAGACTCCGACCTGGGCGGCCCCATGTGCGATTTGGTCCTCGAGCTGTTGGGTTTTGTACTTACCCACAATTTTTTTGTCTTCAAAGACATTTTTTATTTACAGAAACGCGGCACGGCCATGGGCGTGGCCTGTGCGCCTTCGTACGCCAATCTCTTTCTGGGAGCATGGGAGAGATCAATTTTTGGTGACGGGGGCGTGTAGGCCGCGGACCATGTGCTGTGCTGGGTACGTTATATTGATGACGTTTTATTTTTGTGGGGGGGAACGACCCAGCAGCTCGAGGAATTCATGAGCTGGCTTAATGACAATCAACTCAACATCAAACTGACTTATCAATTTGATCATCAACGCATTGACTTCCTGGATGTTACTTTCGAGATCGATGAGGCACGTCAAATTCAGACTGACGTGTTCAGAAAATCCACATCAGTCAATGCGTTGTTGCATGCCAGCTCAGCACATAATCATAGCACTATCGGGGCCGTCCCGATCGGTCAATTCTTAAGGATGAGGCGGATATGCTCCACTGACAATTGATTCCTTGCACAGGCGGAGGATTTGAGGGGACGTTTTGAGGCACGTGGATATAGCCGCAGGTCCATTAGGTCGGGGGTTCGAAAGAGCTAGGAAGACCCCACGGAGGGACCTGCTGTATCCTAAGAATAACAAAAAAAATACACCAACAGAGGGAGATAGGGTCCGGTTTATCACAACTTATAACCACGAGTGGCCAAAAATGCGAGAAATTTAAAAAAAACACTGGCCGGTCTTACTTACGGAACCCGCACTAGCTTCGGTGTTGGGTGACTTTCCATCGATGACTGCCAGAAGGTCACCTAATTTGGCTAATCAATTGGTCCGGAGCCACTATGTCCCTCCCCCCATGAATCCATTTGGCACTAGAGGCCCAATGTTGGGCTCCTTCAAGTGTGGTCACTGCGTGGCATGTGCCAATATCACACGAACTTCCACCTTTACATCTTCAGATGGATTGAAAACATATGACATTAGGCAACACATTACATGTGGTACGTCTAATGTCATTTATTATGCCACTTGCGGATGTTCTCTGATTTATGTAGGACTCACGTCCAGGGAATTCCGGACGCGGGTCCGGGAACACGTCAGGGACATCCGCAATGCACAGGGGGTTACTGATGACTCTGACCTGAAGACACTTCCCCGCCACTTTAAACAATTCCATAATTGTGACGCGGGGACTCTTCAGGTCAGGGGCATCGAGTGTGTCCATCTCGGGGTCAGAGGTGGTAACTATAAGAAGGTGTTGGCACAACGGGAAGCAGCCTGGATTGTGCGCCTTAACATTCTGACCCCGAAGGGTCTAAACGAGTCCCTCAGCTTCTCCTCCTTTTTGGGATAAAGTTTATGTTCTCCATTATTGATGGTCTCCCGGTATTTATTTATAACCGCTATACTGTCTCTTATTGCACTTCTACCCAGTGCCCGGTTCTGTCTGGGCCAAAAATGTGGGTCCCAGTTGGGGATTCTTTTTTGTTTTAATATGGTTTTATTTATTTCTATATGTGTTATTCCATTTCAGTTTTAGATCACTTCCATTGTTTGCTCTGACCCTTCGGACTTTTCTCTCGGATGGATCCCTCATATCTAGTGGACCGACATATATGCTGCATCTCTGGCCAATGCGTCTATTAACTTTTGTTATTATTATTTTTTGTGACTCTCTCTTTTTTCATTTATACTTTATGTAAATTTGTATTTTGTATTTTGTATTTTTTTCATTTTTTATTTCATTTTCTTTGGCATTTTTTTATTTTTGTTATTTTTATTATTTATATTTATTATTTTCATTTGTATTTTTTCCTTATGTTTTCTCTTATATGTATATTCCATTGCGGCCGAGACTGTGCTAGATGTTATACACATTTATGTCCTTGTTGTGGATACCTGGTATATTATTTATTGCGGGCACATTACCTTATTTAAATTACATGTATTGTATATACCTGGCTGGCTGTGGTGCGCATGCGTCGCTTTGTGGTCTCCTTTGTTTCCGTTCTGAGCGGCGTCCTTGATGCTTCGCGCGGGCGCTGTTGGGGATTTTTCTCGCAGCGTCCTAGCGATGCTGAGACGCCATCTCTGATATGGGATGGGACGCCTCAGGCGCGCATGCGCCGCTTATCCGGCTGCCATTGGCCAAAACTCCCCATGTGATTGGTCACATGGGGGTATGCCCGCACTATTTGAAAGGTCCTTCTAGGATCTAGAGCACTTCCCCTTGAGAAAGCTAAACATCTGCGTGAGCGAAACGCGCGTCGGGGATCTTCTGAATCCCATCCGGTACACCCTGCCACTCCATACTTGACTGGTAAGCGCTGCCCTGTTGCTTAGTATTTCACCCTGTTGGGGGCACACTAGTTACCCACGGGAGCGGCATGGTATATACGCACAGCCTCTGCCTGCATGTTATTTATTTATGGGACATTGAGATACGGCAGAGTGTTTTCCGGTGGTGACTCACTTCCCATTTTAACCATCCTCCTGTGATATTTATATATGTATTTATGCACTACCTGCTTGTGATACAATAAAATATATTTTGCACTATTCTCTTTGCTCTGTTTCTACTCCTGTTTTCTTATGTATTATATTCTTTGTGGTGACTGCATTATACCCTGGGGTGGCTGCATTATATCCTGTAGAGTGGTGGCTGCATTATACTATATATGGGCTGCATTATACTGTATTGAGGATTATGGGGAATATGTTATACTATATGAAGAACTATGGGGTGTATTATACTATCGTAAGTGAATTGTAGTACATGGATGACTATGGCGGTGCATTATACTATATGGAGCACTATGAGGAGTGTATTATCCTATATGGAGGACTGAGCAGTGTATTTTAATATATGGAGGACTATAGGGAGTGTATTATACTATATGGAGGACTGTGGTGCACATTATAATATATGGAGGACTATGGGGTGTATTTTACTAAACAAGTAAAATGCTCCATATTTAGATTGTTTTTGCTGGAACAAAAATCCTTGTTCTCAGCAGCACATTGCCGGTGTAAACTGTAGATTTGCTGCTGATAACATGATACTGTATGGGGATCTGTTAGTGATCTATCAGTGATCGTTCTGTCCCATCATTATTCCTCAGCTGGTGGAAAGAGGCCGGGAAACAAGTGTTGAACAACATCAGTATTGTCGATTATACTCATTTAGCGGCCTGAACTCAGCGCTTGTAAATACAACCGAAATGCTTTTGTGTGATGTGCAATATGTTCGCATTTGGGGCCCCATTTTAAACTTTGCCTAGGCGTAGGGCCCCACTTTGCCTAAAAGATATTATACAGTCACCATGTGACAAGTGGGCCTGTGTAACTTCAAATGCCAGGGCTCAATTTTAGTCACAGTCTGACCCTGCGTATTAGAACCACTGCAAAAGAACACGTGGGTTGAACATGCTCTGTGGTGCAATACCCTGTTAACCCCACAGGCAAGTATAGCATACGCAAGGGACGGAACAGATAGCGAAAACTCACAGTCAGCAAGAACACCCAGCAAACCTCCACACCGGAGGAGCCGGAATTCTAATGGCTTGATGCCAGCCCTGAACTCACACAGCCAATTTCCTCTTTGGAGGTGCTGGAATTCTAACGGCACAGGGCCAGCCCTGAACATGTGCTGACACAGATCACTGTTGTCTCACTGGTAGCTGATACGGTGCTAACCAAACAAAAGGCACAGACAGAGCGGTAGCGAATCCTCCCACAGATGCACCAAACTCAAATGACGCTAGCACCCCTCCGTGCTTCACTGAAAGCCCTTTATGCGCCAGGCTCCACCCCAAACACTCACGCCCAGTCAGATGGGGCCTTGCCCGTGGACCAATTCAGAGCTGCCACATCACCAGAGCAGAAAGCATCTGAGCATCAGTGACAAGGTGCCACATCATGGACATGCTCAGTAAGGTGATTTCTGGACTTAAACTCCAGAGAATGGGGCTGCCTCTGTGTCTCACTGGTTACCATAGACTTTAGCTGGAGACCCAGCAGTAACCACGTGTATAACAGGAGCCTGAGCGAGATGTTGGGACCAACGTCTGCACTAAGCAGCAGACCCAGCAGCTGGACTTGAATGGGAGACCAGAGCAACAAACAGTACCTGTGATACATCTCACATGGCAGGGAAGTCCTGGCCTCTAACTGAGTTATTGTATATTAAAAGTAAATACGTGTGACTAAAAAACACCTGTATTGATAAATGCAGGCCTCACATACGCTTTATTCTTCCATGCCCCTTGTCTCATTCTGTATTCCTCACCTTTCATGTTTCTAGTATAATCCCCCATTACATATTTTGGGTATGGTACAATATTTTCATGCCATCACATGAATCTACTATATTTTCTTGTATTTTTGTATCCATTCCCCGTTTTGATGTAAGCATAAACACAGCCAAACACAGAAATAACAAAGTGGGAATGGTTTTCTTATTTTTCTTACAGTCTAATCCACATCAACATAGGAAAAAACACAGTCTGCCTAATTCCACCTATTAGCCTGCCAGTCAAACAAGTTACAAATTAATACACTGATTTTTCTACTTATCTCTGTACCCACTGGCATTACAAGGCCCCATAGCCCCAGTGTTAGGGTTGGCGGAACGCACCAAATATATTTATAAGATGAGATAGGTGCGTTCGCAACCCGGGATCCACCGTGCAGGAAAGAACCTGCTGCTAAGCAAGGTGGCGAAGCAAATTAGTACAAAGGAACTCTGTTACTTCACAGAGCCCGTAGTAAAGAGAACACTGTGCCCTGTGTAGCTCACAGGGGACACAGCTACTGTGTAGAGCTGACAGTGGTCATGCAGTCCAACCAACAAGCAGCTCCTCTCCGGTGGAGCCGGAATTCTAATGGCTATTAGCCAGCTCTGAATTCAGAAATAAACTCCTCATGCCAGCATTCTAGGGGCTTATTTCAGCCGGGTGTTGTGAATTCCACTCTTGGGCTCCCTCCGGTGGTTGTAAGTAGCATTTTTGTGAGTTCTGCTCTTTGGCTCCCTCCTGTGGTTTTTAGTGGTATGGCTGCTTCTTGGATTTAGCTTCAGCAGCTGTTTTCACTGATCGTCTTTCTGGCTCAGCTATATTAGTCTGGCCTTATCCCTCATTCATTGCCGGTTGTCAATTGTTCCTGCCTGGAGTCATTGCTCTTAGTATTTTCCTGACACTCTGACCAGTTCATCTAAAGCTAAGTCCTTGCTTGTCCTTTTGCGGTTCTCTTGTTGTGGACTTGTTGTTCAGCACTTTCTTTGTTTTTGTTCATCTGTCCAGCTTTTCAGTATGGATCTATTCAGTTAAGCTGGAAGCTCTGGGCTGCAGAGTTTGCCCTCCACACCTTTAGTCAGGTGTGGAGATTTTTGCATTTCTCTGCGGTGGACTTTTTCTAGTTTTTTTTACTGACCGCACAGCGTTCTGTTCTGTACTATTTCTATTTAGCTAGAAGTGGCCTCCTGTGCTAAATCTTGTTTCATACTACGTATGTCATTTCCTTCTCCTCTCACAGTCATTATTTGTGGGGGGCTAATCTATCCTTTGGGGATTTTCTCTGAGGCAAGATAGTTTTCCTGCTTCTATCTTTAGGGGTAGTTAGCTCTTAGGCTGTGACGAGATGCCTAGGCCGAGTTAGGAGCATTCCACGGCTACTTCTAGTGTTGTGTTGAGCTTAGGGACTGCAGTCAGTATAGTTGCCACCTGCTCAGAGCTAGACGCATGTCGCTCCCTAGTCACCAGATCATAACAGTACAACTGGCCAAAAATGAGCTGAATGCCTCTCAAAAGAAGGAAGAGAAAAAGAGTTCTGAGCCATTTTTTTTTCTTTAGTTTGTTTTGTCTTTTTCCTTCCTCTTGATCTCTGGGTGATTCGGTGTTATGAACAGGTAATTCAGAACCACAATGGACCTTGAAGTTCAGAGCACACAGAGTGACCTGACAATTACCCAAAAACATAGGACGAGCTCTGAGACGTGGGAACTCTGCTGACCGCAATCCCTAATCCTATCCAAGCACACTAAAGGTAGCCATGGAGCGCTCCTGACCAGACCTATGCGCCTCGAGCACAGCCTGAGAAATTAGCTAGCCCTAAGAAAGAAAAATAAGCCTACCTTGCCTCAGAGAAATACCCCAAAGGAAAAGGCAGCCCCCCACATATAATGACTGTGAGTTGAGGTGAAAATACAAACGCAGAGATGAAATAGATTTAGCAAAGTGAGGCCCAACTTACTGAACAGACCGAAGATAGGAAAATTGCTTTGCGGTCAACACAAAACCCTACAAACAACCACGCAGAGGGGGCAAAAAGACACTCCGCACCGACTAATGGTACGGAGGTGCTCCCTCTGAGTCCCAGAGCTTCCAGCAAGCAAGAAAAACCAAATAGCAAGCTGGACAGAAAAAATAGCAAACAAAAATAACACAAGCAAAACTTAGCTTATGCAGGAAGACAGGCCACAGGAACGATCCAGGAGGAAGCAAGACCAATACTAGAACATTGACTTGAGGCCAGGATCAAAGCACTAGGTGGAGTTAAATAGAGCAGCACCTAACGACTTAACCTCATCACCTGAGGAAGGAAACTCAGAAGCTGCAGTACCACTCTCATCCACCAAAGGAAGCTCATAGACAGAACCAGCCGAAGTACCACTCACGACCACAGGAGGGAGCTTGGCCACAGAATTCACAACAGTACCCCCCCTTGAGGAGGGGTCACCGAACCCTCACCAGAGCCCCCAGGCCGACCAGGATGAGCCAAATGAAAGGCACGAACCAGATCGGCAGCATGGACATCAGAGGCAAAGACCCAGGAATTATCTTCCTGACCATAACCTTTCCACTTAACCAGATACTGGAGTTTCCGTCTCGAAACACGAGAATCAAAAATCTTCTCCACTATATACTCCAACTCCCCTTCAACCAAAACCGGAGCAGGAGGATCAATATATGGAACCACAGGTGCCACGTATCTCCGCAACAATGACCTATGGAACACGTTATGGATGGAAAAAGAAGCTGGAAGAGTCAAACGAAAAGACACAGGATTAAGAACCTCAGAAATCCTATATGGACCAATGAAATGAGGCTTAAACTTAGAAGAGGAAACCTTCATAGGAATATAACGAGATGACAACCAAACCAAATCCCCAACACGAAGTCGGGGACCCACACAGCGCCTGCGGTTAGCAAAACGTTGAGCCTTCTCCTGGGACAAAGTCAAATTGTCCACTACATGAGTCCAAATCTGCTGCAACCTATCCACCACAGTATCCACACCAGGACAGTCCGAAGACTCAACCTGCCCTGAAGAGAAACGAGGGTGGAACCCAGAATTGCAGAAAAACGGCGAAACCAAAGTAGCCGAGCTGGCCCGATTATTAAGGGCGAACTCAGCCAAAGGCAAAAAGGACACCCAATCATCCTGATCAGCAGAAACAAAACATCTCAGATATGTTTCCAAGGTCTGATTGGTTCGTTCAGTCTGGCCATTTGTCTGAGGATGGAAAGCCGAGGAAAAAGACAAATCAATGCCCATCCTAGCACAAAAGGCTCGCCAAAACCTCGAAACAAACTGGGAACCTCTGTCAGAAACGATGTTCTCTGGAATGCCATGTAAACGAACCACATGCTGGAAAAACAATGGCACCAAATCAGAGGAGGAAGGCTATTTAGACAAGGGCACCAAATGGACCATCTTAGAGAAGCGATCACAAACCACACAAATGACCGACATTCTTTGAGAGACGGGGAGATCCGAAATAAAATCCATAGAGATATGTGTCCGAGGCCTCTTCGGGACCGGTAAGGGCAAAAGCAACCCACTGGCACGAGAAGAGCAGGGCTTAGCCCGAGCACAAATCCCACAGGACTGCACAAAAGAACGCACATCCCGCGACAGAGACGGCCACCAAAAGGATCTAGCCACCAAATCTCTGGTACCAAAGATTCCAGGATGACCAGCCAACACCGAACAATGAACCTCAGAGATAACTTTATTCATCCACCTATCTGGGACAAACAGTTTCTCCGCTGGGCAACGGTCAGGTCTATTATCCTGAAATTTTTGCAGTACCCGCCGCAAATCAGGGGAGATGGCAGACAATATTACCCCCTCTTTGAGAATACCCGCCGGCTCAGGCAAACCCGGAGAATCGGGCACAAAACTCCTAGACAGGGCATCTGCCTTCACATTTTTAGAGCCCGGAAGGTACGAAACCACAAAGTCAAAACGGGAGAAAAACAGCGACCAACGAGCCTGTCTAGGATTCAACCGTTTAGCAGACTCGAGATAAGTTAAGTTCTTGTGATCAGTCAAGACCACCACGCGATGCTTAGCTCCTTCAAGCCAATGACGCCACTCCTCGAATGCCCACTTCGTGGCTAGCAACTCTCGATTGCCAACATCATAATTTCGCTCAGCAGGCGAAAATTTCCTGGAAAAGAAGGCGCATGGTTTCATCACTGAGCAATCAGAACTTCTCTGCGACAAAACAGCCCCTGCTCCAATTTCAGAAGCATCAACCTCGACCTGGAATGGAAGCGAAACATCTGGTTGGCACAACACAGGGGCAGAAGAAAAACGACGCTTCAACTCCTGAAAAGCTTCCACAGCAGCAGAAGACCAATTGACCACATCAGCACCCTTCTTGGTTAAATCAGTCAACGGTTTAGCAATACTAGAAAAATTATTGATGAAGCGACGATAAAAATTAGCAAAGCCCAGGAACTTCTGCAGACTCTTCAGAGATGTTGGCTGAGTCCAATCATAAATGGCCTGAACTTTAACAGGGTCCATCTCGATAGTAGAAGGGGAAAAAATGAAACCCAAAAATGAAACCTTCTGAACACCAAAGAGACACTTTGACCCCTTCACAAACAAAGAATTAGCACGCAGGACCTGGAACACCATTCTGACCTGCTTCACATGAGACTCCCAATCATCCGAGAAGACCAAAATATCATCCAAGTATACAATCAGGAATTTATCCAGGTACTCTCGGAAGATGTCATGCATAAAGGACTGAAACACTGATGGAGCATTAGAAAGCCCGAATGGCATAACCAGGTACTCAAAATGGCCTTTGGGCGTATTAAATGCTGTTTTCCATTCATCGCCCCGTTTAATACGCACAAGATTATATGCACCACGAAGATCTATCTTGGTGAACCAACTAGCCCCCTTAATCCGAGCAAACAAATCAGACAGCAGCGGCAAGGGGTACTGAAATTTGACCGTAATTTTATTTAGAAGGCGGTAATCAATACAAGGTCTCAGCGAACCATCCTTCTTGGCCACAAAAAAGACCTCCGCTTCCAATGGCGACGATAACGGGCGAATATGACCCTTCTCCAAAGACTCCTTCACGTAACTCCGCATAGCGGCGTGCTCAGGTACAGATAAATTAAACAGTTGACCCTTAGGAAACTTACTACCAGGAATCAAATCGATAGCACAATCACAATCCCTATGCGGAGGTAGGGCATTGGACTTGGGCTCATCGAATACATCCTGGTAATCAGTCAAGAACTCTGGGACCTCAGAAGGGGTGGATGATGAGATAGACAGAAATGGAACATCACCATGTACCCCCTGACAACCCCAGCTGGACACAGACATTGATTTCCAATCTAATACTGGGTTATGGACTTGTAGCCATGGCAACCCCAACACGACCACATCATGCAGATTATGCAACACCAGAAAGCGAATATCCTCCTGGTGCGCAGGAGCCATGCACATGGTCAGCTGGGTACAATACTGAGGCTTATTCTTTGCCAAAGGCGTAGCATCAATTCCTCTCAATGGAATAGGACACTGCAAGGGCTCCAAGAAAAACCCATAGCGCCTAGCAAACTCCAAGTCCATCAAATTCAGGGCAGCGCCTGAATCCACAAATGCCATTACAGAATAGGACGACAGAGAGCAAATCAGAGTAACGGACAAAAGAAATTTCGACTGTACCGTACCAATGGTGGCAGACCTAGCGAACCACTTAGTGCGCTTAGGACAATCGGAGATAGCATGAGTGGAATCACCACAGTAGAAACACAGCCCATTCTGACGTCTGTGTTCTTGCCTTTCAGCTCTGGTCCAAGTCCTATCGCACTGCATAGGCTCAGGTCTATGCTCAGATAATACCGCCAAATGGTGCACAGATTTACGCTCACGCAAGCGTCGACCGATCTGAATGGCCAAAGACATAGACTCATTCAGACCAGCAGGCATAGGAAATCCCACCATGACATCCTTAAGGGCTTCAGAGAGACCCGTTCTGAAAATAGCTGCCAGCGCACATTCATTCCATTGAGTGAGCACGGACCACTTTCTAAACTTCTGACAATAAATCTCTATCTCATCCTGACACAGAGCCAGCAAATTTTTCTCTGCCTGATCCACTGAATTAGGCTCATCGTACAGCAATCCGAGCGCCAGAAAAAACGCATCAATATTACATAATGCAGGATCTCCTGGTGCAAGGGAAAATGCCCAGTCTTGAGGGTCGTCACGTAATAACGAAATAATGATCTTAACTTGTTGAACTGGGTCACCAGAGGAGCGGGGTTTCAAAGCCAGAAATAGTTTACAATTATTTTTAAAATTCAAAAACTTAGCTCTATCTCCAGAAAATAACTCAGGAATAGGAATTTTAGGTTCTAACATAGGATTCTGAACCACTAAATCTTGAATATTCTGTACAATTATAGCGAGATTATCCATCAAAAAGGACAGACCTTGAATGTCCATGTCCACACCTGTGTTCTGAACCACCCTGATGTAAAGGGGAAAAGAAAGACAGAACACAGTGCACAGAAAAAAAAATGGTCTCAGAACTTCTCTTTTCCCTCTATTGAGAAGCATTAGTACTTTGGGCTTCCAGTACTGTTATGAACAGGTAATTCAGAACCACAATGGACCTTGAAGTTCAGAGCACACAGAGTGACCTGACAATTACCCAAAAACATAGGACGAGCTCTGAGACGTGGGAACTCTGCTGACCGCAATCCCTAATCCTATCCAACCACACTAAAGGTAGCCGTGGAGCGCTCCTGACCAGACCTATGCGCCTCGAGCACAGCCTGAGAAACTAGCTAGCCCTAAGAAAGAAAAATAAGCCTACCTTGCCTCAGAGAAATACCCCAAAGGAAAAGGCAGCCCGCCACATATAATGACTGTGAGTTGAGATGAAAATACAAACGCAGAGATGAAAGAGATTTAGCAAAGTGAGGCCCAACTTACTGAACAGACCGAAGATAGGAAAGATTGCTTTGCGGTCAACACAAAACCCTACAAACAACCACGCAGAGGGGGCAAAAAGACCCTCTGCACCGACGTGTGCTCCCTCTGCGTCCCAGAGCTTCCAGCAAGCAAGAAAAACCAAATAGCAAGCTGGACAGAAAAAACAGCAAACAAAAATAACACAAGCAAAACTTAGCTTATGCAGGAAGACAGGCCACAGGAACGATCCAGGAGGAAGCAAGACCAATACTAGAACATTGACTGGAGGCCAGGATCAAAGCACTAGGTGGAGTTAAATAGAGCAGCACCTAACGACTTAACCTCATCACCTGAGGAAGGAAACTCAGAAGCCGCAGTACCACTCTCATCCACCAAAGGAAGCTCATAGACAGAACCAGCTGAAGTACCACTCACGACCACAGGAGGGAGCTTGGCCACAGAATTCACAACAATTCGGGATTTGGATGCAGGCATGGATTTTCAGGGCTTGTTTTCTCGTGTGGATCAGCTTGCTGCAAGAGTACAGAGTATTCAAGATTATGTGGTTCAGATTCCGGCCTTAGAGCCTAGAATTCCTACTCCGGATTTGTTTTACGGGGATAGATCTAAGTTTTTGAACTTTAAAAATAACTGCAAATTGTTTTTTCTCTGAAACCCCGTTCCTCTGGTGAACCCGTTCAGCAAGTAAAGATAGTTATTTCTCTACTGCGTGGTGACCCTCAGGACTGGGCATTCTCACTTGAGTCAGGGAATCCAGCATTGCTTAATGTAGATGCATTTTTTCAATCGTTCGGATTATTGTATGACGAACCTAACTCTGTAGAGCATGCTGAGAAAACACTGTTGGCCCTGAGTCAGGGTCAGGAAGCGGCAGAATTATACTGCCAGAAATTTAGAAAATGGTCTGTGCTCACTAAATCGAATGAGGATGCTCTGGCAGCAATTTTCAGAAAGGGTCTTTCTGAAGCCCTTAAAGATGTTATGGTGGGGTTTCCCACGCCTGTTGGTTTGAGCGAATCTATGTCTCTATCCATTCAGATTGATCGGCGCCTGCGCGAACGCAAAGTGGTGCACCATATGGCAGTGTCCTCTAAGCAAAGTCCTGAGCCCATGCAATGTGATAAGATTTTGACTAGAGCGGAACAGAGGGGATACAGACGTCAAAATGGGCTGTGTTTTTACTGTGGTGATTCTGTTCATACTATTTCTGATTGCCCTAAGCGTATTAAGAGGGTCGCTAGATCTGTTACCATTAGTACTGTGCAGCCTAAGTTTCTCCTGTCTGTGACCCTGATTTGCTCATTGTCATCTTTTTCTGTCATGGCATTTGTGGATTCAGGCGCTGCTCTGAACTTAATGGATTTGGAATTCGCTAGGCGCTGTGGTTTTTCTTTGCAGCCTTTGCAGAGTCCCATACACTTGAGGGGTATTGATGCTACACCATTGGCCAAGAATAAACCTCAGTACTGGACGCAGATGACTATGTACACGGCTCCTGCACATCAGGAAGATTGACGTTTTCTAGTGTTGCATAATTTACATGATGTTTTTGTACTGGGTTTTCCATGGTTACAAGTACACAATCCAGTGCTGGATTGGAAATCAATGTCTGTGACTAGTTGGGGTTGTCAAGGGGTACATAGTGATGTTCCTTTGATGTCAATTTCCTCTTCCCCCTCTTCTGATGTTCCTGAATTTTTGTTAGATTTCCAGGATGTATTCGATGAGCCCAAGTCCAGTTCCCTTCCACCACACAGGGACTGTGATTGTGCTATTGACTTGACTCCTGGCTGTAAGTTCCCTAAGGGCCGACTTTTCAACCTGTCTGTGCCAGAGCATGCCGCCATGCGGAGCTATGTTAAGGAGTCTTTAGAGAAGGGGCATATTCGTCCGTCTTCGTCACCATTGGGAGCGGGATTCTTTTTTGTTGCCAAGAAGGATGGCTCCTTAAGACCCTGTATTGATTATCGCCTTCTTAATAAAATCACGGTCAAATTCCAATATCCTTTACCTTTGCTCTCTGATTTGTTTGCTAGGATTAAGGGGGCTAGTTGGTTTACCAAGATTGACCTTCGAGGGGCATATAATCTTGTTCGTATTAAACAGGGTGACGAATGGAAGACTGCATTTAATGCGCCCGAAGGCCATTTTGAATACCTTGTGATGCCATTTGGGCTCTCTAATGCTCCATCTGTGTTCCAGTCTTTAATGCATGATATTTTCCGCAATTATCTTGACAAATTGATTGTGTATTTGGATGATATTTTGATTTTTTCCAATGATTGGGAGTCTCATGTGAAGCAGGTCAGGATGGTATTTCAGATCCTTCGTGATAATGCTCTATTTGTGAAGGGGTCTAAGTGCCTATTTGGAGTTCAGAAGGTCTCTTTTTTGGGGTTTATTTTTTCTCCTTCATCTATAGAAATGGATCCTGTTAAGGTCCAAGCCATTCATGACTGGATTCAACCCACATCTGTGAAGAGCCTTCAGAAATTTTTGGGCTTTGCTAATTTTTATCGCCGTTTCATTGCCAACTTCTCAAGTGTGTTTAAACCCCTGACCAATTTGACGAAGAAAGGCGCTGATGTGACTAATTGGTCCTCTGAGGCTGTTGAGGCCTTTCAGGGGCTTAAACGCCGATTTACTTCTGCCCCTGTGTTGCGTCAACCGGATGTTTCTCTTCCTTTTCAGGTTGAGGTTGACGCTTCTGAGATTGGGGCAGGGGCCGTTTTGTCACCGAGGAATTCTGATGGTTCCTTGATGAAGCCATGTGCCTTCTTTTCCCAAAAGTTTTCGCCTGCAGAACGCAATTATGATGTCGGCAATTGGGAGTTGTTGGCTATGAAGTGGGCATTTGAGGAGTGGCGACATTGGCTTGAGGGAGCCAAGCACCGCATTGTGGTCTTGACCGATCATAAGAATTTGATTTACCTTGAGTCGGCCAAGCGGCTGAACCCTAGACAGGCTCGGTGGTCCCTGTTTTTCTCCCGTTTTGATTTTGTGGTCTCATATCTTCCAGGATCTAAGAATGTTAAGGCGGATGCTCTCTCTAGGAGTTTTTTGCCGGATTCTCCTGGAGTCCTTGAGCCGGTTGGCATTCTTAAGGAAGGGGTGATTCTTTCTGCCATCTCCCCTGATTTGTGGCGGCTGCTTCAGGAATTTCAGGCTGATAGGCCTTACCGCTGTCCTGTGGGGAAGCTGTTTGTTCCCGATAGATGAACGAGTAAGGTGATTTCTGAGGTCCATTGTTCAGTGTTGGCTGGTCATCCTGGGATTTTTGGTACCAGAGATTTGGTTGCTAGGTCCTTTTGGTGGCCTTCCTTGTCGCGTGATGTCCGTGCTTTTGTGCAGTCCTGTGGGACTTGCGCCCGAGCCAAGCCTTGCTGTTCCCGCGCTAGTGGGTTGCTTTTGCCTTTGCCCGTCCCGGAGAGGCTTTGGACGCATATTTCCATGGATTTTATTTTGGATCTTCCTGTGTCCCAGAGCATGTCTATTATCTGGGTGGTTTGTGACCGGTTCTCTAAAATGGTCCATTTGGTACCTTTGCCTAAATTGCCTTCCTCCTCTGATTTGGTTCCATTGTTTTTTCAGCATGTGGTTCGTTTCCATGGCATTCCGGAGAATATTGTGTCTGACAGAGGTTCCCAGTTTTTTTCCAGGTTTTGGCGGGCCTTTTGTGCTAGGATGGGTAGTGATTTGTCTTTTTCTTCGGCGTTCCATCCTCAGACAAATGGCCAAAGTGAGCGAACTAATCAGACCTTGGAAACCTATTTGAGATGCTTTGTGTCTACTGATCAGGATGATTGGGTGACTTTCTTAACATTGGCCGAGTTTGCCCTTAATAATCGGGCCAGTTCGGCTACTTTGGTTTCGCCTTTCTTTTGTAATTTTGGTTTCCATCCTCGTTTTTCTTCAGGGCAGGTTGAGCCTTCTGATAGTCCTGGTGTTGATTCTGTGATGGACAGGTTACAGCGGATTTGGGCTCATGTGGTAGACAATTTGACGTTGTCCCAGGAAAAGACTCAGCGTTTTGCTAACCGCCGTCGGTGTGTTGGTCCTCGGCTTCGTGTGGGGGATTTGGTTTGGTTGTCCTCTCGTCATGTTCCTATGAAGGTTTCTTCCCCTAAGTTCAAGCCTCGGTTTATTGGTCCTTATAAGATTTCTGAGATTATCAATCCTGTGTCTTTTCGTTTGGCCCTTCCAGCCTCTTTTGCCATCCACAATGTTTTCCATAGATCTTTGTTGTGGAGATATGTGGTGCCCGTTGTTCCATCTGTTGATCCTCCTGCCCCGGTGTTGGTTGAGGGGGACTTGGAATATGTGGTTGAGAAAATTTTGGATTCTCGTTTTTCGAGGCGGAAGCTTCAGTATCTTGTCAAGTGGAAGGGTTATGGCCAGGAGGATAATTCTTGGGTTGTTGCCTCCGATGTTCATGCCGCCGATTTGGTTCGTGCTTTTCATTTGACTCATCCTGATCGGCCTGGGGGCTCTGGTTAGGGTTCGGTGACCCCTCCTTAAGGGGGGGGTACTGTTGTGAATTCTGCTCTTGGGCTCCCTCCGGTGGTTGTAAGTAGCATTTTTGTGAGTTCTGCTCTTTGGCTCCCTCCTGTGGTTTTTAGTGGTATGGCTGCTTCTTGGATTTAGCTTCAGCAGCTGTTTTCACTGATCATCTTTCTGGCTCGGCTATATTAGTCTGGCCTTATCCCTCATTCACTGCCAGTTGTCAATTGTTCCTGCCTGGAGTCATTGCTCTGAGTATTTTCCTGACACTCTGACCAGTTCATCTAAAGCTAAGTCCTTGCTTGTCCTTTTGCGGTTCTCTTGTTGTGGACTTGTTGTTCAGCACTTTCTTTGTTTTTGTTCATTTGTCCAGCTTTTCAGTATGGATCTATTCAGTTAAGCTGGAAGCTCTGGGCTGCAGAGTTTGAACTCCACACCTTTAGTCAGGTGTGGAGATTTTTTCATTTCTCTGCGGTAGACTTTTTCTAGATTTTTTTAATGACCGCACAGCATTCTGTTCTGTACTATTTCTATTTAGCTAGAAGTGGCCTCCTGTGCTAAATCTTGTTTCATACTACGTATGTCATTTCCTTCTCCTCTCACAGTCATTATTTGTGGGGGGCTAATCTATCCTTTGGGGATTTTCTCTGAGGCAAGATAGTTTTCCTGCTTCTATCTTTAGGGGTAGTTAGCTCTTAGGCTGTGACGAGATGCCTAGGCCGAGTTAGGAGCATTCCACGGCTACTTCTAGTGTTGTGTTGAGCTTAGGGACTGCAGTCAGTATAGTTGCCACCTGCTCAGAGCTAGACGCATGTCGCTCCCTAATCACCAGATCATAACAGCCGGGTCCCTGACTGCATGCACAAAACTTCTCGCTGGAGGTGCCAGCATTCTAGGGGCTTATTTCAGCCGGGTCCCTGACCACACACACGATCACACTGGCACTGAGCTCGTACATATTTGATACTAGTGCATGGCCATGCAGTCATGAGAACCTTTTATAGCTGTAGCACCTACAAGACCTTCCCAGAATGACCAATGGAAGGCTGCCACAGAACTTGATCAGGTACAGGACCTTCCTGGAGGACCAATGGAAGTTGCTGCAGTACCTGAGCATGTGACCCTTGATCTCCACTGAGAGATTTTACCCTGGGCATGCTCAGTGTGTGCAAAGCAGTACTTAGTCCCAGAAAAGCCTGTTCACCGCAGACCAGTGCAGGGTACAATAGTAGAGCCTGGAGAGGCAGCAGTAACCCTCTGCACAGTATCAGATTCAGTGAGACTCTGGGACCGACGACTCCACTGAGCAGGCTCCACTGCGGGCGATGCAGAATGGAAGACCGCAGCAGACATGGTTCGAGATTCCCCTTGTGCAGCTTCGGGAACTCGACTCCTAACATCCAGCATCACCTTCTAGTATTTTGCTTACACTGGTCTACAAAAAAAAAAAAATTTCTGGCATGGACTTTAAGAACAGTTTTAGACTAATTTGAAGGTGCTGAATTCAAATCTGATATTACAATTTCTCTATCACATCACGTTTTTGCGCTATTGGTATATAGCCCATTTTCATGAATTCCATGTTAAATATAAGTAGTGTATGAAAAGTACTGGTTTATACGGTTCACTAAGGTAACTTTAGTTTTCATTTAGTCCCCCAATAAATGTGAGAATATCTTTGTTTTCTTTGAACATGCATAATTCCCATTTGTTATGATAACACCATTGTTTTCTGTGCTACTGGGACAGTAGAGCTACAGCAGAGCATTGGGTGAAAACTGAATGGCCTCAGCGACAGAGTTTGGCATCTGGTGATAAGAATGTCATCCATGATCCTCTAGTGGATAGGAAGGGCATTGTCTTTCCTCCCTTACACATAAAACTTGGATTGATGAAGCAGTTTGTCAAAGCTCTCAATCACAGTGGAGAATGCTTTAACCATATATGTTCAACTTTTCCTGTTCTTAGTGAAGAGAAGAAAAAAGCTGGAGTATTTGATGAACCTCAAATAAGAACACTTATGAGAGACCCAAATTTTATCACATCAATGAATGAGACAGAAGAAAGAGCTTGGAATGCATTTTGTAATGTGGTGCAGCATTTTATAGGGAATAAGAAAGCAGACAACTATGAAGAGATTGTGGAAGAGCTACTAATGAGTCTGCGAAATCTTGGCTGTAGAATGAGTATCAAGATTCACTGTTTACACAGCCATTTGGACTTTTTTCCAGAGAACCTTGGGGATGTGAGCGAGGAACAAGGGGAGCGTTTTCATCAGGACATTAAAACAATGGAAGAACGGTATCAAGGCCGGTGGGACTCACATATGATGGCTGACTATTGCTGGAGCTTGATGACAGACAACCTAGAAGCTGCCCATCACAGATCAGCCAAGAAAAGAAAGTTCAAATAACTGCCATTTGTCATTCATCTGTGTGCTATATGCCGTATTTTTCGCTTTGTAAGACACTCCGGATTATAAGACGGACCCCAAATTTTGAGGAGAAAAATAGGAAAATTTTTTTTTTAATAAATTGGTGGGTGTCTTATAATCCATGCATCTTATTACTTACCAGGGGTTGTGGCTGTGGTGGATCAGGGTCCCAGGGTCGTTGCTGGAGGCAGGAGTGGAGCATTGCTGCAGGCTGGGATTAGGGGGTCTGCAGGGGGGCTTCTGTGCTGCAGGGGGCTCCTGTGCTGCAGGCTGGGATGACAGGGTCTGCAGGGGGGCTCTGGTGCTCCAGGAGGCTCCTGTGCTGCAGGCTGAGATGAGGGGGTCTGCAGGGGGCTCCTGTGCTGCAGGCTGGGATGAGGGGGTCTGCAGGGGGGCTCCGCTGCTGCAGGGCTGTCTCCGGTGCTGCGGGGGGCTCTGGCGACATTTTGTGAAAGATGAGAACCCCCCGGCACTTCTTCCATGCGTTCCTGTATGACTGACTCCAGGAAAATGGCCGCCGGAATCTCGAGAGATGAGATCTCAGCGCTGAAATCTCATCTCCCGAGATTCCAGCATCACCTGGGGCAGCAGCGGTGGCGGGCGAGGTGACAGCGGTGGCGGGCGGCAGCGGTGGCGGGCGGCGGCGGCGGACACCCCCTCATCCCAGCCTGTAAGTGGTATATCCACTTTGTAAGACGCACCCCCATTTCCCCCCCAAATTTAGGGGAAATAAAGTGCGTCTTACAAAGTGGAAAATACGGTATATGTGTTTTTATATTTTGTAGTTTAATTCTGTAGGTATATTTGATTAGCTGTACATAGACTTTGTAATCTTTGTTATTCCTTGATTAAAAATATACAAAATGTAGTACCGAAAATCATGTGTTTTTATCATAAAACATTAGGAGTCATTTTCATCAAAAATTGAAAATATCGCAAAATCCTGATGTGATAGCCAAAAACGGAGTTCATATTCATAATCAGCAGCCAAAATTTACTTAAAATATGTTTTAAGACCTTTTGCCAGAAAAATTCCGTTGACCAGTGTTATTTGTTAGCTCTTTCTTTTTAATGATGGTGGAATTTGCACTATTACATGGTAGTTATTTCTTTAACTCTTCATAACCCCTTCTACACTGGGATATAAAGTAATTTAGGCATGTGATTTTATTCTGTAACAGTTCGGTTGCAGCGTTTAACTATAGAACAGCTTCTATCACATTATAATGAAAACTTGTCCCTAAAGTGGCCTTGATCACCGCTCTGGAATGATTCTAATTATTCTTCTCCTGCTTGGACATTGACTATTACAAACCATAACATAGCAGTACTTCTGAAGTGGACCAACAGCTGCTGGGTCTTAATGTGTCATTATTTCCCTAACACTTTGCTAAAATTATTACAAATTAAATGTATTACAGGAAAAGAGGTGATTGGAGAGTATCTCTCATATCACAGGACATATGCTCTCACAATCGGACAGTCTCTAAATACATATTTAATAATATCAGGATTGCGTGCTATACTGGTCCCACACTGTAACAAATCAATTGTATATTGCTCTAAATAAATGCTGGAAACAGAGTCCAAAATTAGCTGAAGAATTCAATTTTCCAAGGCTATTTATCTTTATTCATGAATTTTTAAATTAAAGTAGCAATAATATTTTGCTTTTGGAATGAAATACAAGAAATAGAAGACTATACATGATGTTCCAAATTATTTTGCAAATTACATTTTTCTCGAATTTTCCTAAAAATGACAGTCTAATAAAAGTCATCACCCACTAGAGTATACATCGAATTTTATTGAGGAAACATCCCAATGATAACAGTATAATCTCCAAAATTAATAAAAACTCAAAATGCACTGTTCCAAATTATTAGGCACAGTAGAATTTCTAAACATTTGATATGTTTTAAAGAACTGAAAATGCTCATTTGTGGAATTTGCAGCATTCGGAGATCACATTCACTGAACAAAAAAGCTATTTAACTCCAAAGCGTCCTAAAAGGCAAAGTTACATGTTAACATAGGAACCATTCTTTGATATCACCTTCACAATTCTTGCATCCATTGAACTTGTGAGTTTTGGGGGAGTTTCTGCTAGTATTTCTTTGCGTGAAGTCAGAATAGCCTCTCAGAGCTGCTGTTTTGATGTGAACTGCCTCCCACTCTCATAGATCTTTTGCTTGATGATACTCCAAAGGTTCTCTATAGGGTTGACGTCAGGGGAAGAGGGTGGCCATACCATGAGTTTATCTCCTTTTATGTCCATAGCAGCCAATGACTCAGGTATTCTTTGCAGCATGAGATGGTGCATTGTCATGCATGAAGATGATTTTCCTTTTGAAGGCATGTTTCTGCTTTTCATACCATGGAAGAAAGTTGTCAGTCAGAAACTCTATATACTTTGCAGAGGTCATTTTCACACCTTCAGGAACCTTAAAGGGCCCTACCAGCTGTTTCCCCAAGATTCCGGCCCAAAAAATGACTCCTCCACCTCCTTGCTGACGTCGCAGGCTTGTTGGCACATGGTGGCCATCCACCAACTATCCACTACTCCATCCATCTGGACCATCCAGGGTTGCTCGATCAGTAAATAAGACTGTTTGAAAATTAGTCTTCATGTATGTCTGGGCCCACTGCAACCATTTCTGCTTGTGAACACTGTTTAGGGGTGGCTGAAGAGTAGGTTTATGCACCACAGCAAGCCTTTGAAGGATTCTAAACCTTGAGGTTCGAGGGACTCCAGAGACACCAGCAGCTTCAAAGAACTGTTTGCTGCTTTGTAATGGTATTTTGGCAGCTGCTCTCTTAATCCAATAAATTTGTCTGACAGAAACCTTCCTCATTATGCATTTATCTGCATGAACTCTGTCTGTGCTCTGTTTCAGTCACAAATCTCTTCATAGTATGATGATCACTCTTAAGTTTTCATGAAATATCTAATGTTTTCATACCTTATCCAAGGCATTGCACTATTTAAAGCTTGTCAGCAGCAGAGGGATCCTTTTTATTCCCCATATTGCTTGAAACCTGTGGCCTGATTAATAATATGGAACATCATTTTTAAGTAGTTGTCCTTTAATTAGAGTCACCTGGAAAACTAATAATCACATGTGTTTAAGATTGATTTTAATGATTCATTGAGCCCTGAGACACAATACCATCCACAAGTTTATTTGAAAAACAAAACAATTAAATCTTTATGACACTTAAATCTAATTTGCACAATATTTTGGAACACAGTGTAGTTGCTTATTTTAAATGCATTGAAGCAAAATATTTTTCTTCAGATGAAGAGCACACAATTAATACATCTTTAAACATTTTTGTCTCTTCTTGTATTCTTCAACAAATAAAAACAATATTTCATGTATATGTCTTATGTAAATATAACATGAGTATACACATACAGTCATGGCTGAAAGTGTTGGCACCCTTGAAATTGTTCATGATAATGAAGTATTTCTTCAGAGAATTATTGCAATTACACATGCTATGTTATACACATACGAACAACACAAAAATAAACTGAGCGAAAAAAAGACAAATTGGACATAATTTCACCGAAGCTCCAAACATGGGCAGGACAAAATTGTTAACACTTATCCAAAATTGTGGGTAAGCAACATTGTTTCAAGCATGTGGTGCTTATTCAAACTCACGTGTGGCAAGTAACAGTTTTGATCAATGTGACAATCACACCAGAAACCAGATAAAAGGGAGATAATTTGACTCAGTCTTTGTATCTGTGTGCGACACTAAGCATGGAGAGCATAAAGAGGTGAAGAGAACTATCTGAGGACTTTAGAACTAACATTATTGAAAAATATGAGTGATTTCAAGTTTACAAGTCCATCTCCAGGGATCTTGATGTTCCTTTGTCTATAGAGCACAAAATGATCAAGAGTTTTACAACCCATGCCACTGTATCTATTTTCTCTGTATGTGGACAGCAGAGAAAAATTTATGAGTGATTGCAAACCAGGATACTCCGAATGGTTGATAAGAAACCCAATCAAGTTCAAAAGAAATTCAAACTGTCCTGCAGGCTCATGGTACATCAGTGTAAGAGCAAACTATCTGTCAACATTTGGATGAAATGAAACACTCTGGCAGGAGACTCAGGAGAATCCTGCTGCTGACACAGAGACATAAAAAAAGCTAGACTGCAGTTTGCTAAAATATACTTGAGTAGGCCAAAATCCTTCTGGGAAAGCATATTGGGGACAGATGAGAACAAGGTAAAGCTTTTTGGTAAAGCACATCATTCTACTGTTTACTGATAATAGAATGAGGCCTATAAAGAAAAAGACAGTACCTACAGGCAAATATGGTGGAGGGTCAAATATGTTTTGGAGTTGTTCTGCTTGCTCTCGATGCCTTGACGGTATGCAAGGCATCATGAAATTTGAAGATTACCAAGGGATTTTGTAGTGCCCAGTGTCAGTAACCTGAATTTGAGTCCTAGGTCATGTATTTTCCAGCAGGGCAATGACCCAAACATACTTTAAGATGCACCCATAAATGGATGGAAACAAAGCACTGAAAACTTGTGAAAGTGGCCAGTAATGAGTCCTGATCTAAATCCCACTGATCACGTGTGAAAAGAGCTTAAAATTGAGTTGGGAGAAATAACCCTTCATATATGTGAAACTTGAAACAGTTTGCAAAAGAAGAGTGGTCCAAAATTCCAGCTAAGAGGTATAAGAAGCTTGTTGATGTTTCTAGGAAATGATTCTTTGCAGTTATAAATGCTAAAGGGTGTGCAATCAAATATTAAGTTGAGGGTGCCAACAATTTTGTCCTGCTCATTTTTGGTGTTTTGCGTGAAATTATGTCCAATCTGCCTTTTTTCTCTGCTTTTTTGTGTTCCAATACGCACAAAGGAAATAAACATGAGTATAACAAAACTTGTTTAATTTCAATAATTTTCTGGGAGAAATACTTCATTTTCTGGACATTTTCTGGAACAATTTCAATGGTGCCAACACTGTCAGCCATGACTGTATGTACAGTACAGACCAAAAGTGTGGACACACCTTCTCATTCAAATATTTTTCTGTATTTTTATGACTAAAAAAATTGTACAGTCACACTGAAGGCATCAAAACTATGAAATAACACATGTGGAATTATATACTTAACAAAAAAGTGTGAAACAACTGAAAATATGTCTTATATTCTAGGTTCTTCAAAGTAGCCACCTTTTGCTTTGATTACTGTTTTGCACACTCTTGGCATTCTCTTGATGAGCTTAAAGAGGTAGTCACTGGAAATGGTCTTCCAAAAGTCTTGAAGGAGTTCCCAGAGATGCTTAGTACTTGTTGGCCCTTTTGCCTTCACTCTGCGGTCCAGCTCACCCCAAACCATCTTGATTGGGTTCAGGTCTGGTGACTGCACCCCATTACTCTCCTTCTTGGTCAAATAGCCCTTACACAGCCTGGAGGTGTGTTTGGGGTCATTGTCCTGTTGAAAAATAAATGATGGTCCAACTAAACGCAAACCGGATGGAATAGTATGCCGCTACAAGATGCTGTGGTAGCCATGCTGGTTCAGCATGCCTTCAATTTTGAATACATCCCCAACAGTGTCACCAGCAAACCACCCCCACACCATCACACCTCCTCCTCCATGCTTCACGGTGGGAACCAGGCATGTAGAGTCCATCCGTTCACCTTTTCTGCCTCGCACAAAGACACGGTTGTTGGAACCAAAGATCTTAAATTTGGACTCATGAGACCAAAGCACAGATTTCCACTGGTCTAATGCCCATTCTTTGTGTTCTTTAGCCCAAACAAGTCTCTTCTGCTTGTTGCCTGTCCTTAGCAGTGGTTTCCTAGCAGCTATTTTACCATGAAGGCCTGCTGCACATAGTCTCCTCTTAACAGTTGTTGTAGAGATGTGTCTGCTGCTAGAACTCTGTGTGGCATTGACCTGGTCTATAATCTGAGCTGCTGTTAACCTGCGATTTCTAAAGCTGGTGACTCGGATAAACTTGTCCTCAGAAGCAGAGGTGACTAGGGTTGAGCGAAACGGGTCGTTCATTTTCAAAAGTCGCCGACTTTTGGCAAAGTCGGGTTTCATGAAACCCGATCCGACCCCTGTGCAGGGTCGGCCATGCGGTACGCGACTTTCGCGCCAAAGTCGCGTTTCAATGACGCGAAAAGCGCCATTTCTCAGCCAATGAAGGTAAACGCAGAGTGTGGGCAGCGTGATGACATAGGTCCTGGTCCCCACCATCTTAGAGAAGGGCATTGCAGTGATTGGCTTGCTGTCTGCGGCGTCACAGGGGCTATAAAGGGGAGTTCCCGCCGACCGCCATGTTACTGCTGCTGATCTGAGCTTAGGGAGAGGTTGCTGCCGCTTCGTCAGAAGCAGGGATAGCGTTAGGCAGGGTCCATTAACCACCAAACCGCTTGTGCTGTAGCGATTTCCACTGCCCAACACCACCTTCAGTGTGCAGGGACAGTGGAAGCTACATTTTTTTTTTTTTCCCCCTCAGCGCTGTAGCTCATTGGGCTGCCCTAGAAGGCTCCCTGATAGCTGCATTGCTGTGTGTACGCCGCTGTGCAAACCAACTGCTTTTTTCAAAGCACAAATCCTCTTGTTCCTTCCTTTCTGCACAGCTATCTTTTTGGTTTGTACACACTTTTTATTTAATTTGTGCATCAGTCCACTCCTTATTGCTGCCTGCCATACCTGGCTGAGATTACTGCAGGGAGATAGTAATTGAAGGACACTCCCTGTTTTTTTTTTTTTTTTGTGGGAGATTAAGATTGACATTTCTGCTAGAGTGCCATCCCTGTCTGTATCATCTCTCACTCAGTGGGCCATAGAAAGACTATTTATTTTTTTGCTTGATTTGGGTTATAAAATCTACCTGAAAAAATCACTACATCAATCAGTGGGAGAAAAATATTGGCCTCAGGGCTTGTGTGCCACTCTTGACTCCTGTGTGCATCATCACTCACTCAGTGGGCCATAGAAAGCCTATTTATTTTTTTGCTTGATTTTGGTTCTAAAATCTACCTGAAAAAATCACTACATCAATCAGTGGGAGAAAAATATTGGCCTCAGGGCTTGTGTGCCACTCCTGACTCCTGTGTGCATCATCACTCACTCAGTGGGCCATAGAAAGGCCATTTTTTTTTTTTTGCTTTATTTGGGTTCTAAATTCTACCTGAAAAAATCAATAAATCAATCAGTGGGAGATTAATATTGGCCTTTGGGCTTGTGTGCCAGTCCTAAGCGTGCCATCTCTCTCTCTCAGATAGTGGGCCATAGAAAGCCTATTTTTTTTTTTTTTTTTTATTGGGTTTATAAATTTTCCCTGGAAAAAAAAAAAAAAGTGGGAGATTAATATTGGCCTCTGGGCTTGTGTGCCAGTCCTGAGCGTGCCATCTCTCTCACAAATAGTGGGCCATAGAAAGCCTATTTATTTTTTTTTTTTGGTTTTATAAATTCTCCCTTAAAAAAAAAAGGGAGATTAATATTGGCCTTTGGGCTTGTGTGCCAGTCCTAAGCGTGCCATCTCTCTCTGTCTCTCAGATAGTGGGCCATAGAAAGCCTATTTATTATTTTTTTTATTGGGTTTATAAATTTTCCCTGGAACAAAAAAAAAAAAGTGGGAGATAAATATTGGCCTCTGGGCTTGTGTGCCACTCCTGACTCCTGTGTGCGTCATCTCTCACTCAGTGGGCCATAGAAAGCCTTTTTTTGTTTTATTTGTTTTCTAAATTCTCCCTGAAAAAATCATTTTATTTTATTTGGTTTCTAAATTCTTCCTGAAAAAATCATTTTATTCTATTTTTTTTTTCCTAAAGTCTCCCTGAAAAAACAAAAAAAAAAAAAAATCAGTGGGAGATTAACATTGCCCTTTCTGCTTGTGTGCCAGTCTTGACTCCTGGGTGTGCCATCTCTCTCTCTCTCTCCAATTGTGGGCCATAGAAAGCCTATTATTTTTTTAGCTTGATTTGGGTTCCAAAATCTACCTGAAAAAATCACTACATCAATCAGTGGGAGATAAATATTGGCCTCTGGGCTTGTGTGCCACTCCTGACTCCTGTGTGCGTCATCTCTCACTCAGTGGGCCATAGAAAGCCTTTTTTTTGTTTTCTTTGGTTTCTAAATTCTTCCTGAAAAAATCATTTTATTCTATTTTTTTTTTCCTAAAGTCTCCCTGAAAAAAAAAAAAAAAAATCAAATCAGTGGGAGATTAATATTTACATTTGTGCTTCAGTGACAGTCCTGCGTGTGTGGCATCTCTCTCATTTGTTGCCACCAACAACAGAGTGTGTAACATTGTGCCTGATTTTCGTTGTGGTCTCACTCACCTGTAAAGGGGTAGCTAAATCATACTGAAGTTATAGCTCACCGTGTAATTTGTGTGACAGCAACAAATACCGTTAGTTTGTTTACGTTTTTAAAACAATGAGGAAGTATGGTGGAAGAGGTCGTGGCCGGGGGCGTTCATTGTCAGCTGGTAATGAGGGTAGTGGTAGTGGTGGAGCATCAGCTGGTCGTGGGAAAAAAAATATTGCACCTAAGTCTGGAGCTGTGGAGCCAGGTTCGTCGTCTGGCTACACAAGGCCTCGAACGCTCCCTTTTCTGGGAGTAGGAAAACCGCTTTTAAAGCCGGAGCAGCAAGAGCAAGTTTTGGCTTATCTTGCTGACTCAGCCTCTAGCTCTTTTGCCTCCTCTCGTGAAACTGGTAAATGTCAAAGCAGCGCGTCGTTAGTGGATGTTCACGGTCAGGGACAAGTCGCTTCCTTGTCCTCTTCAGCAAAAACAACAACAGAGAAGAATGCAGCAGGCGACACAACGGGTTACTCCATGGAGCTCTTTACACATACCGTCCCTGGCTTAGAAAGTGAAGCAGTTAACAGTCCATGCCCATTACAAGTTGAATCTGACATGGAGTGCACTGATGCACAGCCACAGCCAGACTACTATGCTGGTCCTTTGACTCAGACCACAACATTGCCCTCGCAGGGTGCTGATCAAGAATCAGACCCTGATGAGACTATGTTGCCCCATCACGAACGCTATACCACCGACCGACACGGTGACACAGACGAAGTTGCACACGAGCTACAAGAAGAGGTAATAGATGACCCAGTTCTTGACCCCGATTGGCAGCCATTGGGGGAACAGGGTGCAGGCGGCAGCAGTTCTGAAGCGGAGGAGGAGGGGCCGCAGCAGGCATCAACATCGCAACAGGTTCCATCTGCCGGGCCCGTATCTTGCCCAAAACGCGTGGCAAAGCTAAAACCTGTTGGAGGACAGCGTGGCCATCCGGTTAAAGCTCAGTCTGCAATGCCTGAAAAGGTATCCGATGCTAGAAAGAGTGCAGTCTGGCATTTTTTTAAACAACATCCAATTGATCAGCGCAAAGTCATCTGTCAAAAATGTTCAACTACCTTAAGCAGAGGACAGAATCTGAAAAGTCTCAATACAAGTTGCATGCATAGACATTTAACCACCATGCATTTGCAAGCCTGGACTAACTACCAAACGTCCCTTAAGGTTGTAGCACCCTCGGCCAATGAAGCTAGTCAGCAACGCAACATCCCTTCCGGCAGTGTAGGGCCACCATTTTCCGCACCACCTGCAGTATATGTGCAGGTTTCTTTGCCAGGCCAAAGCCGTCAGGGTCAGGGAATCACCAGTTTCGTAGTAGGAAACACTGCATCTAGGGCACCGGTGGCAACAATACCATCTCCCACCGTCTCTCAGTCTGCCATGTCCACCGGCACCCCCGCTAGTTCCACGATCTCCAGCTCTCCAGTCCAGCTCACCCTACATGAGACTATGGTTAGAAAAAGGAAGTACTTAGCCTCGCATCCGCGTACACAGGGTTTGAACGCACACATAGCTAGACTAATCTCGTTAGAGATGATGCCCTACCGGTTAGTTGAAAGCGAAGCTTTCAAAGCCCTGATGGACTACGCTGTACCACGCTACGAGCTACCCAGTCGACACTTTTTTTCCAGAAAAGCCATCCCAGCCCTCCACCAGCATGTTAAAGAGCGCATCGTCCATGCACTCAGGCAATCTGTGAGCACAAAGGTGCACCTGACAACAGATGCATGGACCAGTAGGCATGGCCAGGGACGTTACGTGTCCATCACGGCACACTGGGTAAATGTGGTGGATGCAGGGTCCACAGGGGACAGCAAGTTTGGGACAGTTCTGCCTAGCCCACGGTCTAGGAAACAATTGGCTGTAGCCGTTCGCACCCCCTCCTCCTCCTCTTCGTCCTCCTGCAGAAGCGAGAGCTCGTCCACAGACCGCAGTCGCACAACCACTCCATCCGCAGCTGCCACTGTTGCACACCAGGTCTCCCATTATGGGGCAGCTACTGGCAAACGTCAGCAGGCTGTATTGGCTATGAAGTGTTTGGGCGACAACAGACACACCGCGGAAGTTCTGTCCGAGTTCTTGCAGAAAGAAACGCAGTCATGGCTGGGCACTGTAGATCTTGAGGCAGGCAAGGTAGTGAGTGATAACGGAAGGAATTTCATGGCTGCCATCTCCCTTTCCCAACTGAAACACATTCCTTGCCTGGCTCACACCTTAAACCTGGTGGTGCAGTGCTTCCTGAAAAGTTATCCGGGGTTATCCGACCTGCTCCTCAAAGTGCGTGGACTTTGCTCACATATCCGCCGTTCGCCCGTACACTCCAGCCGTATGCAGACCTATCAGCGTTCTTTGAACCTTCCCCAGCATCGCCTAATCATAGACGTTGCAACAAGGTGGAACTCAACACTGCACATGCTTCAGAGACTGTGTGAACAGAGGCGGGCTGTTATGTTTTTGTGGGAGGATACACATACACGGGCAGGCAGTAGGATGGCAGACATGGAGTTGTCAGGTGTGCAGTGGTCGAAGATTCAAGACATGTGTCAAGTCCTTCAGTGTTTTGAGGAATGCACACGGCTGGTTAGTGCAGACAACGCCATAATAAGCATGAGCATCCCCCTAATGCGTCTGCTGATGCAAAGTTTGACGCACATAAAGGATCAGGCGTATGCAGCTGAGGAAGAGGAAAGCCTTGATGACAGTCAGCCATTGTCTGGCCAGGGCAGTGTACAGGACGAGGTAGCGGGCGAAGAGGAGGAGGAGGACGAGGAGGATGATGGGGATGATTATATTTTTAATGAGGAAGCTTTTCCGGGGCCACTGGAAATTGGTGGCGCGGCAAGGCCGGGTTCTGGTTTTTTGAGGGACACAAGTGACGTGGATTTGCCTGAAACTGCCCCTCAACCAAGCACAACCGTAGATTTGAGAACTGGAACTTTGGCCCACATGGCGGATTATGCCTTACGTATCCTCAAAAGGGACACACGCATAACTAAAATGATGAATGATGACGATTACTGGTTGGCCTGCCTCCTTGATCCTCGCTATAAAGGCAAATTGCAAAATATAATGCCACATGAGAACTTGGAACTAATATTAGCAACCAAACAATCAACTCTTGTTGACCGTTTGCTTCTGGCATTCCCTGCACACAGCGCCCGTGATCGTTCTCACACGAGCTGCAGGGGCCAGCAGACCAGAGGAGTTAGAGGGGCAGGAATCAGAAGTGGCGTTGGCCAGAGGGGTTTTCTGACCAGGTTGTGGAGTGATTTTGCTATGACCGCAGACAGGACAGGTACTGCAGCATCAATTCAAAGTGACAGGAGACAACATTTGTCCAGTGTGGTTACAAACTATTTTTCATCACTTATCGATGTTCTCCCTCAACCGTCATTCCCATTTGATTACTGGGCATCAAAATTAGACACCTGGCCAGAATTGGCAGAATATGCATTGCAGGAGCTTGCTTGCCCGGCAGCTAGTGTCCTATCAGAAAGAGTATTCAGTGCTGCAGGTTCAATACTAACAGAAAAAAGGACTCGTCTGGCTACCCAAAATGTAGATGATCTAACCTTCATTAAAATGAACCACAACTGGATTTCGAAATCTTTTGCCCCACCTTGCCCAGCTGACACCTAGCTTTCCTATGAAAAGGTCTTGTCTGTGGACTATTCTGAATGCCTTTTCCAATCTCGTAATTTTCTGCACCTGATTGTCCAGCATACGACATGTTTACACCTCACTAAATGGCCAAACTCCCCACACGTGGTATCGACACTTGGCGACAGCACCCGTGAGAGTGCAGTTTGTCTGAAGAGGTGGGTGAACCCGCTTTTGGTCGACGGCACTGCCACTGGGTCCCTCCTAGTACAATAAAGTGTCTCTGGCGGTGGTGGTGCGCACCCAACGTCAGACACACCATTGTAATATGAGGGGCCCTGGGCCTGTACCGCCGGCCACAAGACAGTTTCCCCCCACCCCAGCTCAAACAGTGCTCTACCACTTGCAAAATTATCTCACAGCTCCACCAATGTTTAGTCTATGCGCTGACATCCTTCAATGCCTGCCACTGACAATACCATTGTATTGACATTTTTGTTATGTTAGGCCTTCGATGCCTGTCTGTGGTCACTCCTTCCACTAGGCCTCCACTGACCACACCACTGCTGCCCGTGTACCCCTGTAACCAATTTAAAATTGCCTACAGCCATGTGTTATTATATTAGGCCTTCGATGCCTGTCTGCGGTGACTCCTTCCACTAGGCCTCCACTGACCACACCACTGCTGCCCGTGTACCCCTGGAACCAATTTAAAATTGCCTACAGCCATGTGTTATTATTTTAGGCCTTCGATGCCTGTCTGCGGTCACTCCTTCCACTAGGCCTCCACTGACCACACCACTGCTGCCCGTGTACCCCTGTAACCAATTTAAAATTGCCTACAGCCATGTGTTATTATTTTAGGCCTTCGATGCCTGTCTGCGGTCACTCCTTCCACTAGGCCTCCACTGACCACACCACTGCTGCCCGTGTACCCCTGTAACCAATTTAAAATTGCCTACAGCCATGTGTTATTATTTTAGGCCTTCGATGCCTGTCTGCGGTCACTCCTTCCACTAGGCCTCCACTGACCACACCACTGCTGCCCGTGTACCCCTGTAACCAATTTAAAATTGCCTACAGCCATGTGTTATTATTTTAGGCCTTCGATGCCTGTCTGCGGTGACTCCTTCCACTAGGCCTCCACTGACCACACCACTGCTGCCCGTGTACCCCTGGAACCAATTTAAAATTGCCTACAGCCATGTGTTATTATTTTAGGCCTTCGATGCCTGTCTGCGGTGACTCCTTCCACTAGGCCTCCACTGACCACACCACTGCTGCCCGTGTACCCCTGGAACCAATTTAAAATTGCCTACATTCATGTGTTATTATTTTAGGCCTTCGATGCCTGTCTGCGGTCACTCCTTCCACTAGGCCTCCACTGACCACACCACTGCTGCCCGTGTACCCCTGTAACCAATTTAAAATTGCCTACAGCCATGTGTTATTATTTTAGGCCTTCGATGCCTGTCTGCGGTCACTCCTTCCACTAGGCCTCCACTGACCACACCACTGCTGCCCGTGTACCCCTGGAACCAATTTAAAATTGCCTACAGCCATGTGTTATTATTTTAGGCCTTCGATGCCTGTCTGCGGTCACTCCTTCCACTAGGCCTCCACTGACCACACCACTGCTGCCCGTGTACCCCTGTAACCAATTTAAAATTGCCTACAGCCATGTGTTATTATTTTAGGCCTTTGATGCCTGTCTGTGGTGACTCCTTCCACTAGGCCTCCACTGACCACACCACTGCTGCCCGTGTACCCCTGGAACCAATTTAAAATTGCCTACAGCCATGTGTTATTATTTTAGGCCTTCGATGCCTGTCTGCGGTGACTCCTTCCACTAGGCCTCCACTGACCACACCACTGCTGCCCGTGTACCCCTGGAACCAATTTAAAATTGCCTACATTCATGTGTTATTATTTTAGGCCTTCGATGCCTGTCTGCGGTCACTCCTTCCACTAGGCCTCCACTGACCACACCACTGCTGCCCGTGTACCCCTGTAACCAATTTAAAATTGCCTACAGCCATGTGTTATTATTTTAGGCCTTCGATGCCTGTCTGCGGTCACTCCTTCCACTAGGCCTCCACTGACCACACCACTGCTGCCCGTGTACCCCTGGAACCAATTTAAAATTGCCTACAGCCATGTGTTATTATTTTAGGCCTTCGATGCCTGTCTGCGGTCACTCCTTCCACTAGGCCTCCACTGACCACACCACTGCTGCCCGTGTACCCCTGTAACCAATTTAAAATTGAATACAGCCATGTGTTATTATTTTAGGCCTTCGATGCCTGTCTGCGGTGACTCCTTCCACTAGGCCTCCACTGACCACACCACTGCTGCCCGTGTACCCCTGGAACCAATTTAAAATTGCCTACAGCCATGTGTTATTATTTTAGGCCTTCGATGCCTGCCTGCGGTCACTCCTTCCACTAGGCCTCCACTGACCACACCACTGCTGCCCGTGTACCCCTGGAACCAATTTAAAATTGCCTACAGCCATGTGTTATTATTTTAGGCCTTCGATGCCTGTCTGCGGTTACTCCTTCCACTAGGCCTCCACTGACCACACCACTGCTGCCCGTGTACCCCTGTAACCAATTTAAAATTGCCTACAGCCATGTGTTATTATTTTAGGCCTTCGATGCCTGTCTGCGGTGACTCCTTCCACTAGGCCTCCACTGACCACACCACTGCTGCCCGTGTACCCCTGGAACCAATTTAAAATTGCCTACAGCCATGTGTTATTATTTTAGGCCTTCGATGCCTGTCTGCGGTGACTCCATCCACTAGGCCTCCACTGACCACACCACTGCTGCCCGTGTACCCCTGGAACCAATTTAAAATTGCCTACAGCCATGTGTCATTATTTTAGGCCTTCGATGCCTGTCTGCGGTCACTCCTTCCACTAGGCCTCCACTGACCACACCACTGCTGCCCGTGTACCCCTGTAACCAATTTAAAATTGCCTACAGCCATGTGTTATTATTTTAGGCCTTCGATGCCTGTCTGCGGTCACTCCTTCCACTAGGCCTCCACTGACCACACCACTGCTGCCCGTGTACCCCTGTAACCAATTTAAAATTGCCTACAGCCATGTGTTATTATTTTAGGCCTTCGATGCCTGTCTGCGGTCACTCCTTCCACTAGGCCTCCACTGACCACACCACTGCTGCCCGTGTACCCCTGTAACCAATTTAAAATTGCCTACAGCCATGTGTTATTATTTTAGGCCTTCGATGCCTGTCTGCGGTGACTCCTTCCACTAGGCCTCCACTGACCACACCACTGCTGCCCGTGTACCCCTGGAACCAATTTAAAATTGCCTACAGCCATGTGTTATTATTTTAGGCCTTCGATGCCTGTCTGCGGTCACTCCTTCCACTAGGCCTCCACTGACCACACCACTGCTGCCCGTGTACCCCTGGAACCAATTTAAAATTGCCTACAGCCATGTGTTATTATTTTAGGCCTTCGATGCCTGTCTGTGGTCACTCCTTCCACTAGGCCTCCACTGACCACACCACTGCTGCCCGTGTACCCCTGGAACCAATTTAAAATTGCCTACAGCCATGTGTTATTATTTTAGGCCTTCGATGCCTGTCTGCGGTCACTCCTTCCACTAGGCCTCCACTGACCACACCACTGCTGCCCGTGTACCCCTGTAACCAATTTAAAATTGCCTACAGCCATGTGTTATTATTTTAGGCCTTCGATGCCTGTCTGCGGTGACTCCTTCCACTAGGCCTCCACTGACCACACCACTGCTGCCCGTGTACCCCTGGAACCAATTTAAAATTGCCTACAGCCATGTGTTATTATTTTAGGCCTTCGATGCCTGTCTGCGGTGACTCCTTCCACTAGGCCTCCACTGACCACACCACTGCTGCCCGTGTACCCCTGTAACCAATTTAAAATTGCCTACAGCCATGTGTTATTATTTTAGGCCTTCGATGCCTGTCTGCGGTGACTCCTTCCACTAGGCCTCCACTGACCACACCACTGCTGCCCGTGTACCCCTGGAACCAACATCAGAAAATATAAAAATAAGTATTTTGCTTATAAAAAAGAAAATACTGGAGAGATATCAAATGCAGACATTTTAACATTAAAAACAAACACATACAACAAAAATCTGGTACAGTACTAAAAATGGCCACCAGCTACAATAACTTTCTCCTGCAAGTAGTTAACTGAAAGGTTTTTTCAATTTTAAACACAGATATGGCATCCACCGAGTGTTGTCCTGTTGCGTCTTCTTTATATTATTGCCAAGAAGATGCAAAACAATGAAAATAATAAAATCATTATTTACCAAAAAAATAGAGTAAGTCAAAACCACATTGCAAATAAACATTCATTACAAATAAAGAAGCAGGGCGCGTCCGAGGGTGAGTATATACCTAATAAGAATATAATCACCCTCGGACACGCCCTGCTTCTTTCCGACAGCCTTCCTTCCTAAGAATCAGCCCTTCCGTGGTGTAGAGAGAGGGTTTGTTACACTCCAAGGTGTTCCCCAGGTTGCCTTTCCTGAGCTTCGATCTTCCGGCTCTCGTTTAGTAGTTGTTGGAAACTACGCTGCATTGGGCCTACAAATTGGGTATGGGGTGTAGAGAGATGGTGTGTTCCACTCCAAGGTGTTCCCCAGGTTGCCTTTCCTGAGCTTCGATCTTCCGGCTTTCGTTTAGTAGTTGTTGGAAACTACGCTGCATTAGGCCTACAAATTGGGTATGGGGTGTAGAGAGATGGTGTGTTCCACTGTAGAGAGATGGTGTGTTCCACTCCAAGGTGTTCCCCAGGTTTCCTCGCCAATGCTTAGATCTTCCGGCTCTCGTTTAGTAGTTGTTGGAAACTACGCTGCATTAGGCCTACAAATTGGGTATGGGGTGTAGAGAGATGGTGTGTTACACTCCAAGGTGTTCCCCAGGTTTCCTCTCCATTGCTTCGATCTTCCGGCTCTCGTTTAGTAGTTGTTGGAAACTACGCTGCATTGGGCCTACAAATTGGGTATGGGGTGTAGAGAGATGGTGTGTTCCACTCCAAGGTGTTCTCCAGGTTGCCTTTCCTGAGCTTCGATCTTCCGGCTCTCGTTTAGTAGTTGTTGGAAACTACGCTGCATTAGGCCTACAAATTGGGTATGGGGTGTAGAGAGATGGTGTGTTACACTCCAAGGTGTTCCCCAGGTTTCCTCTCCATTGCTTCGATCTTCCCGCTCTCGTTTAGTAGTTGTTGGAAACTACGCTGCATTAGGCCTACAAATTGGGTATGGGGTGTAGAGAGATGGTGTGTTCCACTGTAGAGAGATGGTGTGTTCCACTCCAAGGTGTTCCCCAGGTTTCCTCGCCAATGCTTCGATCATCATGCTCTCGTTTAGTAGTTGTTGGAAACTACGCTGCATTAGGCCTACAAATTGGGTATGGGGTGTAGAGAGATGGTGTGTTCCACTCCAAGGTGTTCTCCAGGTTGCCTTTCCTGAACTTCTATCTTCAGGCTCTCATTAAATTGTGGTTAAACGGAACAACTGCATTTGGCGTACTAGTTGGTTTGGGGCCTACTATCGGTGTCTGCCGCTCCTTGCTGTTCTCCTGGTTTCCTGTCCTGAAATTCCGTTTTCAGGCGCTCGTTAAGTAGTTGTTAATGTTAGACTGCATTTGGCCTACTAGTTGGGTTGGGGCCTACTCTCGGTGTCTGCCACTCCTTGCTGTTCTCCTCCACTGAACAAAGCTGTGCCGCCTGTTTACTACTGTTGCCAATTTTGAACTGCATTTCGACTACTTACTGATTTGGGCCTACTCTCTGTGTCAGCCTCTCATTCCAGTTGTCCTCCACTGCAATGCCCCCTGATTAGTCCTGTGTTACCAATTTTGAACTGCATTTAGCCCACTTTATTCTTTGGGCCTATATCTGTGTTTCCTCCTCATCCTGCCCATTGCCCAGCCAGTGATAGATGAGTCTGCTGGTACATTGACCCATAACGCAACATTTCCCGTGCACGCTACACTGCAAGATTGTGACCCTGCTGAAAGTCAGGTCCCCCTTCCCGCATACCATACCACCTTACACGGGGACAAACAGGAAGGTGCAGATGAAAGTGCAGGTTCCTTCATCAGGTGGGGGGAGGAATACTAGTTGGCGACGTCACTGGCACAGGGCCTCTCATGGTACGCAAAAGTGTTGCTGCCGGTGGGAGGCGCCCCCGCCGTGCAAACACACCGCTGTACTTTGAGGGGCCCTGTGCCAGTGCCAATGCCAACGAGTGGGCCCCCCCTGCTTGCTCAGGTTCACAGCACTTGCAAAGTTGAAATACTTACCTCTCCCTGCTCCACTGCCGTGACGTGGTTCAGATTTCCTGGGCCCACTAATTACTTGAACCAGCCCTACCCACCACAACTTTAGCCAAATGACCCCCAATTTCAAATGCCTTCCAATTATTATAAGGTAAATTACGCTTGACAAGCTTCATTAAGAAGAATGGATGGTTTTGACATTAAAATGGGCACTCTAGGTGTTTTCCTGGCCCCCACTCACTGCCGACTATGCTGCCCCATTGACTTGCATTGGGTTTCGTGTTTCGGTCGATCCCGACTTTACGTCATAATCGGCCGATTTCACTCGACCCGACTTTTGAGATAGTCGGGTTTCGCGAAACCCGGCTCGACTCTAAAAAGGTCAAGGTCGCTCAACTCTAGAGGTGACTCTTGGTCTTCGTTTCCTGGGGCATTCCTTATGTGAGACAGTTTCTTTGTAGCGCTTTATGGTTTTTGCCACTGCACCTGGGGACACTTTCAAAGTTTTCCCAATTTTTCGGACTGACTGACCTTCATTTCTTAAAGTAATGATGGCCACTCGTTTTTCTTTACTTAGCTGCTTTTTTTCTTGCCATAATACCAATTCTAACAGTCTATTCAGTAGGACTATCAGCTGTGTATCCACCACACTTCTGCACAACACAACTGATGGTCCCAACCCCATTTCTAAGGCAAGAAATCACACTTATTAAACCTGACAGGGCACACCTGTGAAGCGAAAACCATTTCCGGTGACTACTTCTTGAAGCTCATCAAGAGAATGCCAAGAGTGTGCAAAGCAATAATCAAAGCAAAAGGTGGCTACTTTGAAGAAACTAGAATATAAAACATATTTTCAGTTGTTTCACACTTTTTTGCTAAGTATATAATTCCACATGTGTTAATGCCTTTAGTGTGAATGTACAATTTTCATGTCATGAAAATACAGAAAAATCTTTGAATGAGAAGTTGTTTCCAAACTTTTGGTCTGTACTGTATATGCAAATGTATATATAGTATAGTGAGAGTCCAACTGTCATTCGCAATCAGACTTCCCCAGTGATCACATAGGCAAAGCTTGAGTACCTGTGCAATCAGAATAATGTATATTTATGGCATTTCCTTCTAACAAGCCCCTGCAAACAACATTTACTGTATGTTTATTGAGATATCAGTATATTCTATTAAGGTGTGAAGAATTGTTAGGCAACTTGCTTTTCTGAGACAAAATAAGACAAAAAAAGAGATTTAACTGACTCCTGAAAGTCAAAAATTGTTAAAAGTCTTACAGAGGATTGCAGCACTCTTAAAATTGCCGAAACATTGGGTGCAATCACAGAAGCATCAAATGATTTGTTGGAAATAGTCGACAGTGATGCAAAAAATGTGAAAATATGAAGAAAAAAGATGATCATTAATTGCCAAAGATCTGAGAAAAATCATACATTAAGGTTTTATGGACAAATGGGGTGGGAGTGTTTCTTGATGGACCAGCTGGCTGGATCAGTAAAAGGATCTCATATCTCCAGATCGACTTAAGGTACCTTCACACATAACGATATTGTTAACGATATCGTTGCAACATCACGCTTTTTGTGACGTAGCAACGATCTCGCTAACGATCTCCTTATGTGTGACAGCGACCAACGATCAGGCCCCTGCTGGGAGATCGTTGGTCGTTGGGGAATGATCAGGACCTTTTTTTGGTCGCTGATCACCCGCTGTCATCGCTGGATCGGCATGTGTGACAACGATCCAGCGATGTGTTCACTTGTAACCAGGGTAAATATCGGGTTACTAAGTGCAGGGCCGCACTTAGTAACCCGATATTTACCCTGGTTACCATTGTAAAAGTAAAAAAAAAAACCAGTACATACTCACATTCCGATGTCTGTCACGTCACCCGCCGTCAGCTTCCCTGCACTGACTGTCAGTGCCGGCCGTAAAGCAGAGCACAGCGGTGATGTCACCGCTGTGCTCTGCTTTACGGCAGGCCTGACACAGTCAGTGCGGGAAGCTGACGGCGGGGGACGTGACAGATATCGGAATGTGAGTATGCAGTGTTTTTTTTTTTATCTTTTACAATGGTAACTAGGGTAAATATCGGGTTACTAAGCGCGGCCCTGCACTTAGTAACCTGATGTTTACCCTGGTTACCCGGGTGCTGCAGGGGGAATGTAGTGGTCTGGGTCAATGTACCAGCAGACTCATCTAGCAGTGGCTGGTCAATGGGCAGGATGAGGAGGAAACACAGACATAGGCCCAAATAAGAAAGTAGGTTAAATACAGTTCAAAATTGGTAACATGACTAAACTGGCGGCATTGCTTTGTTCAGCGGAGGACAACTGTAATGAGAGGCTGACCCAGTTAGTAGGCCCCAAAAAGTAAGTAGGCTAAGTGCAGTTCAAAACTGCTAACAGGACTAAACTGGCAGCATTGCTTTGTTCAGCGGAGGACAACTGTAATGAGGGCAGACACAGTTAGTAGGCCCAAAAAAGAAAGTAGGCTAAATGCAGTTCAAAATTGCGAGCAGGACTTAACAGGCGGCATAGCTTTGTTCAGTGGAGGACAACTCTAATGAGGGGCAGACACAGTTAGTAGGCCCAAATAAGAAAGTAGGCTAAATGCAGTTCAAAATTGCTAACAGGACTAAACTGGCGGCATTGGTTTGTTCAGCGGAGGACAACTGTAATGAGGGGCAGACACAGTTAGTAGGCCCAAACAAGAAAGTAGGCTAAATGCAGTTCAAAACTGCTAACAGGACTAAACAGGCGGCATAGCTTTGTTCAGCGGAGGACAACTGTAATGAGGGGCAGACAGTTAGTAGGCCCAAATAAGAAAGTAGGCTAAATGCAGTTCAAAATTGGTAACAGGACTAAACAGGCGGCACAGCTTTGTTCAGTGGAGGACAACTGTAATGAGGGGCAGACACAGTTAAAAGGCCCACATAAGAAAGTAGGCTAAATGCAGTTCAAAATTGGTAACAGGACTAAACAGGCGGCATAGCTTTGTTCAGTGGAGGAAACTGTAATGAGGGGCAGACACAGTAACTGGGCCCAAGTAAGTAACTAGGCTAAATGCAGTTCAAAATTGGTAACAGGAGTACACAGGCGGCATTGCTTTGTTCAGTGGAGGACAACTGTAATAAGTGGCTCAGACAGACTTAGTAGGCCTAAAAAAAAAGTAGGCTAAATGAAGTTCACAATTGGTAAGAGGAGTACACAGGTGGCATAGCTTTTTTCAGCGGAGGAGTACAACTGTTATGGGAGGCTCACAGAGTTACTAGGCCCAAGTAAGTAAGTAGGGTAAATGCAGTTCAAAATTGGTAACAGGAGTACACAGGCGGCATTGCTTTGTTCAGTGGAGGACAACTGTAATAAGTGGCTTAGACAGACTTAGTAGGCCTAAAATAAAAAAGTAGGCTAAATGCAGTTCACAATTGGTAACAGGAGTACACAGGCGGTATTGCTTTGTTCAGTGGAGGACAACTGTAATAAGTGGCTCAGACAGACTTAGTAGGCCTAAAATAAAAAAGTAGGCTAAATGCAGTTCACAATTGGCAACAGGAGTACACAGGCAGCAATGCTTTGTTCAGTGGAGGACAACTGTAATAAGTGGCTCAGACAGACTTAGTAGGCCTACAATAACAAAGTAGGCTAAATGAAGTTCACAATTGGTAAGAGGAGTACACAGGCGGCATAGCTTTTTTCAGTGGAGGAGGACAACTTTTATGAGAGGCTCACACAGTTACTAGGCCCAAGTAAGTAAGTAGGCTAAATGCAGTTCAAAATTGGTAACAGGAGTACACAGGCGGCTTTGCTTTGTTCAGTGGAGGATAACTGTAATAAGTGGCTTAGACAGACTTAGTAGGCCCAAAATAGAAAAGTAGGCTAAATGCAGTTCACAATTGGTAACTGGAGTACACAGGCGGCATTACTTTGTTCAGTGGAGGACAACTGTAATACGTGGCTCAAACAGACTTAGTAGGCCTAAAATAAATAAGTAGGCTAAATGCAGTTCACAATTGGCAACAGGAGTACACAGGCGGCATTGCTTTGTTCAGTGGAGGACAACTGTAATAAGTGGCTCAAACAGACTTAGTAGGCCTAAAATAAAAAAGTAGGCTAAATGAAGTTCACAATTGGTAAGAGGAGTACAGAGGCGGCATAGCTTTTTTCAGTGGAGGAGGACAACTGTTATGAGAGGCTCACACAGTTACTAGGCCCAAGTAAGTAAGTAGGCTATATGCAGTTCAAAATTGGTAACAGGAGTACACAGGCGGCGTTGCTTTGTTCAGTGGAGGATAACTATAATAAGTGGCTTAGACAGACTTAGTAGGCCCAATATAAAAAAGTAGGCTAAATGCAGTTCACAATTGGTAACAGGAGTACACAGGCTTCATTGCTTTGTTCAGTGGAGGACAACTGTAATAAGTGGCTCAAACAGACTTAGTAGGCCTAAAATAAATAAGTAGGCTAAATGCAGTTCACAATTGGCAACAGGAGTACACAGGCGGCATTGCTTTGTTCAGTGGAGGACAACTGTAATAAGTGGCTCAAACAGACTTAGTCGGCCTAAAATAAAAAAGTAGGCTAAATGAAGTTCACAATTGGTAAGAGGAGTACACAGGCGGCATAGCTTTTTTCAGTGGAGGAGGACAACTGTTATGAGAGGCTCACACAGTTACTAGGCCCAAGTAAGTAAGTAGGCTAAATGCAGTTCAAAATTGGTAAAAGGACTAAACAGGCGGCATAGCTTTGCTCAGTGGAGGACAACTGTAATGAGGGGCAGACACAGTTAGTAGGCCCAAATAAGAAAGTAGGCTAAATGCAGTTCAAAATTGCGAACAGGACTAAACAGGCAGCATAGCTTTGTTCAGTGGAGGACAACTGTAATGAGGGGCAGACACAGTTAGTAGGCCCAAATAAGAAAGTGGGCTAAATGCAGTTCAAAATTGCTAACAGGACTAAACTGGCGGCATTGGTTTGTTCAGCGGAGGACAACTGTAATGAGGGGCAGACACAGTTAGTAGGCCCAAATAAGAAAGTAGGCTAAATGCAGTTCAAAACTGCTAACAGGACTAAACAGGCGGCATAGCTTTATTCAGTGGAGGACAACTGTAATGAGGGGCAGACAGTTAGTAGGCCCAAATAAGAAAGTAGGCTAAATGCAGTTTAAAATTGGTAACAGGACTAAACAGGCTGCATAGCTTTGTTCAGTGGAGGACAACTGTAATGAGGGGCAGACACAGTTAAAAGACCCAAATAAGAAAGTAGGCTAAATGCAGTTCAAAATTGCTTAGAGGACTAAACTGGCGGCATTGCTTTGTTCAGCGGAGGACAACTGTAATGAAGGGCAGACACAGTTAGTAGGCCCAAATAAGAAATTAGGCTAAATGCAGTTCAAAATTGGTAACAGGACTAAACAGGCGGCACAGCTTTGTTCAGTGGAGGACAACTGTAATGAGGGGCAGACACAGTTAAAAGGCCCAAATAAGAAAGTAGGCTAAATGCAGTTCAAAATTGGTAACAGGACTAAACAGGCTGCATAGCTTTGTTCAGTGGAGGACAACTGTAATGAGGGGCAGACACAGTTAAAAGACCCAAATAAGAAAGTAGGCTAAATGCAGTTCAAAATTGCTTAGAGGACTAAACTGGCGGCATGGCTTTATTCAGCGGAGGACAACTGTAATGAGGGGCAGACACAGTTACTGGGCCCAAGTAAGTAACTAGGCTAAATGCAGTTCAAAATTGGTAACAGGAGTACACAGGCGGCATTGCTTTGTTCAGTGGAGGACAACTGTAATAAGTGGCTCAGACAGACTTAGTAGGCCTAAAAAAAGTAGGCTAAATGAAGTTCACAATTGGTAAGAGGAGTACACAGGTGGCATAGCTTTTTTCAGCGGAGGAGTACAACTGTTATGGGAGGCTCACAGAGTTACTAGGCCCAAGTAAGTAAGTAGGCTAAATGCAGTTCAAAATTGGTAACAGGAGTACACAGGCGGCATTGCTTTGTTCAGTGGAGGACAACTGTAATAAGTGGCTTAGACAGACTTAGGAGGCCTAAAATAAAAAAGTAGGCTAAATGCAGTTCACAATTGGTAACAGGAGTACACAGGCAGCATTGCTTTGTTCAGTGGAGGACAAATGTAATAAGTGGCTCAGACAGACTTAGTAGGCCTAAAATAAAAAAGTAGGCTAAATGCAGTTCACAATTGGCAACAGGAGTACACAGGCAGCAATGCTTTGTTCAGTGGAGGACAACTGTAATAAGTGGCTCAGACAGACTTAGTAGGCCTACAATAACAAAGTAGGCTAAATGCAGTTCACAATTGGCAACAGGAGTACACAGGCGGCATTGCTTTGTTCAGTGGAGGATAACTGTAATAAGTGGCTTAGACAGACTTAGTAGGTCCAAAATAAAAAAGTAGGCTAAATGCAGTTCACAACTGGTAACAGGAGTACACAGGCGGCATTGCTTTGTTCAGTGGAGGACAACTGTAATAAGTGGCTCAAACAGACTTAGTAGGCCTAAATCAAATAAGTAGGCTAAATGCAGTTCACAATTGGCAACAGGAGTACACAGGCGGCATTGCTTTGTTCAGTGGAGGACAACTGTAATAAGTGGCTCAAACAGACTTAGTAGGCCTAAAATAAAAAGTAGGCTAAATGAAGTTCACAATTGGTAAGAGGAGTACACAGGCGGCATATCTTTTTTCAGTGGAGGAGGACAACTGTTATGAGAGGCTCACACAGTTACTAGGCCCAAGTAAGTAAGTAGGCTAAATGCAGTTCAAAATTGGTTAACAGGAGTACACAGGCGGCATTGCTTTGCTCAGTGGAGGACAACTGTAATAAGTGGCTTAGACAGACTTAGTAGGCCTAAAATAAAAAAGTAGGCTAAATGCAGTTCACAATTGGCAACAGGAGTACACAGGCAGCAATGCTTTGTTCAGTGGAGGACAACTGTTGTGTTAGGCAATTCAGTAACACAATGTACATAGCGATCAGAGCACATACAGTAATCTGACAATAACCCAAAATAATAGAACGAGCTCTGAGACGTGGAAACTCTGTAGACCGCAATTCCTGATCCTCTCCAAACACAACTAGAGGCAGCTGTGGATTGCGCCTAACGCTCCCTATGCAACTCGGCACAGCCTGAGAAACTAACTAGCCTGAAGATAGAAAAATAAGCCTACCTTGCCTCAGAGAAATACCCCAAAGGAAAAGGCAGCCCCCCACATATAATGACTGTGAGTAAGATGAAAAGACAAACGTAGGGATGAAATAGATTCAGCAAAGTGAGGCCCGATATTCTAGACAGAACGAGGATAGGAAAGATAACCTTGCGGTCTACACAAAACCCTAAAGAAAACCACGCAAAGGGGGCAAAAAGACCCTCCGTACCGAACTAACGGCACGGAGGTACACCCTTTGCGTCCCAGAGCTTCCAGCAAAACAAATAGACAAGCTGGACAGAAAAAATAGCAACAAATAGCAAAGAAGCACTTAGCTATGCAGAGCAGCAGGCCACAGGAATGATCCAGAGAAACACAAGTCCAACACTGGAACATTGACAGGAAGCATGGATCAAAGCATCAGGTGGAGTTAAGTAGAGAAGCAGCTAACGACCTCACCAGATCACCTGAGGGAGGAAACTCAGAAGCTGCAGTACCACTTTCCTCCACAAACGGAAGCTCCCAGAGAGAATCAGCCGAAGTACCACTTGTGACCACAGGAGTGAACTCTGCCACAGAATTCACAACAGACAACTGTAATGAGGGGCAGACACAGTTAGTAGGCCCAAATAAGAAAGTAGGCTAAATGCAGTTCAAAATTGGTAACAGGAGTACACAGGCGGCATTGCTTTGTTCAGTGGAGGATAACTGTAATAAGTGGCTTAGACAGACTTAGTAGGTCCAAAATAAAAAAGTAGGCTAAATGCAGTTCACAATTGGTAACAGGAGTACACAGGCGGCATTGCTTTGTTCAGTGGAGGACAACTGTAATAAGTGGCTCAAACAGACTTAGTAGGCCTAAAATAAATAAGTAGGCTAAGTGCAGTTCACAATTGGCAACAGGAGTACACAGGCGGCATTGCTTTGTTCAGTGGAGGACAACTGTAATAAGTGGCTCAAACAGACTTAGTAGGCCTAAAATAAAAAAAGTAGGCTAAATGAAGTTCACAATTGGTAAGAGGAGTACACAGGCGGCATAGCTTTTTTTCAGTGGAGGAGGACAACTGTTATGAGAGGCTCACACAGTTACTAGGCCCAAGTAAGTAAGTAGGCTAAATGCAGTTCAAAATTAGTTAACAGGAGTACACAGGCGGCATTGCTTTGTTCAGTGGAGGACAACTGTAATAAGTGGCTTAGACAGACTTAGTAGGCCTAAAATAAAAAAGTAGGCTAAATGTAGTTCACAATTGGCAACAGGAGTACACAGGCAGCAATGCTTTGTTCAGTGGAGGACAACTGTAATGAGGGGCAGACGCAGTTAGTAGGCCCAAATAAGAAAGTAGGCTAAATGCAGTTCAAAATTGCTAACAGGACTAAACTGGCGGCATTGGTTTGTTCAGCGGAGGACAACTGTAATGAGGGGCAGACAGTTAGTAGGCCCAAATAAGAAAGTAGGCTAAATGCAGTTTAAAATTGTTAACAGGACTAAACTGGCGGCATTGCTTTGTTCAGCGGAGGACAACTGTAATGAGGGGCAGACACAGTTAGTAGGCCCAAATAAGTAGGCTAAATGCAGTTCAAAATTGGTAACAGGACTAAACAGGCGGCACAGCTTTGTTCAGTGGAGGACAACTGTAATGAGGGGCAGACACAGTTAAAAGGCCCAAATAAGAAAGTAGGCTAAATGCAGTTCAAAATTGGTAACAGGACTAAACAGGCGGCATAGCTTTGTTCAGTGGAGGACAACTGTAATGAGGGGCAGACACAGTTAAAAGACCCAAATAAGAAAGTAGGCTAAATGCAGTTCAAAATTGCTTTTGAGGACTAAACTGGCGACATGGCTTTATTCAGCGGAGGACAACTGTAATGAGGGGCAGACACAGTTACTGGGCCCAAGTAAGTAACTAGGCTAAATGCAGTTCAAAATTGGTATCAGGAGTACACAGGCGGCATTGCTTTGTTCAGTGGAGGACAACTGTAATAAGTGGCTCAGACAGACTTAGTAGGCCTAAAAAAAAGTAGGCTAAATGAAGTTCACAATTGGTAAGAGGAGTACACAGGTGGCATAGCTTTTTTCAGCGGAGGAGTATAACTGTTATGGGAAGCTCACAGAGTTACTAGGCCCAAGTAAGTAAGTAGGCTAAATGCAGTTCAAAATTGGTAACAGGAGTACACAGGCGGCATTGCTTTGTTCAGTGGAGGACAACTGTAATAAGTGGCTTAGACAGACTTAGTAGGCCTAAAATAAAAAAGTAGGCTAAATGCAGTTCACAATTGGTAACAGGAGTACACAGGCGGCATTGCTTTGTTCAGTGGAGGATAACTGTAATAAGTGGCTCAGACAGACTTAGTAGGCCTAAAATAAAAAAAGTAGGCTAAATGCAGTTCACAATTGGCAACAGGAGTACACAGGCAGCAATGCTTTGTTCAGTGGAGGACAACTGTAATAAGTGGCTCAGACAGACTTAGTAGGCCTACAATAACAAAGTAGGCTAAATGAAGTTCACAATTGGTAAGAGGAGTACACAGGCGGCATAGCTTTTTTCAGTGGAGGAGGACAACTGTTATGAGAGGCTCACACAGTTACTAGGCCCAAGTAAGTAAGTAGGCTAAATGCAGTTCAAAATTGGTAACAGGAGTACACAGGCGGCATTGCTTTGTTCAGTGGAGGATAACTGTAATAAGTGGCTTAGACAGACTTAGTAGGTCCAAAATAAAAAAGTAGGCTAAATGCAGTTCACAATTGGTAACAGGAGTACACAGGCGGCATTGCTTTGTTCAGTGGAGGACAACTGTAATAAGTGGCTCAAACAGACTTAGTAGGCCTAAAATAAATAAGTAGGCTAAATGCAGTTCACAATTGGCAACAGGAGTACACAGGCGGCATTGCTTTGTTCAGTGGAGGACAACTGTAATAAGTGGCTCAAACAGACTTAGTAGGCCTAAAATAAAAAAGTAGGCTAAATGAAGTTCACAATTGTTAAGAGGAGTACACAGGCGGCATAGCTTTTTTCAGTGGAGGAGGACAACTGTTATGAGAGGCTCACACAGTTACTAGGCCCAAGTAAGTAAGTAGGCTAAATGCAGTTCAAAATTGGTTAACAGGAGTACACAGGCGGCATTGCTTTGTTCAGTGGAGGACAACTGTAATAAGTGGCTTACACAGACTTAGTAGGCCTAAAATAAAAAAGTAGGCTAAATGCAGTTCACAATTGGCAACAGGAGTACACAGGCAGCAATGCTTTGTGCAGTGGAGGACAACTGTAATAAGGGGCAGACACAGTTAGTAGGCCCAAATAAGAAAGTAGGCTAAATGCAGTTCAAAATTGGTAACAGGAGTACACAGGCGGCATTGCTTTGTTCAGTGGAGGACAACTGTAATAAGTGGCTTAGACAGACTTAGTAGGTCCAAAATAAAAAAGTAGGCTAAATGCAGTTCAAAACTGCTAACAGGACTAAACAGGCGGCATAGCTTTGTTCAGTGGAGGACAACTGTAATGAGGGGCAGACAGTTAGTAGGCCCAAATAAGAAAGTAGGCTAAATGCAGTTTAAAATTGCTAACAGGAATAAACTGGCGGCATTGCTTTGTTCAGCGGAGGACAACTGTAATGAGGGCAGACACAGTTAGTAGGCCCAAATAAGAAATTAGGCTAAATGCAGTTCAAAATTGGTAACAGGACTAAACAGGCGGCACAGCTTTGTTCAGTGGAGGACAACTGTAATGAGGGGCAGACACAGTTAAAAGGCCCAAATAAGAAAGTAGGCTAAATGCAGTTCAAAATTACTTAGAGGACTAAACTGGCGACATGGCTTTATTCAGCGGAGGACAACTGTAATGAGGGGCACACACAGTTACTGGGCCCAAGTAAGTAACTAGACTAAATGCAGTTCAAAATTGGTAACAGGAGTACACAGGCGGCATTGCTTTGTTCAGTGGAGGACAACTGTAATAAGTGGCTCAGACAGACTTAGTAGGCCTAAAAAAAAGTAGGCTAAATGAAGTTCACAATTGGCAAGAGGAGTACACAGGTGGCATAGCTTTTTTCAGCGGAGGAGTATAACTGTTATGGGAGGCTCACAGAGTTACTAGGCCCAAGTAATTAAGTAGGTTAAATGCAGTTCAAAATTGGTAACAGGAGTACACAGGCGGCATTGCTTTGTTCAGCGGAGGACGACTGTAATAAGTGGCTTAGACAGACTTAGTAGGCCTAAAATAAAAAGGTAGGCTAAATGCAGTTCACAATTGGTAACAGGAGTACACAGGCGGCATTGCTTTGTTCAGTGGAGGACAACTGTAATAAGTGGCTCAGACAAACTTAGTAGGCCTAAAATAAAAAAGTAGGCTAAATGCAGTTCACAATTGGCAACAGGAGTACACAGGCAGCAATGCTTTGTGCAGTGGAGGACAACTGTAATAAGTGGCTCAGACAGACTTAGTAGGCCTACAATAACAAAGTAGGCTAAATGAAGTTCACAATTGGTAAGAGGAGTACACAGGCGGCATAGCTTTTTTCAGTGAAGGAGGACAACAGTTATGAGAGGCTCACACAGTTACTAGGCCCAAGTAAGTAAGTAGGCTAAATGCAGTTCAAAATTGGTAACAGGAGTACACAGGCGGCATTGCTTTGTTCAGTGGAGGACAACTGTAATAAGTGGCTTAGACAGACTTAGTAGGCCTAAAATAAAAAAGTAGGCTAAATGCAGTTCACAATTGGTAACAGGAGTACACAGGCGGCATTGCTTTGTTCAGTGGAGGACAACTGTAATAAGTGGCTCAGACAGACTTAGTAGGCCTAAAATAAAAAAGTAGGCTAAATGCAGTTCACAATTGGAAACAGGAGTACACAGGCAGCAATGCTTTGTTCAGTGGAGGACAACTGTAATAAGTGGCTCAGACAGACTTAGTAGGCCTACAATAACAAAGTAGGCTAAATGAAGTTCACAATTGGTAAGAGGAGTACACAGGCGGCATAGCTTTTTTCAGTGGAGGAGGACAACTGTTATGAGAGGCTCACACAGTTACTAGGCCCAAGTAAGTAAGTAGGCTAAATGCAGTTCAAAATTGGTAACAGGAGTACACAGGCGGCATTGCTTTGTTCAGTGGAGGACAACTGTAATAAGTGGCTCAAACAGACTTAGTAGGCCTAAAATAAATAAGCAGGCTAAATGCAGTTCACAATTGGCAACAGGAGTACACAGGCGGCTTTGCTTTCTTCAGTGGAGGACAACTGTAATAAGTGGCTTAAACAGACTTAGTAGGCCTAAAATAAAAAAGTAGGCTAAATGAAGTTCACAATTGGTAAGAGGAGTACACAGGCGGCATAGCTTTTTTCAGCGGAGGAGTACAACTGTTATGGGAGGCTCACAGAGTTACTAGGCCCAAGTAAGTAAGTAGGCTAAATGCAGTTCAAAATTGGTAACAGGAGTACACAGGCGGCATTGCTTTGTTCAGTGGAGGACAACTGTAATAAGTGGCTTAGACAGACTTAGTAGGCCTAAAATAAAAAAGTAGGCTAAATGCAGTTCACAATTGGTAACAGGAGTACACAGGCGGCATTGCTTTGTTCAGTGGAGGACAACTGTAATAAGTGGCTCAGACAGACTTAGTAGGCCTAAAATAAAAAAGTAGGCTAAATGCAGTTCACAATTGGCAACAGCAGTACACAGGCAGCAATGCTTTGTTCAGTGGAGGACAACTGTAATAAGTGGCTCAGACAGACTTAGTAGGCCTACAATCACAAGTAGGCTAAATGAAGTTCACAATTGGTAAGAGGAGTACACAGGCGGCATAGCTTTTTTCAGTGGAGGAGGACAACTGTTATGAGAGGCTCACACAGTTACTAGGCCCAAGTAAGTAAGTAGGCTAAATGCAGTTCAAAATTGGTAACAGGAGTACACAGGCGGCATTGCTTTGTTCAGTGGAGGATAACTGTAATAAGTGGCTTAGACAGACTTAGTAGGTCCAAATTAAAAAAGTAGGCTAAATGCAGTTCACAATTGGTAACAGGAGTACACAGGCGGCATTGCTTTGTTCAGTGGAGGACAACTGTAATAAGTGGCTCAAACAGACTTAGTAGGCCTAAAATAAATAAGTAGGCTAAATGCAGTTCACAATTGGCAACAGGAGTACACAGGCGGCATTGCTTTGTTCAGTGGAGGACAACTGTAATAAGTGGCTCAAACAGACTTAGTAGGCCTAAAATAAAAAAGTAGGCTAAATGAAGTTCACAATTGGTAAGAGGAGTACACAGGCAGCATAGCTTTTTTCAGTGGAGGAGGACAACTGTTATGAGAGGCTCACACAGTTACTAGGCCCAAGTAAGTAAGCAGGCTAAATGCAGTTCAAAATTGGTAACAGGACTAAACAGGCGGCATAGCTTTGTTCAGTGGAGGACAACTGTAATGAGGGGCAGACACAGTTAAAAGGTCCAAATAAGAAAGTAGGCTAAATGCAGTTAAAATTGCTTAGAGGACTAAACTGGCGGCATGGCTGTATTCAGCGGAGGACAACTGTAATGAGGGGCAGACACAGTTACTGGGCCCAAGTAAGTAACTAGGCTAAATGCAGTTCAAAATTGGTAACAGGAGTACACAGGCGGCATTGCTTTGTTCAGTGGAGAACAACTGTAATAAGTGGCTCAGACAGACTTAGTAGGCCTAAAAAAAAGTAGGCTAAATGAAGTTCACAATTGGTAAGAGGAGTACACAGGTGGCATAGCTTTTTTCAGCGGAGGAGTACAACGGTTATGGGAGGCTCACAGAGTTACTAGGCCCAAGTAAGTAAGTAGGCTAAATGCAGTTCAAAATTGGTAACAGGAGTACACAGGCGGCATTGCTTTGTTCAGTGGAGGACAACTGTAATAAGTGGCTTAGACAGACTTAGTAGGCCTAAAATAAAAAAGTAGGCTAAATGCATTTCACAATTGGCAACAGGAGTACACAGGCAGCAATGCTTTGTTCAGTGGAGGACAACTGTAATAAGTGGCTCAGACAGACTTAGTAGGCCTACAATAACAAAGTAGGCTAAATGAAGTTCACAATTGGTAAGAGGAGTACACAGGCGGCATAGCTTTTTTAAGTGGAGGAGGACAACTGTTATGAGAGGCTCACACAGTTACTAGGCCCATGTAAGTAAGTAGGCTAAATGCAGTTCAAAATTGGTAACAGGAGTACACAGGTGGCATTGCTTTGTTCAGTGGAGGATAACTGTAATAAGTGGCTTAGACAGACTTAGTAGGCCCAAAATAAAAAAGTAGGCTAATTGCAGTTCACAATTGGTAACAGGAGTACACAGGCGGCATTGCTTTGTTCAGTGGAGGACAACTGTAATTAGTGGCTCAAACAGACTTAGTAGGCCTAAAATAAAAAAGTAGGCTAAATGCAGTTCACAATTGGCAACAGGAGTACACAGGCGGCATTGCTTTGTTCAGTGGAGGACAACTGTAATAAGTGGCTCAAACAGACTTAGTAGGCCTAAAATAAAAAAGTAGGCTAAATGAAGTTCACAATTGGTAAGAGGAGTACACAGGCGGCATAGCTTTTTTCAGTGGAGGAGGACAACTGTTATGAGAGGCTCACACAGTTACTAGGCCCAAGTAAGTAAGTAGGCTAAATGCAGTTCAAAATTGGTAACAGGACTAAACAGGCGGCACAGCTTTGCTCAGTGGAGGACAACTGTAATGAGGGGCAGACACAGTTAAAAGGCCCAAATAAGAAGGTAGGCTAAATGCAGTTCAAAATTGCTTAGAGGACTAAGCTGGCGGCATGGCTTTATTCAGCGGAGGACAACTGTAATGAGGGGCAGACACAGTTACTGGGCCCAAGTAAGAAACTAGGCTAAATGCAGTTCAAAATTGGTTAACAGGAGTACACAGGCGGCATTGCTTTGTTTAGTGGAGGACAACTGTAATGAGGGGCAGACACAGTTAAAAGGCCCAAATAAGAAAGTACGCTAAATGCAGATCAAAATTGCTTAGAGGACTAAACTGGCGGCATGGCTTTATTCAGCGGAGGACAACTGTAATAAGGGGCAGACACAGTTACTGGGCCCAAGTAAGTAACTAGGCTAAATGCAGTTCAAAATTGGTTAACAGGAGTACACAGGCGGCATTGCTTTGTTCAGTGGAGGACAACTGTAATAAGTGGCTTAGACAGACTTAGTAGGCCTAAAATAAAAAAGTAGGCTAAATGCAGTTCACAATTGGTAACAGGAGTACACAGGCGGCATTGCTTTGTTCAGTGGTGGACAACTGTAATAAGTGGCTCAGACAGACTTAGTAGGCCTAAAATAAAAAAGTAGGCTAAATGCAGTTCACAATTGGCAACAGGAGTACACAGGCAGCAATGTTTTGTTCAGTGGAGGACAACTGTAATAAGTGGCTCAGACAGACTTAGTAGGCCTACAATAACAAAGTAGGCTAAATAAAGTTCACAATTGGTAAAAGGAGTACACAGGCGGCATAGCTTTTTTCAGTGGAGGAGGACAACTGTTATGAGAGGCTCACACAGTTACTAGGCTCAAGTAAGTAAGTAGGCTAAATGCAGTTCAAAATTGGTAACAGGGGTACACAGGCGGCATTGCTTTGTTCAGTGCAGGACAACTGTAATAAGTGGCTTAGACAGACCTAGTAGGCCTAAAATAAAAAAGTAGGCTAAATGCAGTTCACAATTGGTAACAGGAGTACACAGGCGGCATTGCTTTGTTCAGTGGAGGACAACTGTAATAAGTGGCTCAAACAGACTTAGTAGACTTAAAATAAAAAAGTAGGCTAAATGCAGTTCACAATTGGCAACAGGAGTACACAGGCGGCATTGCTTTGTTCAGTGGAGGACAACTGTAATAAGTGTTCATAAATAAACTGGTGGCATAGATAGGTACAGGGGTGGGCTCCTCTGCTGAGTAGCAGACAGTGGTAGTTGGCGCAAAGTATTAACTGGTCTAAATGGAGGCCAGGGCCCCTGTATATTTTAAATATCATGTATCATTTCAACAAATTTGTATTGGCAGTGCCATTGAAGGATTTAACAGCACAGACTACACAGTGGTGGAGCAGGGAGAGGTAAGTTTTGCAAGTGGTAGAGCACTGTTCGAGCTGGGGGGGAACACTCTCTCGTGGGCGGCGGTACTGGCACAGGGCCCCTCATATTACGATGGTGTGTCTGACGTTGGTTGTGCACCACGACCATCAGAGACACTTCATTGTACTATGAGGGACCCTGTGCCAGTGCCGACGCCCAAGAGTGGGCACAACCACCTGTCCAGGCAAACGTCACTTGCATGTGCTTGCGCCAAGTGGTGACCACGGCCCTGTGGGGGGAGTCAGCCCATTTAGGGAGGTATAAAAATGGCTTATGGTGGACATTCAGCAGCTGCAAATGGAGGAATTGGAGCAGTCAGTAAGCGGAGGCAAAAAGCAAGTCATTTTTAAGGCAAGCTACGTATCAGCAGGAGAAGGTGGGGCAAAATAATTTGAAATCCATGATTGGTTCATTTTAATGAAGGTTAGATCATCAACATTTCGGGTAGGCAGACGTGTCCTTTTTTCGGTCAGTATTGAATCAGCATCACTGAAGACTCTTTCTAATAGCAGACTAGCAGCTGCGCAAGCGAGCTCCTGTAATGCATATTCTGCCAATTCAGGCCAGGTGTCTATTTTAGATGCCCAGTAATCAAAGGGGAATGACCTGTGAGGGAGAACATCGATAAGGGAGGAAAAATAGTTGGTAACCATACTGGACAAATGCTGTCTCCTGTCACTTTGAATTGATGCAGCAGTACCTGTCGTGTCTGCGGTCATTGCGAAATCACTCCACAACCTGGTCATAAAACCCCTCTGTTCAACACCACTTCAGATTTGTGCACCTCTAACACTTCTGCCATGTTGTCCCCAACAGCTCGTGTGAGAACCATCACCGACTCTGTGTGTTGGGAATGCCTGAACAAAACGGTCTACAAGAGTTGCTTGTTTGGTAGGCAATATTTCCTCCAGGTTCTCATGTGGCATGATATTTTGTAATTTTCCTTTGTATCGTGGATCCAGGAGGCAGGCCAACCAGTAATTTTCATCGGTCATCATTTTGATAATGCGGGGGTCCCTTTTTAGGATACGCAAAGCATACTCTGCCATGTGCGCCAATGTTCCATGAGTCAATTCACTGCTTGTGCTGGGTTGAGGAGCACTTTATTGCAAATCAACTTTACTTGTGGCCCGCAACAACCCTGTACCAGAACCTTGCAACACCACCAGTTTCTATTGCCCCCTGTGAAGCATCCTCCTCCCATAAATTTTCATCCTCATCATACTCCTCCTCCTCCTCTTCGTCGCCACCTTGTCCAGGAGAGTTCCCTGAGCAGAAAATGGCTGACTGTCATCAAGGCTTTCCGCCTCCTCGGCTGCAGACGCCTGCTTTTTAGTGTGCGTCAAACTTTGCATCAGCAAATGCATTAGTGGGATGCTCATGCTTATGATGGCGTCTTCTGCACTTACCAGCTGTGTGCATTCCTCAAAACACTGAAGGACTTGACAGAGGTCTTGGAGCTTCGATCAATGCACACCAGACAACCCCATGTCTACCATCCAACTGCCTGCCCGTGTATGTGTATCCTCCCACAAATAAATGACAGCATGCCTCTGTTCGCACAGCCACTGAAGCATGTGCAGTGTAGAGTTCCACCTTGTTGCAACGTCGATTATTAGGCGGTGCTGGGGAAGATTCAGCGATTGCTGATGGTTCAGCATACGGCTGGAGTGTACGGGCGACCGGTGGATGTGCGAGCAAAGACTTCGCACCTTCAGGAGCAGGGCTGGTAACCCCAGATAATTTTTCAGGAAGCACTGCACCACCAGGTTCAAGGTGTGAGCCAGGCAAGGTATGTGTTTCAGTTCTGAAAGGGCTATGGCAGCCATAAAATTCCTTCCGTTATCACTGACTACCTTGCCTGCCTCAAGATGTACTCTGCCCAGCCATGACTGAGTTTCTTGCTGCAAGTACTCGGCCAGTACTTCCGCGGTGTGTCTGTTGCTGCCCAAACACTTAATTTTTAGCACAGCCTGCTGACGCTTACCACTTGCTGATCCATAATGGGACACCTTGTGTGCAATGCTGGCAGCTGCAGATAGAGTGGTCATGCGACTGCGCTCTGTGGATGAGCTTTCGCTTCTGGAGGAGGAGGAGGAGGAGGAAGAGGGGTGGCAAACGCCTACAGCCAACTGTTTCCTAGACCGTGGGATAGGCAGAACTGTCCCACTATGGCTGCCCCCTGTGGACCCAGCATCCACCACATTAACCCAGTGCGCCATGATAGACACCTAACGTTCCTGGCTATGCCTACTGGTCCATGCATCTGTTGTGAGGTGCACCTTTCTACTGACTGATTGCCTCAGTGCATGGACAATGCGGTCTTTGACATGCTGGTGGAGGGCTTGGATGGCTTTTCTCGCAAAGAAGTGTCGACTGGGTAGGTCATAGTGTGGTACTGCGTAGGCCATCAGGGCTTTGAAAGCTTTGCTTTCAACCAACCGGTAGGGCATCATCTCTAACGAGATTAGTCTAGCAATGTGGGCGTTCAAACCCTGTGTACGCGGATGAGAGGATGAGTACTTCCTTTTCCTACGAGAGTCTCTTGTAGGCTGAGCTGGACTGGAGAGCTGCTTATGGTGGAAATAGTGGGGGTGGTGGTGGACATGGCAGATTGAGAGAGGGTTGGTGATGGTATTCTTGATGTTGGCCTACATACAGTGTTTCCTACCAAGAACCTTGTGATTCCTTGACTGCTTTGGCCTTGCGACAATACCTCCACATTTGCTGCTGGTGGTGTCCTAACCGGTGGGCTTACAGTGAGGGAAGCAATGTAGCGTTGCTGACTACCTTCATTCTGAGCAGGTGCACCAACGGTACTAGACATTTGGTAGTTAGTCCAGGCTTGCAAGTGCATGGTGGTTAAATGTCTAAGCATGCACGTTGTATTTAAATTTTGGTGATTCTTCCCTCTGCTAAAGGTCTTTGAGCATTTCTTACAGATAACTTTACACTGATCCTTCGGATCTTGGTTAAAAAATTCCCACACTGCACTCTTCCTACTATGGAATAGCTTTTCAGGCATCGCAGACTGTGCTACTTTCACCAAATCGCCACGCTGTCCTAAAACTGTTTTTGGTTTTGACAAACGTTTTTCGCCAGATATGGGCTTGCCAGATGAAAGCTGTTGGGATGTAGATGGCTGCTGTGGATCATCCTCCTCCACTTCTGAGCTACTGGCAGCGGCACCCTCTTCCCCCAATGGCTGCCAATCTGGGTCAACAACTGGGTCATCTATCACCTCCTCTTCAATGTCATGTGCACCTTCCTCTGTGTCACTGTGTAAGGTGCTAATGCGTTCGTGACGGGGCACCATAGTCTCATCAGGGTCAGATTCTGGCTCTGTACACTGCTAGGGCAATGTAGTGATGTGAGTCAATGGAACAGCATAATAATCTATCTGTGGCTGTGCATCTGTGCACTCCATGTCCGATTCATCTTGTAATGGGCTGTTAACAATTTCCCTTTCTAACCCAGGCACGTTATGTGTAAAGAGCTCCATGGAGTAAACTGTAGTGTCACTTGCCACATCCTTCACTTTTGGTTTGGCTGAAGGACACAAGCAAGCGACTTGTTCCTGACCAAGAGCACCCACTGATGATTCGCTGCTTTTATATTTCCAACTTACTGAAGAGGAGGCGAAAGAGCTAGAGGCTGAGTCAGCAAGGAAATCCAATACTTTTTCCTGCTGTTCCGGCTTTAAAACCTCTTTTCCTACTCCCAGATAAGGGAGCCTTCGAGGCCTTGTGCAGCCAGACGATGACGCTGGCTCAACACCTCGAGCCTTTTGTGCTATTTTGCTTTTCCCACTACCACCAGATGCTCCACCACCACCATCAGTATCAGCTGTCAATGACCGCCCACGGCCTCTTCCAATAGACTAACTCATTTTTGGAAAAATCTAACCAAAATAACAACCATTATATGTTACTGTAAAACAAGGTAGAAGGTGTATATAAACTTGTTGAGAATTTAAATCTCCTTTTTTTGTGGGAGACTGAGCCAAAACTCAGGCCCAGCGTATTACACTAAACAATGTAAGTGGCAGAATGTGGCTGGAAGATATACGACAAACTAACAGAACTGACGTAGATCCACTTAGTGACAATTTAAATCTCTCTTTTTTGGGGGGGAGACTGCACCAAAACTCAGGCCCCAGTGTATTACACTACACAATGTAAGTTTCAGAACGTGGCTGGAAGATATACTACAAACTAACAGAACTGACGTAGATCCACTTAGTGACAATTTAAATCTCCCTTTTTTGGGGGGGAGACGGCACTAAAACTCAGGCCCCAGTGTATTACACTACACAATGTAAGTTTCAGAACGTGGCTGGAAGATATACTACAAACTAACAGAACTGACGTAGATCCACTTAGTGACAATTTAAATCTCCCTTTTTTGGGGGGGAGACTGCACTAAAACTCAGGCCCAGTGTATTACACTACACAATGTAAGTGGCAGAACGTGGCTGGAAGATATATCAAAAAATACAAGGACTGTAGTACAATTTCAATCTCCCTACAATGATCTCAGGACAAGTATGGCAGCAATAAAAAGGACTGCTGCACACAAGTGTGGACAAATAAACAAGATAACTGTGCAGAAAGGAGCAACAGGATTTTTGCTTTTAAAAAAGCAGTTGGTTTGCACAGCGGCGTACAAACAGCAATGCAGCTATCAGGGAGCCTTATAAGGCAGCCTAATAAGCTACAGAGCTGATGCACAAAAATATAGCCTCCACTGTCCCTGCAAACAAATGGTGGTGTTGGACAGTGGAAATCGCTACAGCACAAGCAGTTTCAGGGCTTAATCTTCCCTCCCTAACTATATCCCTTCTTCTGATGCAGCTGCAGCAACCTCTCCCTATGCTACGATCGGCAGAAGTAAGATGGCGGTCGGCGTGCACGCCCCTTTATAGCCCCTGTGATGCCACAGAAAGCAAGCCAATCACTGTCATGCCCTTCTCTAAGATGTTGGGGACCGAGACCTATGTCATCACGCTGCCCACACTCTGCGTCCTCCTTCATTGGCTGAAAACGTCAAACGAATCGCGACTTTGGCACGAAGATCGCCAACCTCATGGCCTATCCCACACTAGGATCGGTTCGGGTTTCACGAAACCCGACTTCACCGAAAGTCTGCGATTTTTTAATTTGTCCTATCCGTTTCACTCAACCCTACTTGTAAGGGTTAACATTCTCAATGAACTAATAGGTATGGTGATTAGTGACTGAGAGAAGAAATGACCAACTTAAGATATGTTCCACTTGATATGACAGAAAAATAGAAAAGGGTAAATGAAAAAGGGAAGGAGTGAAGAGGGGTTAAGGGGTGAGGGGATCTCTCCTAATATATTGGGAATAAGTTCCGGCGTATTATGTTTCCGATATTTGAGTTTAGAAGACTTGTCGAAATGTTTATATTTGGAGAATCTTTATTCCTTCAGATATTTGAGGGGTTCTTTATTTGTGTATTAGTTCAGTGTATTCATCACTGTCTCTGAATGCTTTCCAAGAAGCCCAGGTTGTTTGAAATTTATCCTGTGAGAAATAGGTGTATGCAATAATTTCTTCTATATAGTATAGTTGGTCGACTTTATGTATCCAGTCCGACAGGATAGGGCAGCTTTGGGCAAGCCAATGTAAGGAAATAAGTAATTTAGCTGCCGCTATCAAGAACACTAGAAGGGATTTTTTTGTGTATTTTGAATTATCTCCCCCCAGTTTAGAAAAATAAGCATTACAGTCAGAGGTTTTAGCAGTTTACAAATTTTCATTATGTATTCCAACACCACTTTCCAGAAGGGTTGGATTTTGTCGCATGACCACCACATGTGCAAGAACGTCCCTGTTTCCCTGGAACATCTCCAGCAGGTTAAGGTAGAGTTAGGGTACCAGAGGTGTGACAAGACTGGGGTGGTGTACCATCTAGTGATGATTTTATATGAGTTTTCCTGAATTCTGACACATCCTGATGGGCCATGCGAGTTTTATATATTTGTTTTACCTCCCATTCCTGTAATTTAATGTCTAAATCTTTTTTCCAATTAGAGATAAAGGCTTGCTTAATGGGAATTGTGCTAATTAGAATCTCTTGATAAATTTTAGTTATGACTCCTCTTGGTGGGTTATGCTGAGCCAAGAGTTTTTCAAAAGTCTTCAGCTTTCTGTGGGGGATTCCCAGACTAAGGGTACCGTTACACTATACGATTTACCAACGATCACGACCAGCGATACGACCTGGCCGTGATCATTGGTAAGTCGTTGTGTGGTCGCTGGAGAGCTGTCACACAGACAGCTCTCCAGCGACCAACGATGCCGAGGTCCCCGGGTAACCAGGGTAAACATTGGGTTACTAAACGCAGGCCCGCGCTTAGTAACCCGATGTTTACCCTGGTTACCAGCGTAAAAAAAAAACACTACATACTTACATTCCGGTGTCTGTCCCTTGCCGTCTGCTTCCCGCACTGACTGACTGCCGGCCGTAAAGTGAAAGCGCTGTGCTCTGCTTTCACTTTACGGCCGGCAGTCAGTCAGTGCGGGAAGCAGACGGCAAGGGACCTGACGGACACCGGAATGTAAGTATGTACTGTTTGTTTTTTTTACATTTACGATGGTAACCAGGGTAAACATCGGGTTACTAAGCGCGGCCCTGCGCTTAGTAACCCGATGTTTACCCTGGTTACAAGCGAACGCATCGCTGGATCGGTGTCACACACACCGATCCAGCGATGACAGCGGGAGATCCAGCGACGAAAGAATGTTCCAAACGATCTGCTACGACGTACGATTCTCAGCAGGATCCCTGATCGCTGCTGCGTGTCAGACACAGCGATATCGTATGGATATCGCTGGAACGTCACGAATCGTACCGTCGTAGCGACAAAAGTGCCACTGTGAGACGGTACCCTAAGGTAGGATTTTATTGCATTCTTAAGCTTATTGCGATGGAGAAAATAGAAGTGGTATGAGGGAACTTTATTTGCAACTCTTTCAATGGGAGTAGAGTCATCCTAGAGTACAAGTTGGCAAATTCATTACGAATCGCAAACCATTTAATAAATTTAGCACATCTTTTGAGTGGTGTGCATCCCCATGCTCTTAACCAGAAATACCACTCCAGTCATACAATAGAGTAACATTTCTGCTGTACAAAACATCAAAACTTTAAATGAACTGGACAGGTGGATCCCTCTCACTTTCACATGGGCGGGTTCCTTATAGATCGCTCCCGCATCCCTCCCATTTTTGCAGAGCTGATTCAAACTGCTGTAAAAATGTCAAAAGTCACCAAATTATTGTGCAATTCTGTATTGCACAAAAATGTTGCAACTTTTGAAAACTTTTACTCCATTTTTCTAACATAAAAGCTTTGATGAATTGGCTCCTAATTATTCTGATAGTGATGTGTGATAAAACTCATAAAAGGGCCATGTGTGATGATAGTAAGACTATTTACCATAGGCAAAGCTTTAAGCTACATGCCCACGATCAGCAAGTGGGCACATAAAATTAACTTTACTAAACGACTGTGCGCTAACCCTGCAAGGGTCTAAGCAGCACCTTAACATAGCTGAATGACTGCATGGTAATTTGACATTATGCATGGTTATTCACAAGTTTTGAATTCACAAAAGGGCTATCAATTACAGAGCATGTTACTCATTTTATTTCACTATAAAAACTCATCTCTGTGCTTAGGGGCTAAGCAGAGTATATTAAATACATAGTTAATGATTTGATAAACATTTAATAAACCTTCTTCTTTCTCAATTCGAATGCTTATCTAGCATTTACAAATTATTTCTTGTTTGTTTGCTATAGTCACCTAGTGAATAGATTAATCTCAAATCCCAAAGCTATTGAAAACCGTCTTAAATTCCTTGCAACAAAAGCACAAAAGTATAGGAGAAGGCAATTCTTCGCATTTGATCACAGCATGGTAGATGGAACTTGGAGCAACAACAGATGGCTGTAAAAATCTGGATGCATTTTTAAAATGATAAAAGTTCTTAATTTAGGCTTTATTGATCACTTTTCTGGTGTACATACTTTAATATGCTATGTACTCTGCATTTCTGCCCATAAAGTGTAAATCCATTCACTGGTCCTTCTGTTCTTGCTATGCAAAATATATATTGTAAACAAAGCAAGATAAATAAAAATAATGTACTATAGAAAGTGTTATTTTGGGGCAGATGTCTGGGAAACACACAACAGCACCACACTTCAATCACTCAAACGTTTATCTTCTTAAGAGAACATATGAAACATATGGATGGATTTTTAGTGTTACATGTATTAATAAAAAGGTAGCAATAGCAGGAGCTACTGACTACATTTAAAAAATATAATTTTTCCCCTTAACTTTTCTAGTCAGCTAGGACACTATCAGAAGAATTTGCGTCAGAAGATGACACATCAATTTTCTTGTTACCTATTTTAATGGGTTTATCTTCTAATAGGAAATTGAAGACCGTATTATCATTAAAATCGAGGCTATCTCTGTTAAAATGTTTTTGCTTCCTTTGCTTAATATCTGATTGAAAATGTTTAATATTAGCTTGCAGTATGGATTTTCTCCTAGTAATATCAGGATCACCTTTAAAGTTATTGATGTTCTCGATCAATTCAGTTAGTTTTTTACTGGTCCCTTCAAGTGTGATTTTCTCCTCTTTCAAGAGGATCTGCATAAATCTTACTGAACTATCGATTACTTCATTTTGCCATTTTTGGATTAATTCAGTAATCCTAGCCCTCCATGATGGTGAGATTTTCAGCCCAGCCTCAAACCTCTCGGGATCATTTGGTCTTAAAGGGACACTGTCACCTGGATTTGGAGGGAACAATCTTCAGCCATGGAGGCGGGGTTTTGGGGTTTTTGATTCACCCTTTCCTTACCCGCTGGCTGCATGCTGGCTGCAATATTGGATTGAAGTTCATTCTCTGTCGTCCATAGTAAATGCCTGCACAAGGTAATCTTGCCTTGTGCAGGCATGTACTACGGAGGACAGAGAATGAACTTCAATCCAATATTGCAGCCAACCTGCAGCCAGCGGGTAAGGAAAGGGTGAATCAAAAACCCCAAAACCCCGCCTCCATGGCTGAAGATTGTTCCCTCCAAATCCAGGTGACAGTGTCCCTTTAATATAATTCTGCAGAGACCGAATCTCCCACCATGATTTTATGTTGTCACTGTAACAACTGGTCAACTCGTTTAAAAGATCCAAGGATTTTGTGGCCATTACTTACTGTCACTTGTTCATTTAAGGTATCTCTCACATTTAATACCCATGATTCCATATTAATTGAATCCGCAAGGAAACCTGTCATTAGAAAAACACTTAAGGAATTCAAAGATGCTGTAGTTCGAGTTTTTGAGCACAACTAAGATATATATCTTGGTACCGTGTTAGCCAGTAGATAAAAAAATATTTAGAATTGAGAGTCCTCAGTGGTTGATACCTTTTAATGGCTAACTGAAAAGATGGCAACAAATTGCAAGCTTTCGAGACTGCACAGGTCTCTTCAGCAGGCAAAGACAACACATAAAGAAAATAGCCAGGGGGAGGTGCCTGACCCTATTCTACTGCTGACTGACCTTGCCTTGCCGTGAAGGATGGCAAATCCTTACTGCCATACCATCACCACATCATATATTATTTACATAGTGACCAGATAATACAATACTGATCATTAAGAAAAAAAACACATTACTAATATTGCCATATAATGGCACCAATTAAATTAAAGTGCTATTATACACAGGAGCTCTGTACATAGTATACAGTTGTCAACAAGGGACCCATATAAAAACCACAATAATGGGCTAAACTCACATGATACAGTGGGTACGAAAGTATTCAGACCACTTTAAATTTTTCACTCTTTGTTAAATTGCAGCCATTTGGTAAATTCAAAAAAGTTCTTTTTTTCTCATTAATGTACACTCTACACTCCACCTTGACTGAAAAGAACAGAAATTTAGATATTTTTGCATATTTATTAAAAAAGAAAAACTGAAGTATCGCATTATCTTAACTTAAGTATTCAGACCCTTTGCTCAGACACTCATATTTAAGTCCCATGCTGTCCATTTTCTTGTGATCCTCCTTGAGATGGTTCTACTGCTTCATTGGAGTCCAGCTGTGTTTAAATTAAAACTGATAGGACTTGATTTGGAAATGCACACATCTGTCTATATAAGACCTCACAGCTCATAGTGCATGACAGACCAAATGAGAATCATGAGGTCAAAGGAACTGACCAAGGACCTCAGAGACAGTATTGTTGCAAGGCACAGATCTGGCCAAGGTTACAACAGAATTTCTGCAGTACTCACGGTTCCTAAGAGTACAGTGGCTTCCAAAATCCTTTGAAGTTTGGGACTACCAAAAGTCTACCTAGACCTGGCAGTCCAGACAAACTTAGCAATTGTGGGAGAAGAGCCTTGGTGAGAGGGGGAACAAAGAACTCCAAGATCACTGTGGCTGAGCTCCAGAGATGCAGTAGGGAGATGGGAGGAAGTTCCATAAAGTGAACTATCCCTGCAGCCCCCAACCAGTCGGGCCTTTATGACAGAGTGGCCTGATGGAAGCCTCTCCTAAGTGCAAGACATATGAAAGCCCGCATAGAGTTTGCTAAAAAACACATGAAGGACTCCCAGACTATGAGAAATAAGATTTCCTGGTCTGATGAGATGAAGATAGACCTTTCTGGTGATAATTCTAAGTGTTATGGCACTGCTCATCACCTACCCAATGCAATCCTAACAGTGAAACATGGTGGTGGCAGCATCATGCTATGGGGGTGTTTTTCAGCTGCAGGGACAGGATGAACAGTTGCCACTGCAGAAAAGATGAACGCGACCAAGTGCAGAGATATCCTGGATGAAAATCTCTTCCTGAGTGCTCTGAATCTCAGACTTGGCCAAAGATTTACCTTCCAACAAGACAGTGACTCTAAGCACACAGCTAAAATAGCAAAGGAGTGGCTTCAGAACAACTTTGTGACCATTCTTGACTGGCCCAGCCAGAGCCCTGACCTAAACTCAACTGAACATCTCTGTAGAGACCTGAAAATGGCTGTCCACCAATGTTCACTATCCAGCCTGACAGAACTGGAGAGGAACTGCAAGAAAGAATGGCAGAGGATCTCCAAATCTACGTGTGGAAAACTTGTTGCATCATTCCCAAGAAGACTCATGAACGTACTAGCTCTAAAAGGTGCATCTACTCAATACTGAGCAAAGGGTCTGAGTACTTATGACCATGTGATATTTCAGTTTTTCTTTTTTTTAAATTTGCAAAAAATTCTACATTTCTGTTTTTTTCAGTCAAGATGGGGTGCAGAGTGTACATTAATGAGAAAAAAATGAACTATTTAGAATTTACCAAATGGCTGCAATGAAACAGAGTGAAAACCTTAAAGGGGTCTGAATACTTTCTGTACCCACTGACGGTACTGGAACCAGGAAGGGGAACAGAAGGTACAAGAACAAAAGACACTGCCGAGAACCAGCTGACGTTACTGGAACCCGGATGGCTAGCTGAAGGTACAAGAGCCAATGGAACTACAGAGGACCAGCTGACGTTACTTTTTATGCTCTGGTGATTAAGGAGCGACATGCGTCTAGCTCTGAGCAGGTGGCAACTATACTGACCGCAGTCCCTAAGCTCAACACAACACTAGAAGCAGCCGTGGAATGCTCCTAACTCTACCTAGGCATCTCGTCACAGCCTAAGAGCTAACTACCCCTAAAGATAGAAGCAGGAAAACTATCTTGCCTCAGAGAAAATCCCCAAAGGATAAATTAGCCCCCCACAAATAATGACTGTGAGAGGAGAAGGAAATGATATACGTAGTATGAAACAAGATTTAGCACAGGAGGCCACTTCTAGCTAGATAGAAAATAGTACAGGACAGAACGCTGTGCGGTCAGTAATAAAAACTAGAAAAAGTCCACCGCAGAGAAATGCAAAAATCTCCACACCTGACTAAAGGTGTGGAGGGCAAACTCTGCTGCCCAGAGCTTCCAGCTTAGCTGAATAGATCCATACTGAAAAGCTGGACAAATGAACAAAACCAAAGAAAGTGCTGAACAACAAGTCCACAACAAGAGAACCGCAAAAGGACAAGCAAGGACTTAGCTTTGATGAACTGGTCAGAGTGTCAGGAAAGTCCTAAGAGCAATGACTCCAGGCAGGAACAATTGACAACTGGCATTGAATGAGGGATAAGGCCAGACTAATATAGCCGAGCCAGAAAGACGATCAGTGAAAAAAGCTGCTGAAGCTAAATCCAAGAAGCAGCCATACCACTCAAAACCACAGGAGGGAGCCAAAGAGCAGAACTCACAAAAATGCTACTTACAACCACCGGAGGGAGCCCAAGAGCGGAATTCACAACAGTACCCCCCCATAAGGAGGGGTCACCGAACCCTCACCAGAGCCCCCAGGCCGATCAGGATGAGCCAAATGAAAAGCACGATCCAAATCGGCGGCATGAACATCGGAGGCAACAACCCAAGAATTATCCTCCTGGCCATAACCCTTCCACTTGACAAGATACTGAAGCTTCCTCCTCGAAAAATGAGAATCCAAAATTTTCTCAACCACATATTCCAACTCCCCCTCAACCAACACCGGGGCAGGAGGATCAACAGATGGAACAACGGGCACCACATATCTCCGCAACAGAGATCTATGGAAAACATTGTGGATGGCAAAAGAGGCTGGAAGGGCCAAACGAAAAGACACAGGATTGATAATCTCAGAAATCTTATAAGGACCAATAAACCGAGGCTTGAACTTAGGGGAAGAAACCTTCATAGGAACATGACGAGAGGACAACCAAACCAAATCCCCCACACGAAGCCGGGGACCAACACACCGACGGCGGTTAGCAAAACGCTGAGCCTTTTCCTGGGACAACCATCAAATTGTCTACCACATTAGTTCAAATCTGCTGTAACCTGTCCATCACAGAATCAACACCAGGACAATCAGAAGGCTCAACCTGCCCTGAAGAAAAACGAGGATGGAAACCAAAATTACAAAAGAAAGGCGAAACCAAAGTAGCCGAACTGGCCCGATTATTAAGGGCAAATTCGGCCAACGGCAAGAAAGTCACCCAATCATCCTGATCAGCAGACACAAAGCATCTCAAATAGGTTTCCAAGGTCTAATTAGTTTGCTCAGTTTGGCCATTGGTCTGAGGATGGAACGCCGAAGAAAAAGACAAATCAATACCCATCCTAGCACAAAAGGCCCGCCAAAACCTGGAAACAAACTGGGAACCTCTGTCAGACACAATATTCTCCGGAATGCCATGCAAACGAACCACATGCTGAAAAAACAATGGCACCAAATCAGAGGAGGAAGGCAATTTAGGCAAAGGTACCAAATGGACCATTTTAGAGAACCGGTTACAAACCACCCAGATAACAGACATCCTCTGGGACACAGGAAGATCCGAAATAAAATCCATGGAAATATGCGTCATAGGCCTCTCCGGGACGGGCAAAGGCAAAAGCAACCCACTAGCGTGGGAACAGCAAGGCTTGGCTCGGGCGCAAGTCCCACAGGACTGCACAAAAGCACGGACATCACGCGACAAGGAAGGCCACCAAAAGGACCTAGCAACCAAATCTCAGTTACCAAAAATCCCAGGATGACCAGCCAGCACTGAACAATGGACCTCAGAAATCACCTTACTTGTCCATCTGTCAGGAACAAACAGCTTCCCCACAGGACAGCGGTCAGGCCTATCAGCCTGAAATTCCTGAAGCACCCACCGCAAATCAGGGGAGATGGCAGAAAAAATCACCCCTTCCTTAAGAATGCCAACCGGCTCAAGGACTCCAGGAGAATCCGGCAAAAAACTCCTAGAGAGGGCATCCGCCTTAACATTCATAGATCCTGGAAGATACGAGACCACAAAATCAAAACGGGAGAAAAACAGGGACCACCGAGCCTGTCTAGGGTTCAGCCGCTTGGCCAACTCAAGGTAAATCAAATTCTTATGATCAATCAAGACTAGGGTTGAGCGACCTTGACCTTTTTAGAGTCTAGTCGGGTTTCGCGAAACCCGACTATCTCAAAAGTCGAGTCGAGTGGAATCGGCCGATTATCGCGAAAAGTCGGGGATCGACCGAAACACGAAACCCAATGCAAGTCAATGGGGGAGCATAGTCGGCAGTGAGTAGAGGCCAGGAAAACATGTACAGAGCCCATTTTAATGGCAAAAACATCCATTCTTGTTACTGAAGCTTGTCAATCTTAATTTAGCTTATAATAATTGTAAGGCATTTGAAATTGGGGGTCATTTGGCTAAAGTTGTGGGGGGCAGGGCTGGTTCAAGTAATTAGTGGGCCCAGTAAATCTGGACCACGTCACGGCAGTGGAGCAGGGAGAGGTAAATATTTCAACTTTGCAAGTGCTGTGATCCTGAGCAAGCAGGGGGGGCCTACTCATTGGCATTGGCACTGGCACAGGGCCCCTGAAAGTACAGCGGTGTGTTTGCACGGCGGGGGCGCCTCCCACTGGCAGCAACACTTTTGCGTATTATGAGGGGCCCTGTGCCAGTGACATCGCCAACGAGTATTCCTCCCCCCACCTGATGAAGGAACCTGCACCTTCATCTGCACCTTCCTCTTTGTCCCCGTGTAAGGTGGTATGGTATGCGGGAAGGGGGACCTGACTCTCAGCAGGGTCACAATCTTGCAGTGTAGCGTGCACAGGGAATGTTGCATTATGGGTCAATGTACCAGCAGACTCATCTATCACTGGCTGGGCAATGGGCAGGATGAGGGGGAAACAGAAATGGGCCCAAAGAATAAAGTGGGCTAAATGCAGTTCAAAATTGGTAACAGGACTAACCAGGGGGCATTGTTTTGTTCAGTGGAGGACAACTGGAATGAGAGGCTGACACAGAGAGTAGGCCCAAATCAGTAAGTATTCTAAATGCAGTTCAAAATTGGCAACAGTAGTAAACCGGCGGCACAGCTTTGTTCACTGTAGGAGAACAGCAAGGAGCGGCAGACACAGATAGAAGGCCCCAACCCAACTAGTAGGCCTAATGCAGAGCCAGAAGATCGAAGCAATGGAGAGGCAACCTGGGGAACACCTTGGAGTGGAAGACACCGTCTCTACACCCCAGACCCAACTTGTAGGCCGAATGTAGTGTTCTTTTCAACAACTACTAAACAAGAGCTTTAAGATTGAAGCAATGGAGAGGCAACCTGGAGAACACCTTGGAGTGGAACACACCGTCTCTACACCCCAGACCCAACTTGTAGGCCGAATGCAGTGTTGTTTTCAACAACTACTAAACAAGAGCTTTAAGATTGAAGCAATGGAGAGGCAACCTGGGGAACACCTTGGAGTGGAACACACCGTCTCTACACCCCAGACCCAACTTGTAGGCCGAATCCAGTGTTGTTTTCAACAACTACTAAACAAGAGCTTTAAGATTGAAACAATGGAGAGGCAACCTGGGGAACACCTAGGAGTGGAACACACCGTCTCTACACCCCAGACCCAACTTGTAGGCCGAATGCAGTGTTGTTTTCAACAACTACTAAACGAGAGCTAGAAGCTCGAAGCTATGGAGAGGAAACCTGGGGAACACCTTGGAGCGGCAGACACCGTTAGTAGGCCCTACCGAAGTAGTAGTAGTAGCTCCAATGCAGTTTTCAAATTCCTAGAGGCTGAAAACCAGACTATTGACGCTCAGCTTTTTTAAAAGGAGGACAGCTGTATTGAGTGGCGCAGACAGACACAGGTAGTAGGCCTTAAACACAACATTTGGCTCAATGCAGTTTAAAAAAGGTTACAAGGGTACACAGGCAGCATTGGTCTGTTCAGTGGAGGACAATTTCAATTATGGGCCACAGACAGAGTTTGTATGCCTACTATTAAAAAAAGGATGCTGTATGCAATTTAAAATAGGTTCCAGGGGTACACGGGCAGCAGTGGTCTGGTCAGTGGAGGACTAGTGGAAGGAGGGACCGCAGACAGGAGTAGTAGGCCTAACATAACAAAATTTGGCTGTAGGCACTTTTAAATTGGTTCCAGGAGTACACGGGCAGCAGTAGACAGGTCACTGGAGGACTAGTGGAAGGAGGGATCGCAGACAGGCGTAGTAGGCCTAACATAACAAAATTTGGCTGTAGGCACTTTTAAATTGGTTCCAGGGGTACACGGGCAGCAGTAGACAGGTCACTGGAGGACTAGTGGAAGGAGGGACCGCAGACAGGCGTAGTAGGCCTAACATAACAAAATTTGGCTGTAGGCACTTTTAAATTGGTTCCAGGGGTACACTGGCAGCAGTAGACAGGTCACTTGAGGACTAGTGGCAAGAGGGACCGCAGACAGGCGTAGTAGGCCTAACATAACAAAATTTGGCTGTAGGCACTTTTATATTGGTTCTAGGGGTACACGGGCAGCAGTAGACAGGTCACTGGAGGACTAGTGGAATGAGGGACCGCAGACAGGCGTAGTAGGCCTAACATAACAAAATTTGGCTGTAGGCACTCTTAAATTGGTTCCAGGGGTACATGGGCAGCAGTAGACAGGTCACTGGAGGACTAGTGGAAGGAGGGACCGCAGACAGGCATAGTAGGCGTAACATAACAAAATTTGGCTGTAGGCACTTTTAAATTGGTTCCAGGGGTACACGGGCAGCAGTAGACAGGTCACTTGAGGACTAGTGGCAGGAGGGACCGCAGACAGGCGTAGTAGGCCTAACATAACAAAATTTGGCTGTAGGCACTTTTAAATTGGTTCCAGGGGTACACGGGCAGCAGTAGACAGGTCACTGGAGGACTAGTGGAAGGAGGGACCGCAGACAGGCATAGTAGGCCTAACATAACAAAATTTGGCTGTAGGCCCTTGCAATTCTCTTGCAGGGTTACGCAGGCAGCATTGGTGTTGTCAGCGGAGGCCGATTGTAATGAGTGTCTGCCAGTTAGTACTCCAAAAAAATAAATAGATGTTAATGTCTCGCATTACAACAAAACCAAAACACAAAAGGGTGGAATACTTAGGTACAGGGGTGGGCTCCTCTACTGAGTTTTAGACCTAGTAATTTGGCGCTAATTATTTACTGGTGTAAATATAGGACACTGCCCCTGACTATGTTAAAGGGAACCTGTCACCCCGTTTTTTGAGATTGAGATATAAATACTGTTAAATAGGGCCTGCGCTGTGTGTTACTATAGTGTATGCAGTGTACCCCGATTCCCCACCTATGCTGAGAAATAACTTACCAAAGTCGCCGTTTTCGCCTGTCAATCAGGCTGGTCAGGTCGGGAGGGCGTGTTCACAGCGCTGGTTCTTCCTCAGCTTTACGTTTGCATCTCGGCTTTGGGAAAATGGCCACCGCGATCTCTAATGCGCACGCGCGGCATCCCGCGGCCATTTTCCTGAAGCCCCGTGCAGCAGAGCACTCAATCTGCGCACGCGCGGCCCCAGGAAGATGGCCGCCCCCACCGACGAAAGGGATGACAGCGCAGATCGCGCGCTGCTTGTTCACGTGCCCACAGTGGATTAGTCACCTCAACATGCGGACACCACTACGCCACCAACGTAAAGCTGAGGAAGAACCAGCGATGTCACCACGCCCACCCGACCTGACCAGCCTGATTGACAGGCGAAAACGGCGACTTTGGAAAGTTATTTCTCAGCATAGGTGGGGAATCGGGGTACACTACATACACTATAGTAACACACAGCACAGGCCCTATTTAACAGTATTTATATCTCAATCTCAAAAAACGGGGTGACAGGTTCCCTTTAAGTACCATCATACATGTCAACACATTGGTATTGTCAGTGCCAGGCATTGAATGATGTCAGCGCATAGACTAAACATCGGTGGAACTGTGAGAGATAATTGTGCAAGTGGTAGAGCAATGTTTGAGCTGGGGGGGGAACTCTCTTGTGGCCGGCGGTACAGGTCCAGGGCCCCTCATGGTACAATAGTGTGTCTGACGTTGGGTGCGCACCACCACCGCCAGAGACACTTTATTGTACTATGAGGGACCCAGTGGCAGTGCCGTAGACCAAAAGCGGGCACACCCACCTCTTCAGACAAACGGCACTCTCACGGGTGCTTGCGCCAAGTGGCGAGACCACGGCCCCGTGGGGGGGATTTTGGCCATTTAGGGAGGTGTAAACATGTCGTATGCTGGACAATCAGCTGCTGCAAATTACGCGATTGGAAAAGTCAGTCAGAGTAGTCCACAAGCAAGACCTTTTCATAGGAAAGCTAGGTGTCAGCCGGGCAAGGTTGGGCAAAAGAATTCGAAATCCAGTTGTGGTTCATTTTAATGAATGTTAGATCATCAACATTTTGGGTAGCCAGATGAGTCCTTTTTTTGGTTAATATTAAACCTGCAGCACTGAATACTCTTTCTGATAGGACACTAGCTGCCGGGCAAGCAAGCTCCTGCAATGCATATTCTGCCTATTCTGGCCAGGTGTCTAATTTGGATGCCCAGTAATCAAATGGGAATGACGGTTGAGGGAGAACATCGATAAGGGATGAAAAATAGTTAGTAACCATACTGGACAAATGTTGTCTCCTGTCACTTTGAATTGATGCTGCAGTACCTGTCCTGTCTGCGGTCATAGCAAAATCACTCCACAACCTGGTCCGAAAACCCCTCTGTCCAACGCCACTTCTGATTTCTGCACCTCTAACACCTCTGGTCTGCTGGCCCCTGCAGCTCGTGTGAGAACGATCACGGGCGCTGTGTGCTGGGAATGCCTGAAGCAAATGGTCAACAAGAGTTGATTGTTTGGTTGCTAATATTAGTTCCAAGTTCTCATGTGGCATAATATCTTGCAATTTGCCTTTATAGCGAGGATCAAGGAGGCAGGCCAACCAGTAATCGTCATCGTTCATCATTTTAGTAATGCGTGTGTCCCTTTTGAGGATACGTAAGGCATAATCCGCCATGTGGGCCAAAGTTCCAGTTGTCAAATCTGCGGTTGTGCTGGGTTGAGGGGCTGTTTCAGGCAAATCTACGTCACTTGTGTCCCTCAAAAAACCAGAACCCGGCCTTGCCACGCCACCAATTTCCCGTGGCCGCGGAAAAGCTTCCTCATTAAAAAAATACTCATCCCCATCATCCTACTCATCCTCCTCCTCCTGTTCGCCCGCTACCTCGTCCTGTACACTGCCCTGACCAGACAATGGCTGACTGTCATCAAGGCTTTCCTCTTCCTCTGCTGCAGACGCCTGCTCCTTTATGTGCGTCAAACTTTGCATCAGCAGACGCATTAAGGGGATGCTCATGCTTATTATGGCGTTGTCTGCACTAACCAGCCGTGTGCATTCCTCAAAACACTGAAAGACTTGACACATGTCTTGTATCTTCGACCACTGCACACCTGACAACTCCATGTCTGCCATCCTACTGCCTGCCCGTGTATGTGTATCCTCCCACAAATACATAACAGCACGCCTCTGTTTGCACAGTCTCTGAAGCATGTGCAGTGTTGAGTTCCACCTTGTTGCAACGTCTATGATTAGGCGATGCTGGGGAAGGTTCAAAGACCGCTGATAGGTCTGCATACGGCTGGAGTGTACGGGTGAACGGCGGATATGCAAGCAAAGTCCGCGCACTTTGAGGAGCAGGTCGGATAACCCCGGATAACTTTTCAGGAAGCACTGCATCACCAGGTTTAAGGTGTGAGCCAGGCAAGGAATGTGTTTCAGTTGGGAAAGGGAGATGGCAGCCATGAAATTCCTTCCGTTATCACTCACTACCTTGCCTGCCTCAAGATCTACAGTGCCCAGCCACGACTGCGTTTCTTTCTGCAAGAACTCGGACAGAACTTCCGCGGTGTGTCTGTTGTCGCCCAAACACTTCATAGCCAATACAGCCTGCTGACGCTTGCCAGTAGCTGCCCCATAATGGGACAACTGGTGTGCAACTGTGGCAGCTGCGGATGGAGTGGTTGGGCGACTGCGGTCTGTGGACGAGCTCTCGCTTCTGCAGGAGGACAAGGAGGAGGAGGAGGGGGTGCGAACGGCTACAGCCAACTGTTTCCTAGACCGTGGGCTAGGCAGAACTGTCCCAAAATTGCTGTCCCCTGTGGACCCTGCATCCACCACATTCACCCAGTGTGCCGTGATGGACACGTAACGTCCTTGGCCATGCCTACTGGTCCATGCATCTGTTGTCAGCTGTACCTTTGTACTCACAGATTGCCTGAGTGCATGGACGATGCGCTCTTTAACATGCTGGTGGAGGGCTGGGATGGCTTTTCGCGAAAAGAAGTGTTGACTGGGTAGCTCGTAGCGTGGTACAGCGTAGTCCATCAGGGCTTTGAAAGCTTCGCTTTCAACTAACCGGTAGGGCATCATCTCTAACGAGATTAGTCTAGCTATGTGGGCATTCAAATCCTGTGTACGCGGATGTGAGGCTAAGTACTTCCTTTTTCTAACCAGAGTCTCATGTAGGGTGAGCTGGACTGGAGAGCTGGAGATCGTGGAACTAGCGGGGGTGCCGGTGGACATGGCAGACTGAGAGACGGTTGGAGACGGTATTGTTGCCGCCGTTGCCCTAGATGCAGTGTTTACTACTACGAAACTGGTGATTCCCTGACCCTGACTGCTTTGGCCTGGCAAAGAAACCTGCACAGATACTGCAGGTGGTGCGGAAAATGGTGGCCTTACACTGACGGAAGGGATGTAGCGTTGCTGACTAGCTTCATTGGCCGAGGGTGCTACAACCTTAAGGGACGTTTGGTAGTTAGTCCAGGCTTGCAAATGCATGGTGATTAAATGTCTATGCATGCAACTTGTATTTAGACTTTTCAGATTCTGACCCCTGCTTAACCCCTTCCCGACCCATGACGCCACGTAGGCGTCATGAAAGTCGGTGCCATTCCGACCCATGACGCCTATGTGGCATCATGGAAAGATCGCGTCCCTGCAGGCCGGGTGAAAGGGTTAACTCCCATTTCACCCGATCTGCAGGGACAGGGGGAGTGGTAGTTTAGCCCAGGGGGGGTGGCTTCACCCCCTCGTGGCTACGATCGCTCTGATTGGCTGTTGAAAGTGAAACTGCCAATCAGAGCGATTTGTAATATTTCACCTATTATAACGGGTGAAATATTGCAATCCAGCCATGGCCGATGCTGAAATATCATCGGCCATGGCTGGAAATACTAATGTGCCCCCACCCCACCCCACCGATCGCCCCCCCAGCCCCCCGATCTGGCCGGTACACTGCTCCGGCTCCCCTCCGTCCAGTGCTCCGCTCCCCCCCGTGCTCTTGTCCGCTCCCCCCGTGCTCCAATCACCCCCCCCGTGCTCCGATCACCCCCCCTGCACTCCGATTCCCCCCCCCGTGCTCCGATCCCCCCCCCGTGATCCCCCCCACCCCATCATACTTACCGATCCAGCCGGGGTCCCGTCCGTCTTCTCCCTGGGCGCCGCCATCTTCCAAAATGGCGGGCGCATGCGCAGTGCGCCCGCCGAATCTGCCTGCCGGCAGATTCGTTCCAAAGTGCATTTTGATCACTGAGATAGATTATATCTCAGTGATCAAAATAAAAAAAATAATAAATGACCCCCCCCCCTTTGTCACCCCCATAGGTAGGGACAATAAAAAAATAAAGAAAATTTTTTTTTTCCACTAATGTTAGAATAGGGTTAGGGTTAGGGGTAGGGTTAGGGTTAGGGGTAGGGTTAGGGCTAGGGTTAGGGCTAGGGGTAGGGTTAGGGGTAGGGTTAGGGTTAGGGCTAGGGTTAGGGCTAGGGGTAGGGTTAGGGTTAGGGGTAGGGTTAGGGGTAGGGGTAGGGTTAGGGCTAGGGTTAGGGCTAGGGTTAGGGTTTCGGTATGTGCACACGTATTCTGTTCCTCTGCGGATTTTTCCGCTGCGGATTTGATAAATCCGCAGTGCTAAACCGCTGCGGATTTATGGCGGATTTACCGCATTTTTTTCTGCGCATTTCACTGCGGTTTTACAACTGCGATTTTCTATTGGAGCAGTTGTAAAACCGCTGCGGAATCCGCACAAAGAAGTGACATGCTGCGGAATGTAAACCGCTGCGTTTCCGTGCAGTTTTTCCGCAGCATGTGTACAGCGATTTTTGTTTCCCGTAGGTTTACATTGAACTGTAAACTCATGGGAAACTGCTGCGGATCCGCAGCATTTTCCGCAGCGTGTGCACATACCTTTAGAATTAGGCTATGTGCACACTGTGCGGATTTGGCTGCGGATTGGCCGCTGCGGATTCGCAGCAGTGTTCCATCAGGTTTACAGTACCATGTAAACATATGAAAAACCAAATCCGCTGTGCCCATGGTGCGGAAAATACCGCGCGGAAACGCTGCGTTGTATTTTCCGCAGCATGTCAATTCTTTGTGCGGATTCCGCAGCGTTTTACACCTGTTCCTCAATAGGAATCCGCAGGTGAAATCCACACAAAAAACACTGGAAATCCGCGGAAAATCCACAGGTAAAACTCAGTGCCTTTTACCCGTGGATTTTTCAAAAATGGTGCGGAAATATCTCACACGAATCCGCAACGTGGGCACATAGCCTTAGGGTTAGGGTTGGAATTAGGGTTGTGGTTAGGGGTGTGTTGTGGTTAGGGTTGTGGTTAGGGGTGTGTTGCGGTTAGGGTTGTGATTAGGGTTATGGCTACAGTTGGGATTAGAGTTAGGGGTGTGTTGGGGTTAGTGTTGGAGGTAGAATTGAGGGGTTACCACTGTTTAGGCACATCAGGGGTCTCCAAACGCAACATGGCGCCACCATTGATTCCAGCCAATCTCGTATTCAAAAAGTCAAATGGTGCTCCCTCACTTCCGAGCCCTGACGTGTGCCCAAACAGTGGTTTACCCCCACATATGGGGTACCAGCATACTCAGGACAAACTGCGCAACAATTACTGGGGTCCAATTTCTCCTGTTACCCTTGTGAATCTAAAAAAATGCTTGCTAAAACATAATTTTTGAGGAAAGAAAAATGATTTTTTATTTTCACGGCTCTGCGTTGTAAACGTCTGTGAAGCACTTGGGGGTTCAAAGTGCTCACCACATATCTAGATAAGTTCCTTGGGGGGTCTAGTTTCTAAAATGGGGTCACTTGTGGGGGTTTCTACTGTTCAGGCACACCAGGGGCTCTGCAAACGCAACGTGATACCCGCAGAGCATTCCATCAAAGTCTGCATTTCAAAACGTCACTACTTCACTTCCGAGCCTCGGCATGTGCCCAAACAGTGGTTTACCCCCACATATGGGGTATCAGCGTACTCAGGAGAAACTGGACAACAACTTTTGGGGTCCAATTTCTTCTGTAACCCTTGGGAAAATAAAAAATTCTGGGCTAAATAATTATTTTTGAGGAAAGAAAACGTATTTATTATTTTCACGGCTCTGCATTATAAACTTCTATGAAGCACTTGGGGGTTCAAAGTGCTCAACACACATCTAGATAAGTTCCTTTGGGGGTCTAGTTTCCAAAATGGGGTCACTTGTGGGGGGTTTCTACTGTTAAGCCACATCAGGGGCTCTGCAAACGCAACGTGACGCCCACAGAGCATTCCATCAAAGTCTGCATTTCAAAACGTCACTACTTCACTTCCGAGCCCCGGCATGTGCCCAGTGATTTACCCCCACATATGGGGTATCAGCGTACTCAGTAGAAACTGGACAACAACTTTTGGGGTCAAATTTCTCCTGTTACCCTTGGGAAAATAAAAAATTGCAGGCTAAAAGATCATTTTTGAGAAAATAATTTTTTTTTTTTATTTTCATGGCTCTGCGTTATAAACTTCTGTGAAGCACTTGGGGGTTCAAAGTCCTCACCACACATCTAGATTAGTTCCTTTGGGGGTCTAGTTTCCAAAATGGTGTCATTTCTGGGGGATCTCCAATGTTTAAGCACACAGGGGCTCTCCAAACGTGACATGGTGTCCGCTAATGATTGGAGCTAATTTTCCATTTAAAAAGCCAAATGGCGTGCCATCCTTTCCGAGCCCTGCCGTGCGCCCAAACAGTGGTTTACCCCCACATATGGGGTATCAGCGTACTCAGGACAAACTGGACAACAATATTTGGGGTCCAATTTCTCCCATTATCCTTGGCAAAATAGGAAATTCCAGGCTAAAAAATCATTTTTGAGGAAAGAAAAATTATTTTTTATTTTCATGGCTCTGCGTTATAAACTTCTGTGAAGCACCTGGGGGTTTAAAGTGCTCAATATGCATCTAGATAAGTTCCTTGGGGGGTCTAGTTTCCAAAATGGGGTCACTTGTGGGGGAGCTCCAATGTTTAGGCACACAGGGGCTCTCCAAACGCGACATGGTGTCCGCTAACAATTGGAGCTAATTTTCCATTCAAAAAGTCAAATGGCGCGCCTTCCCTTCCGAGCCCTGCCGTGTGCCCAAACAGTGGTTTACCCCCACATATGAGGTATCGGCGTACTCGGGAGAAATTGCCCAACAAATTTTATGATCCATTTTATCCTACTGCCCATGTGAAAATGAAAAAATTGAGGCGAAAAGAATTTTTTTGTGAAAAAAAAGTACTTTTTCATTTTTACAGATCAATTTGTGAAGCACCTGAGGGTTTAAAGTGCTCACTAGGCATCTAAATAAGTTCCTTGGGGGGTCTAGTTTCCAAAATGGGGTCACTTGTGGGGGAGCGCCAATGTTTAGGCACACAGGAGCTATCCAAACGCGACATGGTGTCCGCTAACGATGGAAATAATTTTTCATTCAAAAAGTCAAATGGCGCTCCTTCCCTTCCGAGCCTTACCATGTGCCCAAACAGTGGTTTACCCCCACATGTGAGGTATTGGTGTACTCAGGAGAAATTGCCCAACACATTTTAGGATCCATTTTATCCTGTTGCCCATGTGAAAATGAAAAAATTGAGGCTAAAAGAATTTTTTTGTGAAAAAAAAGTACTTTTTCATTTTTACGGATCAATTTGTGAAGCACCTGGGGGTTCAAAGTGCTCACTATGCATCTAGATAAGTTCCTTGGGGCGTCTAGTTTCCAAAATGGGGTCACTTGTGGGGGAGCTCCAATTTTTAGGCACACAGGGGCTCTCCAAACCTGACATGGTGTCCGCTAAAGAGTGGAGCCAATTTTTGATTCAAAAAGTCAAATGGCGCTCCTTCCCTTCCAAGCCCTGCCGTGCGCCCAAACAGTGGTTTACCCCCACATATGAGGTATCAGCGTACTCAGGACAAATTGGACAACAACTATCGTGGTTCAGTTTCTCCTTTTACCATTGGGAAAATAAAAAAATTGTTGCTAAAAGATAATTTTTGTGACTAAAAAGTTAAATGTTCTTTTTTTCCTTCCATGTTGCTTCTGCTGCTGTGAAGCACCTGAAGGGTTAATAAACTTTTTGAATGTGGTTTTGAGTACCTTGAGGGGTGCAGTTTTTAGAATGGTGTCACTTTTGGGTATTTTCAGCCATATAGACCCCTCAAACTGACTTCAAATGTGAGGTGGTCCCTAAAAAAAATGGTTTTGTAAATTTCGTTGTAAAAATGACAAATCGCTGGTCAAATTTTAACCCTTATAACTTCCTAACAAAAAAAAATTTTGTTTCCAAAATTGTGCTGATGTAAAGTAAACATGTGGGAAATGTTATTTATTAACTATTTTGTGTCACATATCTCTCTGGTTTAACAGAATAAAAATTCAAAATATGAAAATTGCGAAATTTTCAAAATTTTCGCCAAATTTCCGTTTTTATCACAAATAAACGCAGAATTTATTGACCTAAATTTACCACTAACATGAAGCCCAATATGTCACGAAAAAACAATCTCAGGACCGCTAGGATCCGTTGAAGCGTTCCTGAGTTATTACCTCATAAAGGGACACTGGTCAGAATTGCAAAAAACGGCAAGGTCTTTAAGGTCAAAATAGGCTGGGTCATGAAGGGGTTAAGATAGTTGAACATTTTTGACAGATGACTTTGCGCTGATCAATTGGATGTTGTTTAACCCCTTCATGACCCAGCCTATTTTGACCTTAATGACCTGGCCGTTTTTTGCAATTCTGACCAGTGTCCCTTTATGAGGTAATAACTCAGGAACGCTTCAACGGATCCTAGCGGTTCTGAGATTGTTTTTTCGTGACATATTGGGCTTCATGTTAGTGGTAAATTTAGGTCAATAAATTCTGCGTTTATTTGTGATAAAAACGGAAATTTGGCGAAAATTTTGAAAATTTCGCAATTTTCACATTTTGAATTTTTATTCTGTTAAACCAGAGAGTTATGTGACACAAAATAGTTAATAAATAACATTTCCCACATGTCTACTTTACACCAGCACAATTTTGGAAACAAAATTTTTTTTTGCTAGGAAGTTATAAGAGTTAAAATTTGACCAGCGATTTCTCATTTTTACAACGAAATTTACAAAACCATTTTTTTTAGGGACCACCTCACATTTGAAGTCAGTTTGAGGGGTCTATATGGCTGAAAATACCCAAAAGTGACACCATTCTAAAAAATGCACCCCTCAAGGTGCACAAAACCACATTCAAGAAGTTTTTTAACCCTTCAGGTGCTTCACAGCAGCAGAAGCAACATGGAAGGAAAAAATGAACATTTAACTTTTTAGTCACAAAAATTATCTTTTAGCAACATTTTTTTTATTTTCCCAATGGTACAAGGAGAAACTGAACCACGAAAGTTGTTGTCCAATTTGTCCTGAGTACGCTGATACCTCATATGTGGTGGTAAACCACTGTTTGGGCGCACGGCAGGGCTTGGAAGGGAAGGAGCGCCATTTGACTTTTTGAATGAAAAATTGGCTCCACTCTTTAGCGGACACCATGTCACGTTTGGAGAGCCCCCGTGTGCCTAAAAATTGGAGCTCCCCCACACGTGACCCCATTTTGGAAACTAGACGCCCCAAGGAACTTATCTAGATGCATAGTGAGAACTTTGAACCCCCGGGGGCTTCACAAATTGATCCGTAAAAATGAAAAAGTACTTTTTTTTCACAAAAAAATTCTTTTAGCCTCAATTTTTTTCATTTTCACATGGGTAACAGGATAAAATGGATCCTAAAATTTGTTGGGCAATTTCTCATGAGTACGCCGATACCTCACATGTGGGGGTAAACCACTGTTTGGGCACATGGTAAGGTTCGGAAGGGAAGGAGCGCCATTTGACTTTTTGAATGAAAAATTATCTCCATCGTTAGCGGACACCATGTCGTGTTTGGAGAGCCCCCGTGTGCCTAAACATTGGAGCTCCCCCACAAATGACCCCATTTTGGAAACTAGACCCCCCAAGGAACTTATCTAGATGCATATTGAGCACTTTAAACCCTCAGGTGCTTCACAAATTGATCTGTAAAAATGAAAAAGTACTTTTTTTTTCACAAAAAAATTCTTTTCGCCTCAGTTTTTCATTTTCACATGGGCAATAGGATAAAATGAATCCTAAAATTTGTTGGGCAATTTCTCCCGAGTACGCCGATACCTCATATGTGGGGGTAAACCACTGTTTGGGCACACGGCAGGGCTCGGAAGGGAAGGCGCGCCATTTGACTTTTTGAATGGAAAATTAGCTCCAATTGTTAGCGGACACCATGTCGCGTTTAGAGAGCCCCTGTGTGCCTATGCATTGGAGCTCCCCCACAAGTGACCCCATTTTGGAAACTAGACCCCCCAAGGAACTTATCTAGATGCATATTGAGCACTTTAAACCCCCAGGTGCTTCACAGAAGTTTATAATGCAGAGCCATGAAAATAAAAAATAATTTTTCTTTCCTCAAAAATGATTTTTAGCCTGGAATTTCCTATTTTGCCAAGGGTAATAGGAGAAATTGGACCGCAAATGTTGTTGTCCAGTTTGTCCTGAGTACGCTGATACCCCATATGTGGGGGTAAACCACTGTTTGGGCGCACGGCAGGGCTCGGAAGGGAAGGCACGCCAATTGGCTTTTTAAATGGAAAATTAGCTCCAATCATTAGCGGACACCATGTCACGTTTGGAGAGCCCCTGTGTGCCTAAACATTGGAGATCCCCCACATATGACCCCATTTTGGAAACTAGACCCCTAAAGGAACTAATCTAGATGTGTGGTGAGGACTTTGAACTTCCAAGTGCTTCACAGAAGTTTATAACGCAGAGCCATGAAAATAAAATAAAAATTTTATTTTCTCTAAAATGATTTTTTAGCCTGCAATTTATTATTTTCCCAAGGGTAAAAGGAGAAATTTGACCCCAAAAGTTGTTGTACAGTTTCTCCTGAGTACGCTGATACCCCATATGTGGGGGTAAACCACAGTTTGGGCACATGTCGGGGCTCGGAAGTCAAGTAGTGACATTTTGAAATGCAGACTTTGATGGAATGCTCTGCGGGCGTTACGTTGCGTTTGCAGAGCCCCTGATGTGGCTAAACAGTAGAAACCCCCCACAAGTGACCCCATTTTAGAAACTAGACCCCGAAAGGAACTTATCTAGATGTGAGGTGAGCACTTTGAACCCCCAAGTGCTTCACAGAAGTTTATAACACAGAGCAGTGAAAATAATAAATACGTTTTCTTTCCTCAAAAATAATTTTTTAGCCCAGAATTTTTTATTTTCCCAAGGGTTACAGGAGAAATTGGACCCCAAAAGTTGTTGTCCAGTTTCTCCTGAGTACGCTGATACCCCATATGTGGGGGTAAACCACTGTTTGGGCACACGTCGGGGCTCAGAAGGGAAGTAGTGACTTTTGAAATGCAGACTTTGATGGAATGGTCTGCGGGCGTCACGTTGCGTTTGCAGAGCCCCTGGTGTGCCTAAACAGTAGAAACCCCCCACAAGTGACCCCATTTTGGAAACTAGACCCCCCAAGGAACTTATCTAGATATGTGGTGAGCACTTTGAACCCCCAAGTGCTTCACAGACGTTTACAACGCAGAGCCGTGAAAATAAAAAATCATTTTTCTTTCCTCAAAAATGATGTTTTAGCAAGCAATTTTTTATTTTCTCAAGGGTAACAGGAGAAATTGGACCCCAGTAATTGTTGCCCAGTTTGTCCTGAGTACGCTGATACCCCATATGTGGGGGTAAACCACTGTTTGGGCACATGTCGGGGCTCGGAAGTCAAGTAGTGACGTTTTGAAATGCAGACTTTGATGGAATGGTCTGCGGGCGTCACGTTGCGTTTGCAGAGCCCCTGGTGTGCCTAAACAGTAGAAACCCCCCACAAGTGACCCCATTTTGGAAACTAGACCCCCCAAGGAACTTATCTAGATATGTGGTGAGCACTTTGAACCCCCAAGTGCTTCACAGACGTTTACAACGCAGAGCCGTGAAAATAAAAAATCATTTTTCTTTCCTCAAAAATGATGTTTTAGCAAGCAATTTTTTATTTTCTCAAGGGTAACAGGAGAAATTGGACCCCAGTAATTGTTGCCCAGTTTGTCCTGAGTACGCTGATACCCCATATGTGGGGGTAAACCACTGTTTGGGCACATGTCGGGGCTCGGAAGTCAAGTAGTGACGTTTTGAAATGCAGACTTTGATGGAATGGTCTGCGGGCGTCACGTTGCGTTTGCAGAGCCCCTGGTGTGCCTAAACAGTAGAAACCCCCCACAAGTGACCCCATTTTGGAAACTAGACCCCCCAAGGAACTTATCTAGATATGTGGTGAGCACTTTGAACCCCCAAGTGCTTCACAGACGTTTACAACGCAGAGCCGTGAAAATAAAAAATCATTTTACTTTCCTCAAAAATGATGTTTTAGCAAGCAATTTTTTATTTTCTCAAGGGTAACAGGAGAAATTGGACCCCAGTAATTGTTGCCCAGTTTGTCCTGAGTACACTGATACCCCATATGTGGGGGTAAACCACTGTTTGGGCACACGTCGGGGCTCGGAAGGGAAGGAGCACCATTTGACTTTTTGAATGAAAGATTGGCTGGAATCAATGGTGGCGCCATGTTGCGTTTGGAGACCCCTGATGTGCCTAAACAGTGGAAACCCCTCAATTCTAACGCCAACACACCCCTAACCCTTATCCCAACTGTAGCCGTAACCCTAACCACAACCCTAACCGCAACACACCCCTAACCACAACCCTAACCCCAACACACCCCTAACCCTAACCACAACCCTAATTCCAACCCAACCCTAACCCTAAGGCTATGTGCCCACGTTGCGGATTCGTGTGAGATTTTTCCGCACCATTTTTGAAAAATCCGCGGGTAAAAGGCACTGCGTTTTACCTGCGGATTTACTGCGGATTTCACCTGCGGATTCCTATTGAGGAATAGGTGTAAAACGGTGCGGAATCCGCACAAAGAATTGACATGCTGCGGAAAATACAACGCAGCGTTTCCGTGCGGTATTTTCCGCACCATGGGCACAGCGGATTTGGTTTTCCATAGGTTTACATGGTACTGTAAACCTGATGGAACACTGCTGCGGATCCGCAGCGGCCAATCCGCTGCGGATCCGCAGCCAAATCCGCACCGTGTGCACATAGCCTAATTCTAAAGGTATGTGCACACGCTTCGGAAAACGCTGCGGATCCGCAGCAGTTTCCCATGAGTTTACATTTCAATGTAAACCTATGGGAAACAAAAATCGCTGTACACATGCTGCGGAAAAACTGCACGGAAACGCAGCGGTTTACATTCCGCAGCATGTCACTTCTTTCTGCGGATTCCACAGCGGTTTTACAACTGCTCCAATAGAAAATCGCAGTTGTAAAACCGCAGTGAAATGCGCAGAAAAACCGCGGTAAATCTGCCATAAATCCGCAGCGGTTTAGCACTGCGGATTTATCAAATCCGCTGCGGAAAAATCCGCAGAGGACCAGAATACGTGTGCACATACCGAAACCCTAACCCTACCCCTAACCCTACCCCTAACCCTACCCCTACCCCTAACCCTACCCCTAACCCTACCCCTAACCCTACCCCTAACCCTACCCCTAACCCTACCCCTAACCCTAACCCTACCCCTAACCCTACCCCTAACCCTAACCCTAGTTCTAACTCCAACCTTAGTGAAAAAAAAAAAAAATTCTTTATTTTATTATTGTCCCTATCTATGGGGGACAAATGGGGGGGGTCATTTACTGTTTTTTTATTTTGACCACTGTGATAGATTATATCACAGTGATCAAAATTCACATTGGAACGAATCTGCCGGCCGGCAGATTCGGCGGGCGCACTGCGCATGCGCCCGCCATTTTGGAACATGGCGGCGCTCGGGGAAGAAGACGGACGGGACCCCGCCAGGATCGGTAAGTATAAGGGGGGGAGATCAGGGCACAGGGGGGGGAGATCAGGGCACGGGGGGGCGTCGGAGCACGGGGGGGGGAGGGATCGGAGCATGGGGGAGAGTGATCGGTGTGCGGGCGGGTGGATCGGTGTGCAGGGGGGGTGGATCGGTGTGCAGGGGGGGTGGTTCGGAGCACGGGGGGGGATCGGAGTGCGGGGGGGTTTGATTGGAGCACGGGGGGGTGTGATTGGAGCACGGGGGGAGCGGGCAGGAGGACGGGGGAGCGGAGCACAGGACGGAGGGGAGCGGACCACAGATCGGGGGGCTGGGGGGGCGATCGGAGGGGTGGGGTGGGGGCACATTAGTATTTCCAGCCATGGCCGATGATATTGCAGCATCGGCCATGGCTGGATTGTAATATTTCACCATTTTTTTAGGTGAAATATTACAAATCGCTCTGATTGGCAGTTTCACTTTCAACAGCCAATCAGAGCGATCGTAGCCACGAGGGGGTGAAGCCACCCCCCCTGGGCTAAACTACCACTCCCCCTGTCCCTGCAGATCGGGTGAAATGGGAGTTAACCCTTTCACCCGGCCTGCAGGGACGCGATCTTTCTGTGACACAGCATATGCGTCACAGGTCGGATTGGCACCGACTTTCATGACGCATACGCTGTGTCACAGGTCGGGAAGGGGTTAAAAAAATGCCAGACTGCACTCTTTCTAGCATCGGATCCCTTTTCAGGCATTGCAGACTGAGCTTTAACCGGATGGCCACGCTGTCCTCCAACAGATTTTGGCTTTGCCACACGTTTTGGGCCATCTACGGGCCCGACAGATGGAACCTGTTGCGATGTTGATGCCTGCTGCGGCCCCTCCTCCTCCGCTTCAGAACTACTGCCGCCTGCACCCTGTTCCCCCAATGGCTGCCAATCGGGGTCAACAACTGGGTCATCTATAACCTCCTCTTCTAGCTCGTGTGCAACTTCGTCTGTGTCACCGTGTAAGTCGGTGGTATAGCGTTCGTGACGGGGCAACATAGTCTCATCAGGGTCTGATTCTGGATCAGTACCCTGCGAGGGCAATGTTGTGGTCTTAGTCAAAGGACCAGCATAGTAGTCTGGCTGTGGCTGTGCATCAGTGCACTCCATGTCAGATTCAACTTGTAATGGGCATGGCCTGTTAACTGTTTCACTTTCCAAGCCAGGGACGGTATGTGTAAAGAGCTCCATGGAGTAACCCGTTGTGTCGCCTGCTGCATCCTTCTCTGTTGCTGATTTTGCTGAAGAGGACAAGGAAGCGACTTGTCCCTGACCGTGAACATCCACTAACGACGCGCTGCTTTTACATTTACCAGTTTCAGAAGAGGAGGCAAAAGAGCTAGAGGCTGAGTCAGCAAGGTAAGCCAAAACTTGCTCTTGCTGCTCCGGCTTTAAAAGCGGTTTTCCTACTCCCAGAAAAGGGAGCGTTCGAGGCCTTGTGTAGCCAGATGACGAACCTGGCTCCACAGCTCGAGACTTAGGTGCTATATTGTTTTTCCCACGACCACCCGATGCTCCACTACCACTACCATCATTACCAGCTGGCAATGAACGCCCACGGCCACGACCTCTTCCACCAGACTTCCTCATTGTTTTAAAAACGTCAACAAACTAACGGTATTTGTTACTGTCAAACAACTTACAAGGTGAACTCTAACTTCTGTATGATTTAGATATCCCTTTACAGGTGGGTGAGACCGCAAGGAAAATCAGGCACGAAGTTACACACTGTTTTCTTTGGCACCAAATGAGAGAGATGCCACACACGCAGGACTGTCACTCAAGCACAAAGGCCAATATTAATCTCCCACTGTTTTTTTTTTTTTCAGGGAGAATTTAGGCACCAATTTTTTTTAACAAAAAAACTAGGCCTTCTATGGCCCACTATTTAAGAGAGATGGCACACTGCGTCCAGTACTGAGGTTTATTCTTGGCCAATGGTGTAGCATCAATACCCCTCAAGGGTATGGGACTCTGCAAAGGCTGCAAAGAAAAACCACAGCGCTGAGCAAATTCTAAGTCCATTAAGTTCAGAGCAGCGCCTGAATCCACAAATGCCATGACAGAAAAAGATGACAATGAGCAAATCAGGGTCACAGACAGGAGAAACTTAGGCTGCACAGTACTAATGGTAACAGATCTAGCGTCCCTCTTAATACGCTTAGGGCAATCAGAAATAGTATGAGCAGAATCACCACAGTAAAAACACAGCCCATTCTGACGTCTGTATCCCCTCTGTTTCGCTCTAGTCAAAATCCTATCACATTGCATGGGCTCAGGACTTTGCACAGAGGACACTGCCATATGGTGCACCACTTTGCGTTCGCGCAGGCGCCGATCAATCCGAATGGCCAGAGACATAGATTCGCTCAAACCAACAGGCGTGGGAAACCTCACCATAACATCTTTAAGGGCTTCAGAAAGACCCTTTCTGAAAATTGCTGCCAGAGCCTCCTCATTCCGTTTAGTGAGCACAGACCATTTTCTAAATTTCTGGCAGTATAATTCTGCCGCTTCCTGACCCTGACACAGGACCAACAATGTTTTCTCAGCATGCTCTACAGAGTTAGGTTCGTCATACAATAATCCGAGCAATTGAAAAAATGCATCTACATTAAGCAATGCCGGATTCCCTGACTCAAGTGAGAATGCCCAGTCCAGAGGGTCGCCACGCAGAAGAGAAATAACTATCTTTACTTGCTGAATGGGGTCACCAGAGGAACAGGGTTTCAGAGCAAAAAACCATTTGCAATTATATTTAAAGTTCAAAAACTTAGATCTATCCCCGTAAAACAAATCCGGATCAGGAATTCTAGGCTCTAAGGCCGGAGTCTGAACCACATAATCTTGAATACTCTGTACTCTTGCAGCAAGCTGATCCACACGAGAAAACAAACCCTGAACATCCATGCCTGCATCCACATCCCGAATCACCCAGAGATCAAGAGGAAGGAAAAATACAAAACAAACTAAAGAAAAAAAAATGGCTCAGAACTCTTTTTCTCTTCCTTCTTTTCAGAGGCATTCAGCATATTTTTGGCCAGTTGTACTGTTATGCTCTGGTGATTAAAGAGCGACATGCGTCTAGCTCTGAGCAGGTGGCAACTATACTGACCGCAGTCCCTAAGCTCAACACAACACTAGAAGCAGCCGTGGAATGCTCCTAACTCTACCTAGGCATCTCGTCACAGCCTAAGAGCTAACTACCCCTAAAGATAGAAGCAGGAAAACTATCTTGCCTCAGAGAAAATCCCCAAAGGATAGATTAGCCCCCCACAAATAATGACTGTGAGAGGAGAAGGAAATGACATACGTAGTGTTGTGAATTCTGTGGCAGAGCTCCCTCCTGTGGTCACAAGTGGTACTTCGGCTGGTTCTCTCTGTGAGCTTCCGTTGGTGGAGGAAAGTGGTACTGCGGCTTCTGAGTTTCCTTCCTCAGGTGATGTGGTGAAGTCGTTAGGTGCTTCTCTATTTAACTCCACCTAGTGCTTTGATCCTGGCTTCCAGTCAATGTTCTAGTATTGGACCTGTTTCCTCCTGGATCGTTCCTGTGGCCTGCTGCTCTGCATAGCTAAGAAAAAAAAATGGTCTCAGAACTTCTTTTTTCCCTCTATTGAGAATCATTAGTACTTTGGCTTCCAGTACTGTTATGAAAGGTAATTCAGTACCACAATGGACATAGAGGTCAGCGCACATACAGTGATCTGACAATAACCCAAAATAATAGAACGAACTCTGAGACGTGGGAACTCTGCAGACCGCAATCCCTAATCCTCTCCAAACAACACTAGAGGCAGCCGTGGATTGCGCCTAACTCTGCCTATGCAACTCGGCACAGCCTGAGAAACTAACTAGCCTGAAGATAGAAAATAAGCCTACCTTGCCTCAGAGAAATACCCCAATGGAAAAGGCAGCCCCCCACATATAATGACTGTGAGTTAAGATGAAAAGACAAACGTAGGGATGAAACAGATTCAGCAAAGTGAGGCCCGACTTTCTTAACAGAGCGAGGATAGGAAAGATAACTTTGCGGTCTACACAAAACCCTAAAGAAAACCACGCAAAGGGGGCAAAAAGACCCTCCGCACCGAACCAACGGCACGGAGGTACACCCTCTGCGTCCCAGAGCTTCCAGCAAAACAATAAGACAAGCTGGACAGAAAAAACAGCAAACAAATAGCAAAGAAGAACTTAGCTATGCAGAGCAGCAGGCCACAGGAACGATCCAGGGAAAAACAAGTCCAACACTGGAACATTGACAGGAAGCATGGATCAAAGCAATAGGTGGAGTTAAGTAGAGAAGCACCTAACGACCTCACCAGATCACCTGAGGGAGGAAACTCAGAAGCCGCAGTACCACTTTCCTCCACAAACGGAAGCTCCCAGAGAGAATCAGCCGAAGTACCACTTGTGACCACAGGAGGGAGCTCTGCCACAGAATTCACAACAGACTGGGTGTCCTTTTTGCCTTTGGCTGAGTTCGCCCTTAATAATCGGGCCAGCTCGGCTACCTTGGTTTCACCATTTTTCTGCAACTCTGGGTTCCATCCTCGTTTCTCTTCAGGGCAGGTTGAGTCTTCGGACTGTCCTGGTGTGGATACTGTGGTGGACAGGTTGCAGCAGATTTGGACTCATGTGGTGGACAATTTGACTTTGTCCCAGGAGAAGGCTCAACGTTTCGCTAATCGCAGACTCTACATAGTCCGAAGACTCAATCTGTCCTGAAGAGAAACGAGGATGGAACCCAGAATTGCAGAAAAATGGCGAAACCAAGGTAGCCGAGCTGGCCCGATTATTAAGGGCGAACTCAGCCAAAGGCAAAAAGGACACCCAGTCATCCTGATCGGCAGAAACAAAGCATCTCAGATAGGTTTCCAAGGTCTGATTGGTTCGTTCGGTCTGGCCATTAGTCTGAGGATGGAAAGCCGAGGAAAAAGACAAGTCAATGCCCATCCTACCACAAAAGGCTCGCCAAAACCTCGAAACAAACTGGGAACCTCTGTCAGAAACGATATTCTCTGGAATACCATGCAAACGAACCACATGCTGGAAGAACAATGGCACCAAATCAGAGGAGGAAGGCAATTTAGACAAGAGTACCAGATGGACCATCTTAGAAAAGCGATCACAGACCACCCAAATGACTGACATCTTTTGAGAAACGGGAAGATCTGAAATAAAATCCATAGAGATATGTGTCCAAGGCCTCTTCGGGACCGGCAAGGGCAAAAGCAACCCACTGGCACAAGAACAGCAGGGCTTAGCCCGAGCACAAATCCCACAGGACTGCACAAAAGTACACACATCCCGTGACAGAGATGGCCACCAAAAGGATCTAGCCACTAACTCTCTGGTACCAAAGATTCCAGGATGACCAGCCAACACCGAACAATGAACCTCAGAGATAACTTTATTCGTCCACCTATCAGGGACAAACAGTTTCTCCGCTGGACAACGATCAGGTTTATTAGCCTGAAATTTTTGCAGCACCCGCCGCAAATCAGGGGAGATGGCAGACACAATTACTCCTTCCTTGAGGATACCCGCCGGCTCAGATAAACCCGGAGAGTCGGGCACAAAACTCCTAGACAGAGCATCTGCCTTCACATTTTTAGAGCCCGGAAGGTACGAAATCACAAAGTCAAAACGGGTAAAAAACAGCGACCAACGAGCCTGTCTAGGATTCAAACGCTTAGCAGACTCGAGATAAGTCAAGTTTTTATGATCAGTCAATACCACCACGCGATGCTTAGCTCCTTCAAGCCAATGACGCCACTCCTCGAATGTCCACTTCATGGCCAGCAACTCTCGGTTGCCCACATCATAATTTCGCTCAGCAGGCGAAAACTTCCTGGAAAAAAAAGCGCATGGTTTCATCGCTGAGCAATCAGAACCTCTCTGCGACAAAACAGCCCCTGCTCCAATCTCAGAAGCATCAACCTCGACCTGGAACGGAAGAGAAACATCTGGTTGACACAACACAGGAGCAGAAGAAAAACGACGCTTCAACTCTTGAAAAGCTTCCACAGCAGCAGAAGACCAATTGACAAAATCAGCACCCTTCTTGGTCAAATCGGTCAATGGTTTGGCAATACTAGAAAAATTGTAGATGAAGCGACGATAAAAATTAGCAAAGCCCAGGAACTTTTGCAGACTTTTCAGAGATGTCGGCTGAGTCCAATCATGGATGGCCTGGACCTTAACAGGATCCATCTCGATAGTAGAAGGGGAAAAGATGAACCCCAAAAATGAAACCTTCTGCACACCAAAGAGACACTTTGATCCCTTCACAAACAAAGAATTAGCACGCAGGACCTGAAAAACCGTTCTGACCTGCTTCACATGAGACTCCCAATCATCCGAGAAGATCAAAATGTCATCCAAGTACACAATCAGGAAGTTATCCAGGTACTCTCGGAAGATGTCATGCATAAAGGACTGAAACACTGATGGAGCATTGGCAAGTCCGAATGGCATCACTAGATACTCAAAATGACCCTCGGGCGTATTAAATGCAGTTTTCCATTCATCGCCTCGCCTGATTCGCACCAGATTATACGCACCACGAAGATCTATCTTGGTGAACCAACTAGCCCCCTTAATCCGAGCAAACAAATCAGATAACAATGGCAAGGGGTACTGAAATTTAACAGTGATCTTATTAAGAAGGCGGTAATCTATACAAGGTCTCAGCGAACCATCCTTCTTGGCTACAAAAAAGAACCCTGCTCCTAATGGCGATGATGACGGGCGAATATGCCCCTTCTCCAGGGATTCCTTCACATAACTGCGCATAGCGGTGTGCTCAGGCACGGATAAATTATACAGTCGACCTTTTGGAAATTTACTACCAGGAATCAAATTGATAGCACAATCACAATCCCTATGCGGAGGTAGGGTATCGGCCTTGGGCTCATCAAATACATCCCAGTAATCAGACAAGAACTCTGGAACCTCAGAAGGGGTGGATGACGAAATTGACAGAAATGGAACATCACCATGTACCCCCTGACAACCCCAGCTGGACACCGACATGGATTTCCAATCCAATACTGGATTATGGGCTTGTAGCCATGGCAACCCCAACACGACCACATCATGCAGATTATGCAACACCAGAAAGCGAATAACCTCCTGATGTGCAGGAGCCATGCACATGGTCAGCTGGGTCCAGTACTGAGGCTTATTCTTGGCCTAAGGCGTAGCATCAATTCCTCTCAATGGAATAGGACACTGCAAGGGCTCCAAGAAAAACCCACAACGCTTAGCATATTCCAAGTCCATCAAATTCAGGGCAGCGCCTGAATCCACAAACGCCATGACAGAATACGATGACAAAGAGCAGATCAAGGTAACGGACAGAAGGAACTTTGACTGTACAGTACCAATGGTGGCAGACCTAGCGAACCGCTTAGTGCGCTTAGGACAATCAGAGATAGCATGAGTGGAATCACCACAGTAGAAACACAGCCCATTCAGACGTCTGTGTTCTTGCCGTTCAACTCTGGTCATAGTCCTATCGCACTGCATAGGCTCAGGTTTAATCTCAGGTAATACCGCCAAATGGTGCACAGATTTACGCTCACGCAAGCGTCGACCGATCTGAATGGCCAAAGACATAGACTCATTCAAACCAGCAGGCATAGGAAATCCCACCATGACATCCTTAAGGGCTTCAGAGAGACCCTTTCTGAATATAGCTGCCAGCGCAGATTCATTCCATTGAGTGAGCACGGACCACTTTCTAAATTTCTGGCAATATACCTCTATCTCATCCTGAGCCTGACAAAGAGCCAGCAAATTTTTTTCTGCCTGATCCACTGAATTAGGCTCATCGTACAGCAATCCAAGCGCCAGGAAAAACGCATCGATATTATTTAATGCAGGATCTCCTGACGCAAGAGAAAATGCCCAATCCTGAGGGTCGCCACGCAAAAAAGAAATGACGATCCTAACCTGTTGAACTGGGTCACCAGAGGAGCGAGGTTTCAAAGCCAGAAATAATTTACAATTATTTTTGAAACTCAGAAATTTAGTTCTATCTCCAAAAAACAAATCTGGAATAGGAATTCTCGGTTCTAACAAAAAATTCTGAACCACAAAATCTTGAATATTTTGTACTCTTGCCGTGAGCTGATCCACACATGAAGACAGACCTTTAATGTCCATTGCTACACCTGTGTCCTGAACCACCCAAATGTCTAGGGGAAAAAAAAGGCAAAACACAGTGCAAAGAAAAAAAAATGGTCTCAGAACTTCTTTTTTCCCTCTATTGAGAATCATTAGCACTTTTGGCTTCCTGTACTGTTATGATAGGCAATTCAGTATCACAATGGACATAGCGGTCAGAGCACATACAGTGATCTGACAATAACCCAAAATAATAGAACGAGCTCTGAGACGTGGGAACTCTGCAGACCGCAATCCCTAATCCTCTCCAAACAACACTAGAGGCAGCCGTGGATTGCGCCTAACTCTGCCTATGCAACTCGGCACAGCCTGAGAAACTAAATAGCCTGAAGATAGAAAATAAGCCTACCTTGCCTCAGAGAAATACCCCAAAGGAAAAGGCAGCCCCCCACATATAATGACTGTGCGTTAAGATGAAAGGACAAACGTAGGGATGAAACAGATTCAGCAAAGTGAGGCCCGACTTTCTTAACCCATTTACCCCCAAGGGTGGTTTGCACGTTAATGACCGGGCCAATTTTTACAATTCTGACCACTGTCCCTTTGTGAGGTTATAACTCTGGAACGCTTCAACGGATCCCAGTGATTCTGACATTGTTTTCTCGTGACATATTGTACTTCATGACAATGGTAAAATTTCTTTGATATTACCTGCATTTATTTGTGAAAAAAACGGAAATATGGCGAAAATTTTGAAAATTTCGCAATTTTCCAACTTTGAATTTTTATGCAATTAAATCACAGAGATATGTCACACAAAATACTTAATAAGTAACATTTCCCACATGTCTAGTTTACATCAGCACAATTTTGGAACCAAAATTTTTTTTTGTTAGGGAGTTATAAGGGTTAAAAATTGACCAGCAATTTCTCATTTCTACAACACCATTTTATTTTAGGTACCACATCTCATTTGAAGTCATTTTGAGGGGTCTATATGATAGAAAATACCCAAGTATGACACCATTCTAAAAACTACACCCCTCAAGGTGCTCAAAACCATATTCAAGAAGTTTATTAACCCTTCTGGTGCTTCACAGGAATTTTTTGAATCTTTAAATAAAAATGAACATTTAACTTTTTTTCACAAAAAATTTAATTCAGCTCCAATTTGTTTAATTTTACCAAGGGTAACAGGAGAAAATAGACCCCAAACATTGTTGTACAATTTGTCCTGAGCACGACAATACCCCACATGTGGGGGTAAACCACTGTTTGGGCGCATGGCAGAGCTCGGAAGCGAAGGAGCGCCATTTGACTTTTCAATGCAAACTTGACTGGAATTGAGATGGGACGCCATGTTTCGTTTGGAGAGCCCCTGATGTGCCTAAACATTGAAACCCCCCACAAGTGACACCATTTTGGAAAGTAGACCCCTTAAGGAACTTATCTAGATGTGTGGTGAGCACTTTGACCCACCAAGTGCTTCACAGAAGTTTATAATGTAGAACCGTAAAAATAAAAAAATCATATTTTTTCACAAAAATTAACTTTCTGCCCCCAATTTTTTATTTTCCCAAGGGTAAGAGAAGAAATTGGACCCCAAAGGTTGTTGTACAATTTGTCCTGAGTACGCTGATACCCCATATGTGGGGGTAAACCACTGTTTGGGCGGATGGGAGAGCTCGGAAGGGAAGGAGCGCCGTTTGACTTTTCAATGCAAAATTGACAGGAATTGAGATGGGACGCCATGTTGCGTTTGGAGAGCCACTGATGTGCCTAAACATTGAAACCCCCCACAAGTGACACCATTTTGGAAAGTAGACCCCCTAAGGAACTTATGTAGATGTGTGGTGAGCACTTTGACCCACCAAGTGCTTCACAGAAGTTTATAATGCAGAGCCGTAAAAATAAAACAAAACATTTTTCCCACAAAAATTATTTTTTTAGCCCCCAATTTTGTATTTTCCCGAGGGTAACAGGAGAAAGTGGACCCCAAAATTTGTGGCCCAATTTGTCCTGAGTGCGATGATACACCATATGTGGGGGGAACCACTGTTTGGGCGCATGGGAGGGTTCGGAAGGGAAGGAGTGCCATTTGAATGCAGACTTAGATGGAATGGTCTGCAGGTGTCACATTGCGTTTGCAGAGCCCCTAATGTACCTAAACAGTAGAAACCCCCCACAAGTGACACTATTTTGGAAAGTAGACCCCCTAAGGAACTTATCTACATGTGTGGTGAGCACTTTGACCCACCAAGGGCTTCACAGAAGTTTATAATGGAGAGCCGTGAAAATAAAACAATAATTTTTTCCCACAAAAATTATTTTTTAGCCCCCAGTTTTGTATTTTCCCGAGGGTAACAGGAGAAATTGGACCCCAAAATTTGTTGTCCAATTTGTTCTGAGTGCGCTGATACCCCATATGTGGGGGGGAACCACTGTTTGGGCGCATGGGAGGGCTCGGAAGGGAAGGAGCTCCATTTGGAATGCAGGCTTAGATGGAATGGTCTGCAGGTGTCACATTGCATTTGCAGAGCCCCTAATGTACCGAAACAGTAGAAACCCCCCACAAGTGACACCATTTTGGAAACTAGACCCCCTAAGGAACTAATCTAGATGTGTTGTGAGAGCTTTGAACCCCCAAGTGTTTCACTACAGTTTATAACGCAGAGCCGTGAAAATAAAAAATCCTTTTTTTTCCCACAAAAATTATTTTTTAGCCCCCAGTTTTGTATTTTCCCAAGGGTAACAGGAGAAATTGGACCCCAATAGTTGTTGTCCTATTTGTCCTGAGTACGCTGATACCCCATATGTTGGGGGGAACCACCGTTTGGGCGCATGGGAGGGCTCGGAAGGGAAGGAGTGCCATTTGGAATGCAGGCTTAGATGGAATGGTCTGCAGGCGTCACATTGCATTTGCAGAACCCCTAATGTACCTAAACAGTAGAAATCCCCCACAAGTGACCCCATATTGGAAACTAGACCCCCATGGAACTTATCTAGATGTGTTGTGAGAACTTTGAACCCCCAAGTCTTTCACTACAGTTTATAACGCAGAGCCGTGAAAATAAAAAATCCTTTTTTTTCCCACAAAAATTATTTTTTAGCCCCCAGTTTTGTATTTTCCCAAGGGTAACAGGAGAAATTGGACCCCAATAGTTGTTGTCCTATTTGTCCTGAGTACGCTGATACCCCATATGTTGGGGTAAACCCCTGTTTGGGCACACGGGAGAGCTCGGAAGGGAAGGAGCACGGTTTTACTTTTTCAACGCAGAGTTGGCTGGAATTGAGATCGGACGCCATGTCGCGTTTGGAGAGCCCCTGATGTGCCTAAACAGTGGAAACCCCCCAATTATAACTGAAACCCTAATCCAAACACACCCCTAACCCTAATCCCAACAGTAACCCTAACCACACCTCTAACCCACACACACACCTAACCCTAATCCCAACCCTATTCCCAACTGTAAATGTAATCTAAACCCTATCCGTCACTTTAGCCCCAACCCTAACTGTAGCCTTAACCCTAGCCCCAACCCTAACTTTAGCCCCAACCCAAACTGTAGCCCTAGCCCTAACCATAGCCCTAACCCTAACTTTAGCCCCAACCCTAACTGTAGCCTTAACCCTAGCCCTAACCATAGCCCTAACCCTAGCCCTAGCCCTAACCCTAGCCCTAACCCTAACCCTAGCCCTAACCCTAGCCCTAACCCTAGCTCTAACCCTAGCCCTAACCCTAACCCTAACCCTAGCCCTAACCCTAACCCTAGCCCTAACCCTAGCCCTAACCCTAGCCCTAACCCTAGCCCTAACCCTAACCCTAACCCTAGCCCTAGCCCAAACCCTAACCCTAGCCCAAACCCTAACCCTAGCCCTAACCCTAGCCCTAACCCTAATGGAAAAATGGAAATAAATACATTTTTTTAATTTTTCCCTAACTAAAGGGGTGATGAAGGGGGGTTTGATTTACTTTTATAGCGGGTTTTTTAGCGGATTTTTATGATTGGCAGCCATCACACACTGAAAGACGCTTTTTATTGCAAAAAATATTTTTTACGTTACCACATTTTGAGAGCTATAATTTTTCCATATTTTGGTTCACAGAGTCATGTGAGGTCTTGTTTTTTGCGGGACGAGTTGACGTTTTTATTGGTAACATTTTCGGGCACGTTACATTTTTTGATCGCTTTTTATTCCGATTTTTGCGAGGCAGAATGACCAAAAACCAGCTATTCATGAAATTCTTTTGGGGGAGGCGTTTATACCGTTCCGCGTTTGGTAAAATTGATAAAGCAGTTTTATTCTTCGGGTCAGTACGATTACAGCGACACCTCATTTATATCATTTTTTTATGTTTTGGCGCTTTTATACGATAAAAACTATTTTATAGAAAAAATAATTATTTTTGCATCGCTTTATTCTCAGGACTATAACTTTTTTTTTTTTGCTGATGATGCTGTATGGCGGCTTGTTTTTTGCGGGACAAGATGACGCTTTCAGCGGTATCATGGTTATTTATATCTGTCTTTTTGATCACGTGTTATTCCACTTTTTGTTCGGCGGTATGATAATAAAGCGTTGTTTTTTGCCTCGTTTTTTTTTTTTTTTTCTTACGGTGTTTACTGAAGGGGTTAACTAGTGGGCCAGTTTTATAGGTAGGGTCGTTACGGACGCGGCGATACTAAATATGTGTACTTTTATTGTTTTTTTTTTAATTTAGATAAAGAAATGTATTTAGGGGAATAATATTTTTTTTTTTTTTTCATTATTTAGGAATATTTTTTTTTATTTTTTTTTACACATTTTGAAAATTTTTTTTTTTACTTTTTTACATTGTCCCAGGGGGGGACATCACAGATCAGTGATCTGACAGTGTGCACGGCACTCTGTCAGATCACTGTTCTGACATGCAGCGCTGCAGCCTTCACAGTGCCTGCTCTGAGCAGGCTCTGTGAAGCCACCTCCCTCCCTGCAGGACCCGGATCCGCGGCAATCTTGAATCCGGGGCTGGAGGAAGCAGGGAGGGAGGTAAGACCCTCGCAGCAACGCGATCACATCGCGTTGCTGCGGGGGGCTCAGGGAAGCCCACAGGGAGCCCCCTCCCTGAGGGAAGCTACCCTATACCGCCGGCACATCGCGATCATCTTTGATCGCGGTGTGCCAGGGGTTAATGTGCCGGGGGCGGTCCGTGACCGCTCCTGGCACATAGTGCCAGATGTCAGCTGCGATAAACAGCTGACACCTGGCCGCGATCGGCGGCGCTCCCCCCGTGAGCGCCGCCGATCGCGCTGGACGTACTATCCCGTCCGTGGTCATGGGGGCCCACCCCACCTCGACGGGATAGTACGTCCCATGTCAGAAAGGGGTTAACAGAGCGAGGATAGGAAAGATAACTTTGCGGTCTACACAAAACCCTAAAGAAAACCACGCAAAGGGGGCAAAAAGACCCTCCGCACCGAACCAACGGCACGGAGGTACACCCTCTGCGTCCCAGAGCTTCCAGCAAAACAATAAGACAAGCTGGACAGAAAAAACAGCAAACAAATAGCAAAGAAGAACTTAGCTATGCAGAGCAGCAGGCCACAGGAACGATCCAGGGAAAAACAAGTCCAACACTGGAACATTGACAGGAAGCATGGATCAAAGCAATAGGTGGAGTTAAGTAGAGAAGCACCTAACGACCTCACCAGATCACCTGAGGGAGGAAACTCAGAAGCCGCAGTACCACTTTCCTCCACAAACGGAAGCTCCCAGAGAGAATCAGCCGAAGTACCACTTGTGACCACAGGAGGGAGCTCTGCCACAGAATTCACAACAGACTGGGTGTCCTTTTTGCCTTTGGCTGAGTTCGCCCTTAATAATCGGGCCAGCTCGGCTACCTTGGTTTCACCATTTTTCTGCAACTCTGGGTTCCATCCTCGTTTCTCTTCAGGGCAGGTTGAGTCTTCGGACTGTCCTGGTGTGGATACTGTGGTGGACAGGTTGCAGCAGATTTGGACTCATGTGGTGGACAATTTGACTTTGTCCCAGGAGAAGGCTCAACGTTTCACTAATCGCAGACGCTGTGTGGGTCCCCGACTTCGGGTTGGGGACTTGGTTTGGTTATCTTCTCGTCATATTCCTATGAAGGTTTCCTCTCCTAAGTTTACAAATAGCAAAGAAGAACTTAGCTATGTAGAGCAGCAGGCCACAGGAACGATCCAGGGAAAATCAAGTCCAACACTGGAACATTGACAGAAGCACCTAACGACCTCACCAGATCACATGAGAGAGGAAACTCAGAAGCCGCAGTACCACTTTCCTCCAAAAAGGAAGCTCCCAGAGAGAATCAGCCGAAGTACCACTTGTGACCACAGGAGGGAGCTCTGCCACAGAATTCACAACAGTACCCCCCCCCTTGAGGAGGGGTCACCGAACCCTCACCAGAGCCCCCAGGCCGACCAGGATGAGCCACATGAAAGGTACGAACAAGATCGGGAGCATGGACATCAGAGGCAAAAACCCAGGAATTATCTTCCTGAGCATACCCCTTCCATTTAACCATTTCCGTCTTGAAACACGAGAATCCAAAATCTTCTCCACAATATACTCCAATTCCCCCTCCACCAAAACCGGGGCAGGAGGGTCAACAGATGGAACCATAGGTGCCACGTATCTCCGCAACAATGACCTATGGAATACGTTATGTATGGAAAAAGAATCTGGGAGGGTCAGACGAAAAGACACAGGATTAAGAACCTCAGAAATCCTATACGGACCAATGAAACGAGGTTTAAACTTAGGAGAGGAAACCTTCATAGGAATATGACGAGAAGATAACCAAACCAGATCCCCAACACGAAGTCGGGGACCCACACGGCGTCTGCGATTAGCGAAACGTTGAGCCTTCTCCTGGGACAAGGTCAAATTGTCCACTACATGAGTCCAAATCTGCTGCAACCTGTCCACCACAGTATCCACACCAGGACAGTCCGAAGACTCAATCTGTCCTGAAGAGAAACGAGGATGGAACCCAGAATTGCAGAAAAATGGCGAAACCAAGGTAGCCGAGCTGGCCCGATTATTAAGGGCGAACTCAGCCAAAGGCAAAAAGGACACCCAGTCATCCTGATCGGCAGAAACAAAGCATCTCAGATAGGTTTCCAAGGTCTGATTGGTTCGTTCGGTCTGGCCATTAGTCTGAGGATGGAAAGCCGAGGAAAAAGACAAGTCAATGCCCATCCTACCACAAAAGGCTCGCCAAAACCTCGAAACAAACTGGGAACCTCTGTCAGAAACGATATTCTCTGGAATGCCATGCAAACGAACCACATGCTGGAAGAACAATGGCACCAAATCAGAGGAGGAAGGCAATTTAGACAAGAGTACCAGATGGACCATCTTAGAAAAGCGATCACAGACCACCCAAATGACTGACATCTTTTGAGAAACGGGAAGATCTGAAATAAAATCCATAGAGATATGTGTCCAAGGCCTCTTCGGGACCGGCAAGGGCAAAAGCAACCCACTGGCACAAGAACAGCAGGGCTTAGCCCGAGCACAAATCCCACAGGACTGCACAAAAGTACGCACATCCCGTGACAGAGATGGCCACCAAAAGGATCTAGCCACTAACTCTCTGGTACCAAAGATTCCAGGATGACCAGCCAACACCGAACAATGAACCTCAGAGATAACTTTATTCGTCCACCTATCAGGGACAAACAGTTTCTCCGCTGGACAACGATCAGGTTTATTAGCCTGAAATTTTTGCAGCACCCGCCGCAAATCAGGGGAGATGGCAGACACAATTACTCCTTCCTTGAGGATACCCGCCGGCTCAGATAAACCCGGAGAGTCGGGCACAAAACTCCTAGACAGAGCATCTGCCTTCACATTTTTAGAGCCCGGAAGGTACGAAATCACAAAGTCAAAACGGGTAAAAAACAGCGACCAACGAGCCTGTCTAGGATTCAAACGCTTAGCAGACTCGAGATAAGTCAAGTTTTTATGATCAGTCAATACCACCACGCGATGCTTAGCTCCTTCAAGCCAATGACGCCACTCCTCGAATGTCCACTTCATGGCCAGCAACTCTCGGTTGCCCACATCATAATTTCGCTCAGCAGGCGAAAACTTCCTGGAAAAAAAAGCGCATGGTTTCATCGCTGAGCAATCAGAACCTCTCTGCGACAAAACAGCCCCTGCTCCAATCTCAGAAGCATCAACCTCGACCTGGAACGGAAGAGAAACATCTGGTTGACACAACACAGGAGCAGAAGAAAAACGACGCTTCAACTCTTGAAAAGCTTCCACAGCAGCAGAAGACCAATTGACAAAATCAGCACCCTTCTTGGTCAAATCGGTCAATGGTTTGGCAATACTAGAAAAATTGCAGATGAAGCGACGATAAAAATTAGCAAAGCCCAGGAACTTTTGCAGACTTTTCAGAGATGTCGGCTGAGTCCAATCATGGATGGCCTGGACCTTAACAGGATCCATCTCGATAGTAGAAGGGGAAAAGATGAACCCCAAAAATGAAACCTTCTGCACACCAAAGAGACACTTTGATCCCTTCACAAACAAAGAATTAGCACGCAGGACCTGAAAAACCGTTCTGACCTGCTTCACATGAGACTCCCAATCATCCGAGAAGATCAAAATGTCATCCAAGTACACAATCAGGAAGTTATCCAGGTACTCTCGGAAGATGTCATGCATAAAGGACTGAAACACTGATGGAGCATTGGCAAGTCCGAATGGCATCACTAGATACTCAAAATGACCCTCGGGCGTATTAAATGCAGTTTTCCATTCATCGCTTCGCCTGATTCGCACCAGATTATACGCACCACGAAGATCTATCTTGGTGAACCAACTAGCCCCCTTAATCCGAGCAAACAAATCAGATAACAATGGCAAGGGGTACTGAAATTTAACAGTGATCTTATTAAGAAGGCGGTAATCTATACAAGGTCTCAGCGAACCATCCTTCTTGGCTACAAAAAAGAACCCTGCTCCTAATGGCGATGATGACGGGCGAATATGCCCCTTCTCCAGGGATTCCTTCACATAACTGCGCATAGCGGTGTGCTCAGGCACGGATAAATTAAACAGTCGACCTTTTGGAAATTTACTACCAGGAATCAAATTGATAGCACAATCACAATCCCTATGCGGAGGTAGGGTATCGGCCTTGGGCTCATCAAATACATCCCAGTAATCAGACAAGAACTCTGGAACCTCAGAAGGGGTGGATGACGAAATTGACAGAAATGGAACATCACCATGTACCCCCTGACAACCCCAGCTGGACACCGACATGGATTTCCAATCCAATACTGGATTATGGGCTTGTAGCCATGGCAACCCCAACACGACCACATCATGCAGATTATGCAACACCAGAAAGCGAATAACCTCCTGATGTGCAGGAGCCATGCACATGGTCAGCTGGGTCCAGTACTGAGGCTTATTCTTGGCCTAAGGCGTAGCATCAATTCCTCTCAATGGAATAGGACACTGCAAGGGCTCCAAGAAAAACCCACAACGCTTAGCATATTCCAAGTCAATCAAATTCAGGGCAGCGCCTGAATCCACAAACGCCATGACAGAATACGATGACAAAGAGCAGATCAAGGTAACGGACAGAAGGAACTTTGACTGTACAGTACCAATGGTGGCAGACCTAGCGAACCGCTTAGTGCGCTTAGGACAATCAGAGATAGCATGAGTGGAATCACCACAGTAGAAACACAGCCCATTCAGACGTCTGTGTTCTTGCCGTTCAATTCTGGTCATAGTCCTATCGCACTGCATAGGCTCAGGTTTAATCTCAGGTAATACCGCCAAATGGTGCACAGATTTACGCTCACGCAAGCGTCGACCGATCTGAATGGCCAAAGACATAGACTCATTCAAACCAGCAGGCATAGGAAATCCCACCATGACATCCTTAAGGGCTTCAGAGAGACCCTTTCTGAATATAGCTGCCAGCGCAGATTCATTCCATTGAGTGAGCACGGACCACTTTCTAAATTTCTGGCAATATACCTCTATCTCATCCTGAGCCTGACAAAGAGCCAGCAAATTTTTTTCTGCCTGATCCACTGAATTAGGCTCATCGTACAGCAATCCAAGCGCCAGGAAAAACGCATCGATATTATTTAATGCAGGATCTCCTGACGCAAGAGAAAATGCCCAATCCTGAGGGTCGCCACGCAAAAAAGAAATGACGATCCTAACCTGTTGAACTGGGTCACCAGAGGAGCGAGGTTTCAAAGCCAGAAATAATTTACAATTATTTTTGAAACTCAGAAATTTAGTTCTATCTCCAAAAAACAAATCTGGAATAGGAATTCTCGGTTCTAACAAAGAATTCTGAACCACAAAATCTTGAATATTTTGTACTCTTGCCGTGAGCTGATCCACACATGAAGACAGACCTTTAATGTCCATTGCTACACCTGTGTCCTGAACCACCCAAATGTCTAGGGGAAAAAAAAGGCAAAACACAGTGCAAAGAAAAAAAAATGGTCTCAGAACTTCTTTTTTCCCTCTATTGAGAATCATTAGCACTTTTGGCTTCCTGTACTGTTATGATAGGCAATTCAGTATCACAATGGACATAGCGGTCAGAGCACATACAGTGATCTGACAATAACCCAAAATAATAGAACGAGCTCTGAGACGTGGGAACTCTGCAGACCGCAATCCCTAATCCTCTCCAAACAACACTAGAGGCAGCCGTGGATTGCGCCTAACTCTGCCTATGCAACTCGGCACAGCCTGAGAAACTAAATAGCCTGAAGATAGAAAATAAGCCTACCTTGCCTCAGAGAAATACCCCAAAGGAAAAGGCAGCCCCCCACATATAATGACTGTGCGTTAAGATGAAAAGACAAACGTAGGGATGAAACAGATTCAGCAAAGTGAGGCCCGACTTTCTTAACCCATTTACCCCCAAGGGTGGTTTGCACGTTAATGACCGGACCAATTTTTACAATTCTGACCACTGTCCCTTTGTGAGGTTATAACTCTGGAACGCTTCAACGGATCCCAGTGATTCTGACATTGTTTTCTCGTGACATATTGTACTTCATGACAATGGTAAAATTTCTTTGATATTACCTGCATTTATTTGTGAAAAAAACGGAAATATGGCGAAAATTTTGAAAATTTCGCAATTTTCCAACTTTGAATTTTTATGCAATTAAATCACAGAGATATGTCACACAAAATACTTAATAAGTAACATTTCCCACATGTCTAGTTTACATCAGCACAATTTTGGAACCAAAATTTTTTTTTGTTAGGGAGTTATAAGGGTTAAAAATTGACCAGCAATTTCTCATTTCTACAACACCATTTTATTTTAGGTACCACATCTCATTTGAAGTCATTTTGAGGGGTCTATATGATAGAAAATACCCAAGTATGACACCATTCTAAAAACTACACCCCTCAAGGTGCTCAAAACCATATTCAAGAAGTTTATTAACCCTTCTGGTGCTTCACAGGAATTTTTTGAATCTTTAAATAAAAATGAACATTTAACTTTTTTTCACAAAAAATTTAATTCAGCTCCAATTTGTTTAATTTTACCAAGGGTAACAGGAGAAAATAGACCCCAAACATTGTTGTACAATTTGTCCTGAGCACGACAATACCCCACATGTGGGGGTAAACCACTGTTTGGGCGCATGGCAGAGCTCGGAAGCGAAGGAGCGCCATTTGACTTTTCAATGCAAACTTGACTGGAATTGAGATGGGACGCCATGTTTCGTTTGGAGAGCCCCTGATGTGCCTAAACATTGAAACCCCCCACAAGTGACACCATTTTGGAAAGTAGACCCCTTAAGGAACTTATCTAGATGTGTGGTGAGCACTTTGACCCACCAAGTGCTTCACAGAAGTTTATAATGTAGAACCGTAAAAATAAAAAAATCATATTTTTTCACAAAAATTAACTTTCCGCCCCCAATTTTTTATTTTCCCAAGGGTAAGAGAAGAAATTGGACCCGAAAAGTTGTTGTACAATTTGTCCTGAGTACGCTGATACCCCATATGTGGGGGTAAACCACTGTTTGGGCGGATGGGAGAGCTCGGAAGGGAAGGAGCGCCGTTTGACTTTTCAATGCAAAATTGACAGGAATTGAGATGGGACGCCATGTTGCGTTTGGAGAGCCACTGATGTGCCTAAACATTGAAACCCCCCACAAGTGACGCCATTTTGGAAAGTAGACCCCCTAAGGAACTTATGTAGATGTGTGGTGAGCACTTTGACCCACCAAGTGCTTCACAGAAGTTTATAATGCAGAGCCGTAAAAATAAAACAAAACATTTTTCCCACAAAAATTATTTTTTTAGCCCCCAGTTTTGTATTTTCCCGAGGGTAACAGGAGAAAGTGGACCCCAAAATTTGTGGCCCAATTTGTCCTGAGTGCGATGATACACCATATGTGGGGGGAACCACTGTTTGGGCGCATGGGAGGGTTCGGAAGGGAAGGAGTGCCATTTGAATGCAGACTTAGATGGAATGGTCTGCAGGTGTCACATTGCGTTTGCAGAGCCCCTAATGTACCTAAACAGTAGAAACCCCCCACAAGTGACACTATTTTGGAAAGTAGACCCCCTAAGGAACTTATCTACATGTGTGGTGAGCACTTTGACCCACCAAGGGCTTCACAGAAGTTTATAATGGAGAGCCGTGAAAATAAAACAATAATTTTTTCCCACAAAAATTATTTTTTAGCCCCCAGTTTTGTATTTTCCCGAGGGTAACAGGAGAAATTGGACCCCAAAATTTGTTGTCCAATTTGTTCTGAGTGCGCTGATACCCCATATGTGGGGGGGAACCACTGTTTGGGCGCATGGGAGGGCTCGGAAGGGAAGGAGCTCCATTTGGAATGCAGGCTTAGATGGAATGGTCTGCAGGTGTCACATTGCATTTGCAGAGCCCCTAATGTACCGAAACAGTAGAAACCCCCCACAAGTGACACCATTTTGGAAACTAGACCCCCTAAGGAACTAATCTAGATGTGTTGTGAGAGCTTTGAACCCCCAAGTGTTTCACTACAGTTTATAACGCAGAGCTGTGAAAATAAAAAATCCTTTTTTTTCCCACAAAAATTATTTTTTAGCCCCCAGTTTTGTATTTTCCCAAGGGTAACAGGAGAAATTGGACCCCAATAGTTGTTGTCCTATTTGTCCTGAGTACGCTGATACCCCATATGTTGGGGGGAACCACCGTTTGGGCGCATGGGAGGGCTCGGAAGGGAAGGAGTGCCATTTGGAATGCAGACTTAGATGGAATGGTCTGCAGGCGTCACATTGCATTTGCAGAACCCCTAATGTACCTAAACAGTAGAAATCCCCCACAAGTGACCCCATATTGGAAACTAGACCCCCATGGAACTTATCTAGATGTGTTGTGAGAACTTTGAACCCCCAAGTCTTTCACTACAGTTTATAACGCAGAGCCGTGAAAATAAAAAATCCTTTTTTTTCCCACAAAAATTATTTTTTAGCCCCCAGTTTTGTATTTTCCCAAGGGTAACAGGAGAAATTGGACCCCAATAGTTGTTGTCCTATTTGTCCTGAGTACGCTGATACCCCATATGTTGGGGTAAACCCCTGTTTGGGCACACGGGAGAGCTCGGAAGGGAAGGAGCACGGTTTTACTTTTTCAACGCAGAGTTGGCTGGAATTGAGATCGGACGCCATGTCGCGTTTGGAGAGCCCCTGATGTGCCTAAACAGTGGAAACCCCCCAATTATAACTGAAACCCTAATCCAAACACACCCCTAACCCTAATCCCAACAGTAACCCTAACCACACCTCTAACCCACACACACACCTAACCCTAATCCCAACCCTATTCCCAACTGTAAATGTAATCTAAACCCTATCCGTCACTTTAGCCCCAACCCTAACTGTAGCCTTAACCCTAGCCCCAACCCTAACTTTAGCCCCAACCCAAACTGTAGCCCTAGCCCTAACCATAGCCCTAACCCTAACTTTAGCCCCAACCCTAACTGTAGCCTTAACCCTAGCCCTAACCATAGCCCTAACCCTAGCCCTAGCCCTAACCCTAGCCCTAACCCTAACCCTAGCCCTAACCCTAGCCCTAACCCTAGCTCTAACCCTAGCCCTAACCCTAACCCTAACCCTAGCCCTAACCCTAACCCTAGCCCTAACCCTAGCCCTAACCCTAGCCCTAACCCTAGCCCTAACCCTAACCCTAACCCTAGCCCTAGCCCAAACCCTAACCCTAGCCCAAACCCTAACCCTAGCCCTAACCCTAGCCCTAGCCCTAACCCTAATGGAAAAATGGAAATAAATACATTTTTTTAATTTTTCCCTAACTAAAGGGGTGATGAAGGGGGGTTTGATTTACTTTTATAGCGGGTTTTTTAGCGGATTTTTATGATTGGCAGCCATCACACACTGAAAGACGCTTTTTATTGCAAAAAATATTTTTTACGTTACCACATTTTGAGAGCTATAATTTTTCCATATTTTGGTTCACAGAGTCATGTGAGGTCTTGTTTTTTGCGGGACGAGTTGACGTTTTTATTGGTAACATTTTCGGGCACGTTACATTTTTTGATCGCTTTTTATTCCGATTTTTGCGAGGCAGAATGACCAAAAACCAGCTATTCATGAAATTCTTTTGGGGGAGGCGTTTATACCGTTCCGCGTTTGGTAAAATTGATAAAGCAGTTTTATTCTTCGGGTCAGTACGATTACAGCGACACCTCATTTATATCATTTTTTTATGTTTTGGCGCTTTTATACGATAAAAACTATTTTATAGAAAAAATAATTATTTTTGCATCGCTTTATTCTCAGGACTATAACTTTTTTTTTTTTGCTGATGATGCTGTATGGTGGCTCGTTTTTTGCGGGACAAGATGACGCTTTCAGCGGTATCATGGTTATTTATATCTGTCTTTTTGATCACGTGTTATTCCACTTTTTGTTCGGCGGTATGATAATAAAGCGTTGTTTTTTGCCTCGTTTTTTTTTTTTTTTTTTCTTACGGTGTTTACTGAAGGGGTTAACTAGTGGGCCAGTTTTATAGGTAGGGTCGTTACGGACGCGGCGATACTAAATATGTGTACTTTTATTGTTTTTTTTTAAATTTAGATAAAGAAATGTATTTAGGGGAATAATATTTTTTTTTTTTTTTCATTATTTAGGAATATTTTTTTTTATTTTTTTTTACACATTTTGAAATTTTTTTTTTTTACTTTTTTACATTGTCCCAGGGGGGGACATCACAGATCAGTGATCTGACAGTGTGCACGGCACTCTGTCAGATCACTGTTCTGACATGCAGCGCTGCAGCCTTCACAGTGCCTGCTCTGAGCAGGCTCTGTGAAGCCACCTCCCTCCCTGCAGGACCCGGATCCGCGGCAATCTTGAATCCGGGGCTGGAGGAAGCAGGGAGGGAGGTAAGACCCTCGCAGCAACGCGATCACATCGCGTTGCTGCGGGGGGCTCAGGGAAGCCCACAGGGAGCCCCCTCCCTGAGGGAAGCTTCCCTATACCGCCGGCACATCGCGATCATCTTTGATCGCGGTGTGCCAGGGGTTAATGTGCCGGGGGCGGTCCGTGACCGCTCCTGGCACATAGTGCCAGATGTCAGCTGCGATAAACAGCTGACACCTGGCCGCGATCGGCGGCGCTCCCCCCGTGAGCGCCGCCGATCGCGCTGGACGTACTATCCCGTCCGTGGTCATGGGGGCCCACCCCACCTCGACGGGATAGTACGTCCCATGTCAGAAAGGGGTTAACAGAGCGAGGATAGGAAAGATAACTTTGCGGTCTACACAAAACCCTAAAGAAAACCACGCAAAGGGGGCAAAAAGACCCTCCGCACTGAACCAACGGCACGGAGGTACACCCTCTGCGTCCCAGAGCTTCCAGCAAAACAATAAGACAAGCTGGACAGAAAAAACAGCAAACAAATAGCAAAGAAGAACTTAGCTATGCAGAGCAGCAGGCCACAGGAACGATCCAGGGAAAAACAAGTCCAACACTGGAACATTGACAGGAAGCATGGATCAAAGCATTAGGTGGAGTTAAGTAGAGAAGCACCTAACGACCTCACCAGATCACCTGAGGGAGGAAACTCAGAAGCCGCAGTACCACTTTCCTCCACAAACGGAAGCTCCCAGAGAGAATCAGCCGAAGTACCACTTGTGACCACAGGAGGGAGCTCTGCCACAGAATTCACAACAGACTGGGTGTCCTTTTTGCCTTTGGCTGAGTTCGCCCTTAATAATCGGGCCAGCTCGGCTACCTTGGTTTCACCATTTTTCTGCAATTCTGGGTTCCATCCTCGTTTCTCTTCAGGGCAGGTTGAGTCTTCGGACTGTCCTGGTGTGGATACTGTGGTGGACAGGTTGAAGCAGATCTGGACTCATGTGGTGGACAATTTGACTTTGTCCCAGGAGAAGGCTCAACGTTTCGCTAATCGCAGACGCTGTGTGGGTCCCCGACTTCGGGTTGGGGACTTGGTTTGGTTATCTTCTCGTCATATTCCTATGAAGGTTTCCTCTCCTAAGTTTAAACCTCGTTTTATTGGTCCGTATAGGATTTCTGAGGTTCTTAATCCTGTGTCTTTTCGTCTGACCCTTCCAGATTCATTTTCCATACATAACGTATTCCATAGGTCATTGTTGCGGAGATACGTGGCACCTATGGTTCCATCTGTTGATCCTCCTGCCCCGGTTTTGGTGGAGGGGGAGTTGGAGTATATTGTGGAGAAGATTTTGGATTCTCGTGTTTCAAGGCGGAAACTCCAGTATCTGGTTAAGTGGAAGGGTTATGCTCAGGAAGATAATTCCTGGGTCTTTGCCTCTGATGTCCATGCTCCCGATCTTTTTCGTGCCTTTCATATGGCTCATCCTGGTCGTCCTGGGAGCTCTGGTGAGGGTTCGGTGACCCCTCCTCAAGGGGGGGGTACTGTTGTGAATTCTGTGGCAGAGCTCCCTCCTGTGGTCACAAGTGGTACTTCGGCTGGTTCTCTCTGTGAGCTTCCGTTGGTGGAGGAAAGTGGTACTGTGGCTTCTGAGTTTCCTTCCTCAGGTGATGTGGTGAAGTCGTTAGGTGCTTCTCTATTTAACTCCACCTAGTGCTTTGATCCTGGCTTCCAGTCAATGTTCTAGTATTGGACCTGTTTCCTCCTGGATCGTTCCTGTGGCCTGCTGCTCTGCATAGCTAAGTTCCTCTTTGCTGTTTTTTTCTGTCCAGCTTGTCAATTTGTTTTTTTTCTGCTTGCTGGAAGCTCTGGGACGCAGAGGGTGTACCTCAGTGCCGTTAGTTCGGTACGGAGGGTCTTTTTGCCCCCTTTGCGTGGTTTTTGTAGGGTTTTGTGTTGACTGCAAAGTTACCTTTCCTATCCTCGCTCTGTTCAGAAAGTTGGACCTCACTTTGCTAAATCTATTTCATCTCTACGTTTGTCTTTTCATCTTAACTCACAGTCATTATATGTGGGGGCTACCTTTTCCTTTGGGGTATTTCTCTGAGGCAAGGTAGGCTTATTTTCTATCTTCAGGCTAGCTAGTTTCTCAGGCCGTGCCGAGTTGCATAGGCAGCGTTAGGCGCAATCCACGGCTGCCTTTAGTGTGGTTGGAGAGGATTAGGGATTGCGGTCAACAGAGTTCCCACGTCTCAGAGCTCGTTCTTGTTTTTTGGGGTTATTGCCAGGTCACTGTATGTGCGCTGACCTCTATGTCCATTGTGGTACTGAATTACCTTTCATAACAACGTAGTATGAAACAAGATTTAGCACAGGAGGCCACTTCTAGCTAGATAGAAAATAGTACAGGACAGAACGCTGTGCGGTCAGTAATAAAAACTAGAAAAAGTCCACCGCAGAGAAATGCAAAAATCTCCACACCTGACTAAAGGTGTGGAGGGCAAACTCTGCTGCCCAGAGCTTCCAGCTTAGCTGAATAGATCCATACTGAAAAGCTGGACAAATGAACAAAACCAAAGAAAGTGCTGAACAACAAGTCCACAACAAGAGAACCGCAAAAGGACAAGCAAGGACTTAGCTTTGATGAACTGGTCAGAGTGTCAGGAAAGCCCTAAGAGCAATGACTCCAGGCAGGAACAATTGACAACTGGAATTGAATGAGGGATAAGGCCAGACTAATATAGCCGAGCCAGAAAGACGATCAGTGAAAAAAGCTGCTGAAGCTAAATCCAAGAAGCAGCCATACCACTCAAAACCACAGGAGGGAGCCAAAGAGCAGAACTCACAAAAATGCTACTTACAACTACCGGAGGGAGCTCAAGAGCGGAATTCACAACAGTTACTGGAACCCGGTTACTAAGCTGAAGGTACCCGTGCCAGAAAACACTACCAAGGACCACCTGACATTGCTTGAACTCGGATACCCAGAAGGAGGCACCTAAGCCAAAGGCTCTGCCCAGAACCAGCTGACGGTACTGGAACCAGGATGGGGAGCAGAAGGTACAAGAGCAAAAGACCCTGCCGAGAACCAGCTGACGGTACTGAAACCCGGACGGCTAGCCGAAGGTACAAGAGCCAATGGAACTACCGAGGACCAGCTGACGTTACTGGAACCCGGTTACTAAGCAGGAGGTACCCGTGCCAGAAAGCACTACCAAGGACCACCTGACGTTGCTTGAACTCGGATACCCAGAAGGAGGCACCTAAGCCAAAGGCTCTGCCTAGAACCAGCTGACGGTACTGGAACCACGAGGTGGAGCAAAAGGTACAAGAGCAAAAGACCCTGCCGAGAACCAGCTGATGGTACTGAAACCTGGATGGCTAGCCGAAGGTACAAGAGCCAATGAAACTACCAAGGACCAGCTGACATTACTGGAACCCGGTTACTAAGCAGGAGGTACCCGTGCCAGAAAGCACTACCAAGGACCACCTGACGTTGGTGGAACTCGGATACCCAGAAGGAGGCACCTAAGCCACAGGCTCTGCCTGAAACCAGCTGATGGTACTGGAACCAGGATAGGGAGCAGAAGGTACAAGAGCAAAAGACACTGCCGAGAACCAGCTGATGGTACTGGAACCCGGATGGCTAGATGAAGGTACAAGAGCCAATGGAACTACCGAGGACCAGCTGACGTTACTGGAACCCGGTTACTAAGCAGGAGGTACCCATGCCAGAAAGCACTACCAAGGACCACCTGACATTGGTGGAACTCGGATACCCAGAAGGAGGTACCTAAGCCACAGGCTCTGCCTGGAACCAGCTGACGGTACTGAAACCAGGATGGGCAGGAGGGACTACCAGTGACAAAGACACTTCTGAGCAGCAACTGGTGGTGTTGGAGCCCAGGGAATCCAGGAGAGGCAGAGTATAGGCTGAGGCCTAAATGGAGCCAGTTGAAAGGGAACCTTTAACCCCCCAAAGGTGTTTGCAACTAAAAGAGCCTCCTTGAGTGGCACTAATGCTGCACAAGGAAAATGTGCCTCTTTTCATTATGCTCCTTGTACACGCTGAAGTTAACACTTATAAAACGTGTCCCCTCATACCCTGAAACCATCCCAGAGGCAGGACTTTCCTTCTTAATGAGACGCAGCACAGCTGTCATTCACACCCCCTTGGTGCCATGCGCCGCCTCCTCAGCATTGTTTTAATCTGTCTCGGAGCCTGCGCTGTTATGTTATCCCTTGGCCATGCCCAGTTAGCGCTACCTGTCTTCAGACATCATTTGTTGTCAGGCTGGCTGAGCCTGGTCGACTGCCCTGCCAGAGATCCCGCCCCGCCATGTCTTCTGATTTATTCACACTGCGGGCCTGGGATTCATGGGCATCCGCAGTGCATATCTTCACCTCTCACTCATCTCCTTCTGCCTTCTTCAGACTGTGCCGCGCCCGCTGATCCCAAATTGCATGCCACGGCCGTGACACGGCACAGTCAGAAGAAGGCAGAAGATAAGTGAGAGGCGAATAAATGCACTGTGCATGCCCATGAATCACAGGCCCGCAGAGTGAATAAATCTGAAGACACTGCGGGCCTGGGATTCATGGGCATCCGCAGTGCATATCTTCGCCTTTCATTCATCTCCTTCCTCCTTCTTCAGACTGTGCCGCGCTTTGCTGATCCCAAATTGCATGCCATGGCCGTGACGCGGCACAGTCAGAAGAAGGCGGAAGGAGATGAGTGAGAGGCGAAGATATGCACTGCGCATGCCCATGAATCACAGCCCCGCAGTGTCAATAAATCTGAAGACACTGCGAGGCGTGATCTCGGGTAGGGCGGCCGCACTGGCGCAGCCAGCCTGACAACAAATGATGTCTGAAGACGGGCAGGGCTAACTGTGCAGGGTCAAGGGACAACATAACAGCGCAGGCTCCAAGACATATTCAAACAATGCTGAGGAGGCGGCGCACGGCGCCAAGGGGGATGTGAATGACAGCTGTGCTGTGTCTCATTAAGAAGGAAAGTCCAGCCTTTGGGACGGTTTCAGGGTATGAGGGGACACATTTTATAAGTGTTAACTTCAGCGTGTGCAAGGAGCATAATGAAAAGAGGCACCTTTTCCTTGTGCAGCATTAGTGCCGCACAAGGTGGCTCTTTTAGTTACAAACGCCTTGGGGGGACAGGTTCCCTTTAATATCTGTTGTTGTGTCAGCGTGGTGGTCTCAGGACTCATTGCCGGCTACACAGCAAGGGAACAGCTGACATTACTGAACCCCACTGACACAGTGGCGAGTGTTTTTCTCTGTGCAGCCAGCACTTCCAAGCACCAACTGGCAGTATTGGAACCCAGGGAATCTAGGAGGGGCAGAGTGTAGGCCGAGGCCTGCACTGGAGGCAGTTTTATATCACTTGTTGTGTATGCGTGGTGGTCACAGGACACATTGCTGGCCACACAGCAGGGAAACAGCTGGCGTTACTGAACTCCACTGACACATGAGTGAGTGTTTTTCTCTGTGCAGCCAGCAATTCCGAGCACCAACTGGCGGTGTTAGAGCCCAGGGAATCTAGGAGGAGCAGAGTGTAGGCCGAGGCCTGCACTGGAAGCAGTTTAATATCTGTTGTTGTGGCTGCGTGGCGGTCGCAGGACACATTGCCGGCTACACAGCAGGGGAACAGCTGACGTTACTGAACCTCACTGACACATGAGCGAGTGATTTTCTCTGTGCAGCCAGCAATTACGAGCACCAACTGGCGGTGTTAGAGCCCAGGGAATCTAGGATGAGCAGAGTGTAGGCCGAGGCCTGCACTGGAGGCAGTTTAATAACTGTTGTTGTGTCAGCGTGGCGGTCGCAGGACATGTTGCAGGTTACACAGCAGGGGAACATCTGGCATTACTGAACCCCACTGACACAGTGGCGAGTGTTTTTTTCTGTGCAGCCAGCACTTCCGAGCACCAACTGACAGTATTGGAGCCCAGGAAATCCAAGAGGAGCAGACTTTAGTTTTTGCCGCACACACAGCTGGGGAGCAGCTGGCGTTACTGAACCCCAGTAACACATCAGCAAGTGTTGACTGTGCAGACAGCACTTCCAGGCAACAACTGGCGGTGTTGAAGCCCAGGGAAAGCAGGAGGAGCAGACTTTAGTTTTTGCTGCACACACAGCAGGGGAGCAGCTGATGTTACTTAACCCCACTAACACAGGAGCGAATGTTTTTCTCTGTGCAGAAAACTGGCGGTGTTGTAGCCCAGGGAATGCAGGAGAAGCAGAGTTTAGGCCGAGGCCTAATTGTAGCAAGTAGAAAGGGAACCTTTATCCCCCCTAGGCGTTTGTAACTGAAAGATCCACCTTGTGCTGCAGTAATGCTGCAAAAGGAAAAGGTGGCTCTTTTAATTATGCTCCTTGCAAACGCAGAACTAAACACTTCTAAAATATATCTCCTGATTCCGTGAATCCGTCCCGGAGGTGGGACTTTCCTTCGTAATGACACGCAGCACAGCCGTCATTCCTGCCTCCTTGGCGCAGGGTGCCGCTTCCTCAGTGTTGTTTGAATCTGTCCCATAGCCTGCGCTGTTATATTCAATCTTGGCCATGCGCAGTTAGCGCTGCCTGTCTTCTGACAACCTCCGGGCCATTTTCACGTTGTGAGGGGACACATTTTATAAGTGTTAAGTTAAGCGTGTGCAAGGAGCATAACTAAAAGAGCCACCTTTTCCTTGTGCAGCATTAGTACTGCAAAAGGTGGCTCTTTCAGTAACAAATGCCTGGGGGGACAGGTTGTCTTAAACTTTAGATGTAGTGTCATCATGGAGGTAGGTCACATATGATGCAAAGTTCCGGAAGGTGGAATCGGCGCTGCAGAGCTGCAATGCGTGATCTTGCCATGCTGGAACGCCGCAAGTGAGCACAATCTAGGCGGACCTTGTGCAGCAGTGCATCAAGATCCGGATAGTCCTGTTGTGGATTCTGTTTTTGGGCTCCCTCTGGTGGTTACAGATGGTACTGGGTGACTTGTGTTCTCTGCGGTCTCTGGTGTCCACCTGTTCTATCAGGATATGGGAGTTTCCTATTTAACCTGGCTTTCTTGTCATTTCCTCGCCTGTAATCAGTGTGTCTTGTTTCCTCTGCTTTCCGCTTCTGTAATCATCAGGACAAGCTAAGTTTTTTGATTTTCCTGTTCCACGTTTTGCTTTATTTTTGTTTTAGTCCAGCTTGCAGTTATGTGATTCCTTGTTGCTGGTTGCTCTAGTGGGCTGATATTACTCCTCATGTTCCATGAGTTGGCACATGAGTTCAGGAAATTTCAGGATGGGTTTTTGTAGGGTTTTTCGCTGACCGCGCAGTTCACTTTTGTATCCTCTGCTATCTAGTTTTAGCGGGCCTCATTTTGCTGAATCTGTTTTCATTACTACGTATGTGCTTTCCTCTCATTTCACCGTCAATACATGTGGGGGGCTACTATTTCTGTGGGGTGTTTCTCTGGAGGCAAGAGAGGTCTTTGTTTCTTCTAATAGGGGAAGCTAGTCCTTCGGCTAGCGCGAGACGTCTAGAATCATCGTAGGCACGTTCCCCGGCTACTGCTAGTGTTGTGAATTAGGTTCAGGATCGCGGTCAGCTCAGTTTCCATCACCCTAGAGCTTGTTCTGTTTTTTGTGTGCTTGTCCTTTTGTGATCCCCTGCCATTGGGATCATGATAGTATCGCCGGCCCAAAAGTGGTAATCGTATTGGCTGAAGTAGGAGGAAAAGTAGTCTGAGGAAGTTTTTTTCTTTTTTTTTCCTTCCCTCAGAGTTTGCTGCCTAGCCTTAATTGCAGCCTGGCTGCGTCTTACCTCCTCTTAATCCTTGAATGGCTCTGACCTCAGCTGTTTATCATGGACGTCCAGAGTTTGGCTTCCAGCCTGAATAATCTTGCTGCTAAGGTTCAAAATATACAAGATTTTGTTGTACATGCTCCTATGTCTGAACCTAGAATTCCTATCCCAGAGTTTTTTTCTGGAGATAGATCTAGTTTTCTGAATTTTAGGAACAATTGCAAGTTGTTTCTTTCTTTGAAATCTCGCTCCTCTGGAGACCCTGCTCAGCAAGTCAAAATTGTAATCTCTTTCCTGCGGGGTGACCCTCAGAATTGGGCATTTGCATTGGCACCAGGGGATCCTGCGTTGCTCAATGTGGATGCGTTTTTTCTGGCATTGGGTTTGCTCTATGAGGAATCTAACCTAGAGATTCAGGCTGAAAAAGCTTTATTGGCTCTCTCTCAGGGGCAAGATGAAGCAGAAATATATTGTCAGAAATTTCGGAAATGGTCGGTGCTTACTCAGTGGAATGAGTGCGCTCTGGCTGCAAAATTCAGAGATGGCCTTTCTGAGGCCATTAAAGATGTTATGGTGGGGTTCCCGGCGCCTACAGGTCTGAATGAGTCTATGACTATGGCTATTCAGATTGATCGGCGTTTACGGGAGCGCAAACCTGTGCACCATTTGGCGGTGTCTTCTGAACAGGCACCTGAGACAATGCAATGTGATAGAATTCAGTCCAGAAGTGAACGGCAAAACTATAGGCGGAAAAATGGGTTGTGTTTTTATTGTGGTGATTCAGCTCATGTTATATCAGCATGCTCTAAACGCACAAAAAAGGTTGATAAGTCTGTTGCCATTAGTACTTTACGGTCTAAGTTCATTCTGTCTGTGACTCTGATTTGTTCATTATCAGCCATTTCCGTCGATGCCTATGTGGATTCAGGCGCTGCCCTGAGTCTTATGGATTGGTCATTTGCCAACCGCTGTGGGTTTAGTCTGGAGCCTCTGGAAGTCCCTATTCCTTTGAAAGGAATTGACTCTATACCTTTGGCTATGAATAAACCTCAGTACTGGACACACGTGACCATGCGTATGACTCCCGTTCATCAGGAGGTGATTCGCTTCCTGGTACTGTATAATTTACATGATGTCTTAGTGCTTGGTCTGCCATGGTTACAAACTCATAATCCAGTCTTGGACTGGAAGGCGATGTCTGTGTTAAGCTGGGGATGTCAGGGGGTTCATGATTATGCACCTCCGATTTCTATCGCTTCATCTACTCCTTCTGAGGTTCCTGTATTTTTGTCTGATTATCGGGATGTTTTTGAGGAGCCTAAGCTCAATTCGCTTCCTCCTCACAGGGATTGCGATTGTGCTATAGATTTGATTCCTGGCAGTAAATTTCCTAAAGGTCGTTTGTTCAATCTGTCAGTGCCAGAGCATACTGCTATGCGGGATTATGTTAAGGAGTCCTTGGAAAAGGGACATATCCGTCCATCTTCATCTCCTTTGGGAGCAGGTTTTTTTTTCGTGGCCAAAAGAGATGGTTCCTTGAGGCCTTGTATAGATTACCGTCTTTTGAATAAGATTACGGTCAAATATCAGTATCCTTTGCCATTGTTGACTGATTTGTTCGCTCGCATTAAGGGGGCTAAATGGTTCACTAAGATTGATCTTCGGGGTGCGTATAATCTTGTGCGGATTAAGCAGGGTGATGAGTGGAAAACCGCATTTAATACGCCTGAGGGCCATTTTGAGTATTTGGTGATGCCTTTTGGACTTTCTAATGCTCCTTCTGTCTTCCAGTCCTTTATGCACGATATTTTCCGTGAATATCTGGATAAATTTATGATTGTGTATTTGGATGATGTTTTGTTTTTTTCTGATGACTGGGAGTCCCATGTTCAGCAGGTCAGGAAGGTGTTTCAGGTCCTGCGGGCTAATTCTTTGTTTGTAAAAGGTTCAAAGTGTCTCTTTGGAGTCCAGAAGATTTCTTTTTTGGGGTATATTTTTTCCCCTTCTACTATTGAGATGGATCCCGTCAAGGTTCAAGCTATTTGTGACTGGACGCAGCCTACATCTCTTAAGAGTCTACAGAAGTTCTTGGGCTTTGCTAATTTTTATCGTCGTTTCATAACTAATTTTTCTAGTGTTGTTAAGCCTTTGACGGATCTGACTAAGAAGGGTGCTGATGTTGCTGATTGGTCTCCTGGAGGCCTTTCAGGAACTTAAGCGCCGGTTTTCTTCTGCTCCTGTGTTGCGTCAGCCAGATGTTTCGCTTCCTTTTTAGGTTGAGGTTGATGCTTCTGAGATTGGAGCGGGGGCGGTTTTGTCACAGAGAAGCTCCGATTGCTCGGTGATGAAGCCATGTGCGTTCTTTTCTAGAAAGTTTTCGCCCACTGAGCGGAATTATGATGTTGGTAATCGGGAGCTTTTGGCCATGAAGTGGGCATTTGAGGAGTGGCGTCATTGGCTTGAGGGTGCTAGACATTGTGTGGTGGTCTTGACTGATCACAAAAATCTGATTTACCTTGAGTCTGCCAAGCGTCTGAATCCTAGACAGGCTCGTTGGTCACTGTTTTTCTCCCGTTTCGATTTTGTGGTTTCATACCTGCCAGGTTCAAAGAATGTGAAGGCGGATGCTCTTTCTAGGAGTTTTGTGCCTGATTCCCCTGGAAATTCTGAGCCCACTGGTATCCTTAGGGATGGGGTGATTTTGTCGGCTGTATTCCCAGACTTGTGACGTGCTTTGCAGGAGTTTCGTGTCTATACACCTGATCGTTGTCCGCCTGAAAGACTGTTTGTTCCGGATAATTGGACCAGTAGAGTCATCTCCGAGGTCCATTCTTCTGCGTTGGCAGGTCATCCTGGAATATTTGGTACTAGAGACTTGGTGGCCAGGTCTTATTGGTGGCCTTCCTTGTCGAGGGATGTGCGTTCTTTTGTGCAGTCTTGTGAAGTTTGCGCTCGGGCTAAGCCTTGCTGTTCTCGGGCCAGTGGATTGTTGTCACCTTTGCCTATCCCGAAGAGGCCTTGGACGCACATTTCCATGGACTTTATTTCGGATCTCCCTGTCTCTCAAAAAATGTCCGTCATCTGGGTTGTGTGTGACCGCTTTTCTAAGATGGTTCATCTGGTCCCCTTGACTAAGTTACCTTCCTCCTCTGAGTTGGTCCCTCTGTTTTTTCAGAACGTGGTTCGTTTGCATGGGATTCCGGAGAACATTGTTTCTGACAGGGGATCCCAGTTTGTGTCTAGATTTTGGCGGACGTTCTGTGCTAAGATGGGCATTGATTTGTCCTTTTCGTCTGCATTCCATCCTCAGACGAATGGCCAGACGGAACGAACTAATCAGACCTTGGAAACTTATTTAAGGTGTTTTGTTTCTGCTGATCAAGATGACTGGGTTACCTTTTTGCCGCTTGCCGAATTTGCCCTTAATAATCGGGCTAGTTCTGCTACCTTGGTTTCTCCTTTCTTTTGTAATTCGGGGTTTCATCCTCGTTTTTCCTCTGGTCAGGTGGAGCCTTCTGATTGTCCTGGAGTGGACATGGTGGTGGATAGGTTGCATCAGATTTGGAGTCATGTGGTGGACAATTTGAAGTTGTCCCAGGAGAGGGCTCAGCAGTTTGCTAATCGCCGCCGCCGCGTGGGTCCTCGACTTCGTGTTGGGGACTTGGTGTGGTTGTCTTCTCGTTTTGTTCCTATGAAGGTCTCTTCTCCTAAGTTCAAGCCTCGGTTTATCGGTCCCTATAGGATCTTGGAAATTCTTAACCCTGTGTCGTTTCGTTTGGATCTCCCGGCATCGTTTGCTATTCATAATGTGTTCCATCGGTCGTTGTTGCGGAAGTATGAGGTACCTGTTGTTCCTTCGCTTGAGCCTCCTGCTCCGGTGCTGGTGGAGGGAGAATTGGAGTATGTTGTGGAGAAGATCTTGGATTCTCGTGTTTCCAGACGGAAACTTCAGTATTTGGTCAAGTGTAAGGGTTATGGTCAGGAGGATAATTCTTGGGTGGTTGCCTCTGATGTTCATGCTGCTGATTTGGTCCGTGCATGTCATAGGGCTCATCCTGGTCGCCCTGGTGGTTCTCGTGAGGGTTCGGTGACCCTTCCTCAAGGGGGGGTACTGTTGTGGATTCTGTTTTTGGGCTCCCTCTGGTGGTTACAGATGGTACTGGGTGACTTGTGTTCTCTGCGGTCTCTGGTGTCCACCTGTTCTATCAGGATATGGGAGTTTCCTATTTAACCTGGCTTTCTTGTCATTTCCTCGCCGGCGATCAATGTAATCAGTGTGTCTTGTTTCCTCTGCTTTCCGCTTCTGTAATCATCAGGACAAGCTAAGTTTTTTGATTTTCCTGTTCCACGTTTTGCTTTATTTTTGTTTTAGTCCAGCTTGCAGTTATGTGATTCCTTGTTGCTGGTTGCTCTAGTGGGCTGATATTACTCCTCATGTTTCATGAGTTGGCACATGAGTTCAGGTAATTTCAGGATGGTTTTTTGTAGGGTTTTTCGCTGACCGCGCAGTTCACTTCTGTATCCTCTGCTATCTAGTTTTAGCGGGCCTCATTTTGCTGAATCTGTTTTCATTACTACGTATGTGCTTTCCTCTCATTTCACCGTCATTACATGTGGGGGGCTACTATTTCTGTGGGGTGTTTCTCTGGAGGCAAGAGAGGTCTTTGTTTCTTCTAATAGGGGAAGCTAGTCCTTCGGCTGGCGCGAGACGTCTAGAATCATCGTAGGCACGTTCCCCGGCTACTGCTAGTGTTGTGAATTAGGTTCAGGATCGCGGTCAGCTCAGTTTCCATCACCCTAGAGCTTGTTTTGTTTTTTGTGTGCTTGTCCTTTTGTGATCCCCTGCCATTGGGATCATGACATAGTCCCTCAAAAAACTCTGCACGACCACATTGAGCACATGTGCCAGACATGGGATGTGAGTGAGTTTGCCTAGGCCCAGAGCAGCCACCAGATTTCGGTCATTGTCACACACTACCATGCCTGGCTGGAGATTCGCTGGCACAAACCACACGTCGCTCTCCTACTTGATGGCATTCCAGAGCTCCTGCGCTGTGTGGCTTTGATTCCCCAAAGAAATTAATTTCAATATGGCCTGTTGATGTTTGGTCACGGCTGTGCTCATATAGGTCGTAACAGGTAAACGTTCACAGGTCCATGTGGAGGTGGACTGTGACAGCTCCAGCAGCGATGATTCTGAGGAACTTGAGTATGAGGAGGAGTCAATGTGTACAGACTGGATTCCTGCAATCCTTGGAGTTGGCAGAACACGTCTTGCGACACTCTCACGATCTGTACCCGGCTCCACAACATTAATCCAATGAGCAGTGAGGGAAAGGTATCGCCCCTTTCCATGGTGACTGGTCCACGCATCGGTGGTGAGGTGGACCTTGCTACTGACAGCGTTCAGTAGCGTGTGTTTTATGTGTCCCTCCACATGCTTTTGCAGGACAGGGATGGGTTTGCCTGCTGAAATAAAAGCGGCTGGGCACATTGTATTGTGGGATTGCCAATGCCATCAAGTTAAGGAAGGTGTCAGTCTCCACCAGCCTGAATGACCGCATTTCAAGGGACAGTAGTTTTACAATGCCAGCATTCAGAACCTGTGCTCGGGGGTGGTTTGCCGAGAATGGCTGCCTTTTCTCCCATGCCTGTGCTATCGATGGCTGTAGACTGGGCTGGGAGTGTGAGGATGATTGGGAACATGGTGCTGTGGGTGGAATTATACTGGGTCTCTGGACAACAGTGCCAGAGGTTCTTCCATGGCGATCCTGTGAGGAAGCCGAATCAGCTGTGTGTGAGCTGGAGGAAGAGGCAACAACACGAGCTGAAGAGGTGGTAGGTGCCGCTGTTCGTTGGCCTAGGTCTTCAGTGTGTTTTTGTAACTCCACCGCGTGCTTGGTCCGCACATGTTTCCACATATTTGTGGTATTGAGGTTGCTGACACTTTTCCCTCTTTTGACTTTCTGATGACACACCTTGCATTTGACTAAGCAAATGTCATCTGCAACTGTGTCAAAAAAGGACCAGGCACTGCAAGTCTTGGGAGTGCCCATTTTGGCTTTTGGAAGAGCCATGCTCTGAATGGGTGCCGAAGTGGAGGCTACAGGCACCGCAGTCTTCCCCCTCCCTCTCCCTCTTTGGGCCGCTCGGGGAATCTCTTCCTCAGAGCTGCTCCCACCACCTTCCTGTACCTCACGCCACAATGGGTCAAGGACCTCATCATCTACACTACCCTCTTCCACCAACTGCTTCTCCTGGGTAGTCTCGGCAGCACAGTACGCACCAGAAAGTGGCACCTGAGTCTCATCATCAGATGCGTACTGAGGTGTGCTGACCGGAGGCACTGGCCCACCCGCCTCTTCAGAATCAGAGAGACAAAGCTGTTGGGCATCACTGCATACTGCCTCTTCTTCCATTTCTCCAATGCTGCTTGGTTGGCCCCCTTTTTCCAAGCCACGAGATTCAGAGAACAGAAGTAGAGATGGCTCCTGTCCTGGGCTCTCTGACTGCCTGGGCAATTTGGCAGGTGGTGAAGAGACAGATGAGTACTCTCCAGTGCTTTGTGCCTGAGAGGATGTGGCACTAATTGAAGTCGATGCGTTAGCTGCCATCCATCCGACAACAGCTTCAATTTCTTCTTCCCGCGGCATCGGGGTACGGCGATCTCCTACAAAGCTGCGCATGAAGGACTGTTCCCTGCTGAAACTGGGTGATGATGAGTCACCGGTGCCCGCAGCAGGCACAGAATCCCCTCGTACTCTCCCTGCTCCACGCCCACGCCCACGTGCCTTACTCCCTGCCTTCTTCATCTTGGTAGACTGATATAGATAGGCAGAAAAGTACTAATGGCTTTGTGTGCTTATTCCTGAACAGCTCCTAACAGGTATAAGAAACACTAATTTTCTAAAGTGTGGACTAGACTGAGCTAATGTGGCCTATACAACTGTAAAGTGGTGTGTTTGGTGAACTTTATTATTATTATTTTTTTTGCAGAACAGACTACAGAGTCAGCTGCACTCACACACAGACCGTGCAGACAGCCGTGAATGGCGCTGCAAGGCCAAAACAAGCTCCTCTATGTAATCGTATAAAGTGTTTTTCCACAATGTAGCAGAATACGGATGGGAAGCCACTAATAGGATACATTTGAAAAAATGTGCAGCAGGCTGCACTAATTGAGAAACGGACAATAAATAATAATAATAATAATAATAATAATTTTATTTATATAGCACCAACATGTTCCACAGCACTTTAACAATGGAACGGTATGAGGCAGTGACACACAGAGAGCTGACTACAACCAGCTGTGGTGGTAGAACAGACTACAGAGCAAGCTGCACTCACACAGAGACCGTGCAGACAGCCGTAAACGGCCCTGCACGGTCAAAAAAAGCTCCTCTATGTAATCCTATATAGTGTTTTTCCACAATCTAGCAGGATACGGATGGAAAGCCACTAATAGGACAAATTTGACAAAAATGTGCAGCAGGCTGCACTAATTGCAAAAAAGGACAATGGATTGAACAGTATCGGTGGCTGCCGACAGACTACAGAGTGAGCTGCACTCACACACACACAGAGACCTTGCAGACAGCTTTGAACAGCGCTGCAAGGCAAAAGCAAGGTTCTCACACAGCGGTTGCTAAATTAGCCTGGGTAAAGCACAATGAAGCAAATCGCTATCTCGAAACTGGCCCTCAGTCAGAACACAGCGTCTTGTCCCTAACTGAATTCACAGCAGAGTGAACCCAAAATGGCGGCGGCGACTTTTATAGTGTATCATGACATCATTTCCGCAGCCAATCACAGCCATGCCAGTAGTTACATGCCTACCATGCAGAACAGGATGTGCCCACACTTATAATCATTCCTCATTGGCTGCATTCAGGCTCTTTGAATTATGGGAACTTCCGACTCCGGTATCCGATATACTGAAAGTATCGGAACTTGGTATCGGGATTCCGATACCGCAAATATCGGCCGATACCTAATACTTGCGGTATCGGAATGCTCAACACTAGTTATGTGCCCCAAAATGGTACCAATAAAAATGTCAACTCGTTCCGCAAAAAACAAGACCTCACATGACACTCTGGACCAAAATATGGAAAAATTATAGCTCTCAGAATCTGGTAACGCAAAAAATATTTTTTGCAATAAAAAGCGTCTTTTAGTATGTGACAGCTGCCAAACATAAAAACCCGCTATAAAAACCTGCTATAAATAGTAAATCAAACCCCCTTTATAACAGCTTGCGTTGAAAAAGTAAAAAGTAAAATGGTGCTCCTTCCCTTCTGAGCTTTGCTGTGCTCCCAAACAGTGGTTTACCCCCACATATGGGGTATCAGCGTACTCAGGACAAATTGGACAACAACTTTTGTTGTCCAATTTCTCCTGTTACCCTTGGGAAAATACAAAACTGTTGCCTAAAATGTCATTTTTGTGGAAAAAAAAAGATTTTTCCTGCATTATAAACTTTAGTGAAAGACTTGGGGGTTCAAAGTTCTCACAACACATCTAGATAAGTTCTTTGGGTGTCTAGTTCCCAATATGGGGTCACTTTTGGGGGGTTTCTACTGTTTAGGTACATCAGGGGCTCTGCAAGCGCGATGTGATGCCCAGAGACCATTCCATCAAAGTCTGCATTTCAAAACGCCACTTCTTCCCTTCCAATCTTTGCCATGAGTCGAAACAGTAGTTTTCTCCCACATATGGGGTATCAGCGTACTCAGGACAAATTGAAAAACAACTTTTGTGGTCCAATTTCTCCAGATACCCTTGGGATAATACAAAATTGGGGGCTAAAATATCATTTTTCTCGAAAAAAAATATTTTTTAATTTTCATGGCTCTAAATTCTAAACTTCTGTGAAGCACTTGGGGGTTCAAAGTGCTCACCACACATCTAGAAAAGTTCATTAGGGGTCTGCTTTCCAAAATGGGGTCACTTTTGTTTTTTTTTAACTGTTTAAGCACATCAGGGGCTCTGCCAACGCAACGTGACGCCCGCAGACCATTCCATCAAAGTCTGCATTCCAAGACGCCACTTCTTCCCTTCTGAGCTCTGCCATGCACCCAAACAGTAGTTTTCTCCACATATGAGGTACCACCGTACTCAGGAAAAATTGCTCAACAATTTTTGGGGTCCAATTTCTCCAGATACCCTTGGGAAAATACAAAATTTGAGTGAAAAATCATTTTTGTCAAAAAATAAGATTTTTAATTTTTACTGCTCTACATCATAAACTTCTGTGAAGCACTTAGAGGGTTCAAAGTGCTCACCACACAAGATAAGTTCCTTAGGGGGTCTGCTTTCCCAAATGGTGTCACTTGTGGTGGGTTTCTACTGTTTAGGTACATCAGGGGATCTCCAAACGTGACATGGCGTCCTATCTCAATTCCAGCCAATTTTGCATTGAAAAGTCAAATGGTGCTCTGCCATGCGCCCAAACCGTGGTTTACCCCAACATATGGGGTATCGGCATACTCAGGACAAATTTAACAACAACTTTTGTGGTCCAATTTCTTCTGTTTCCTGTGGTAAAATAAAACAAATTGGATCTGAAGTAATTTTTTTGTGAAAAAAAGTTCAATGTTCATTTTTTTTAAACATTCCAAAAATTCATGTGAAACACCTGAAAAGTTAATAAACTTCTTGAACGTGGTTTTGAGCAAAATAATGTTGTAAAAATGAGAAATTGCTGGTCATCTTTTAACCCTTTTAAAAAATTGTTGGTTCCAAAATTTTGCTGATGTAAAGTAGACATGTAGGAATTGTTACATATTAAGTATTTTGTGCGACATACCTCTGTGATTTAAAGGCATGAAAATTCAAAGTTAGAAAATTATGAAATTTTCAAAATTTTCACCAAATTTCTGTTTTTTTCACAAATAAACTCAAGTAATGTCAAGGAAATTTTACCACTAACATGGAGTAAAAAATGTCACGAGTAGTGTTGAGCGATACCTTCCGATATCGGAAAGTATCGGTATCGGATAGGATCGGCCGATATTCAAAAAATATCGGATATCGCCGATACCGATACCCGATCCCAATGCAAGTCAATGGGACCAAAATATCGGAATTAAAATAAACCCTTTCTTTCCTTGTAGGTTCATTCTACATGAAGGAAAACAACTAAGAATAATGCAGGATGTATTTGGGGAGGTGGCGGAGACATTAAAGGCATAGAGGTTTAGCCCAATCAAATAGAATAGCATGTTTTTTTTTTTTTAAAGACGTTCGGAGTGACAAAGATATTGACTATGTACATTTTTTTTTATTTTGTCAGATATTGATGTTTCACTATTCCACGCCCTTCCCCTTCTTTTTTTTTTACTTTTCCCACACTTTCATCTTCATCATCATCAGCATCTTTGACATCAACTTCTTCTTCACCTTATTCATCTTCTTCTTCATCCTTTACCTTTTTTTTTTTTTATTACATTCTTCATATTCATTTTATTCAATTATTATTATTCTTCCTATTCTACATATTCATTTTATTCAACTGTTATTATTCTCCCTATTCTACTTCTTCATCATATTCTCATTTGTGACAGGCATTCCCGTGGTTGTTATCTATAAAAGTTGGAAGATTACACCTTCCGTTCTGCCAGTCACAAAAGTTACATTTGTCCGCGTTCAGTTTGGCCTGCAGCATCAGGCTTTATCCAGGGGCACCATGAGGAGGAACGGACTCACCCCCATACACTGCTTAGTCTTCTTCTGCATATAATTTAGATAATATCTTTTGCTCTGATATTAAGTGTTATGCTTAATGTTCTTCTGCTCTTTGTTCTGCAGCCTCTTGTTCTTCTGCTTCTCGGTCTTCCATGTCGTCGTCTCCAGGGTCGTCGTCTCCAGTGTCGTCGTCTCCGCCGTCGTCGTCTCCGCCGTCGTCGTCGTCTCCGCCGTCGTCGTCGTCTCCACCGTCGTCGTCTCCGCCGTCGTCGTCGTCGTCATCGGGGTGGTCTTCCGGGTCGTCGACGTTAGGGTCTTCAACTTGGAAATGTAGCAGAAGGTACAAGAAGGCTGAGAAAATGCCAAGAACCAGCTGATGGAACTGGAACTCGGATGGCTACCCGAAGGTTCAAGACAAGAGCCTATGGAACTACCGAGGACCAGCTGACGTTACTGGAACCCGGTTACTAAGCAGGAGGTACCCGTGCTAAAAAGCACTACCAAGGACCGCCTGACATTGGCGGAACTCGGATACCCAGAAGGAGGCACCTAAGCCAAAGGCTCTGCCCGGAACCAGCTGACGGTACTGGAACCAGGATGGGGAGCAGAAGGTACAAGAGCAAAAGACACTGCCGAGAACCAGCTGAGGGTACTGGAACCCGGATGGGTAGCCGAAGGTCCAAGAGCCAATGGAACTACCGAGGACCAGCTGACGTTACTGGAACCCGGTTACTAAGCAGGAGGTACCCGTGCCTGAAAGCACTACCAAGGACCACCTGACGTTGGTGGAACTTGGATACCCAGAAGGAGGCACCTAAGCCAAAGGCTCTGCCCGGAACCAGCTGACGGTACTGGAACCAGGATGGGGAGCAGAAGGTACAAGAGCAAAAGACACTGCCGAGAACCAGCTGATGGTGCTGGAACCAGGTGGTGGACCCGAAGGCCCACAGGAGAGGAGAGAACAGCTAGGCCGCGAGGCAGCCGCAGTTACCGAACCCCAACAGTCCTACAGGGGGAGCTGGGCCTACTGGCACTACAGAACCAGCCTTGACTACCAGTTCACGCAGCCCACATAGGAAGCTCCTAAACTGGAGGCACCCTGGAGTTGGCTAACCCGACCGCAACACGACGGGGCAAGCATAGGCGTCTCAGTGAGCTTGACACAACCCGGAAACAGCTGACGGTGCTGAAACCAGGCTTGGCACGAGGGAGTACCTGTGACAAAAACACTGCCGAGAACCAGCTGGCGGTGCTGGAACCCGGATGTGTTGCCCCAGTGTGCAAGAGCCAATGGCACGACCGAGGACCAGCTGACGGTGCTGGAACCCGGTTACTAAGCTGTAGGTGCCCGCGCTTAAAAGCACTACCTAGGACCGCCTGGCGTTGGCGGAACTGGGATACCCAGGAGGAGGCACCTAAGCCAAAGGCTCCGCCCGGAACCAGCTGACGGTGCTGGAACCAGGAGGTGGACCCGAAGGCCCACAGGAGAGGAGAGAACAGCTAGGCTGCGAGGCAGCCGCAGTTACCGAACCCCAACAGTCCTACAGGGGGAGCTGGGCCTACTGGCACTACAGAACCAGCCTTGACTACCAGTTCACGCAGCCCACATAGGAAGCTCCTAAACTGGAGGCACCCTGGAGTTGGCTAACCCGACCGCAACACGACGGGGCAAGCATAGGCGTCTCAGTGAGCTTAACACAACCCGGAAACAGCTGACGGTGCTGAAACCAGGCTTCGCACGAGGGAGTACCTGTGACAAAAACACTGCCGAGAACCAGCTGGCGGTGCTGGAACCCGGATGCGTTGCCCCAGTGTGCAAGAGCCAATGGCACGACCGAGGACCAGCTAACGGTGCTGGAACCCGGTTACTAAGCTGTAGGTGCCTGCGCTTAAAAGCACTACCAAGGACCGCCTGACGTTGGCGGAACTGGGATACCCAGGAGGAGGCACCTAAGCCAAAGGCTCGGCCCGGAACCAGCTGACGGTGCTGGAACCAGGAGGTGGACCCGAAGGCCCACAGGAGAGGAGAGAACAGCTAGGCCGCGAGGCAGCCGCAGTTACCGAACCCCAACAGTCCTACAGGGGGAGCTGGGCCTACTGGCACTACAGAACCAGCCTTGACTACCAGTTCACGCAGCCCACATAGGAAGCTCCTAAACTGGAGGCACCCTGGAGTTGGCTAACCCGACCGCAACACGACGGGGCAAGCATAGGCGTCTCAGTGAGCTTGACACAACCCGGAAACAGCTGACGGTGCTGAAACCAGGCTTGGCACGAGGGAGTACCTGTGACAAAAACACTGCCGAGAACCAGCTGGCGGTGCTGGAACCCGGATGCGTTGCCCCAGTGTGCAAGAGCCAATGGCACGACCGAGGACCAGCTGATGGTGCTGGAACCCGGTTACTAAGCTGTAGGTGCCCGCGCTTAAAAGCACTACCTAGGACCGCCTGGCGTTGGCGGAACTGGGATACCCAGGAGGAGGCACCTAAGCCAAAGGCTCGGCCTGGAACCAGCTGACGGTGCTGGAACCAGGAGGTGGACCCGAAGGCCCACAGGAGAGGAGAGAACAGCTAGGCCGCGAGGCAGCCGCAGTTACCGAACCCCAACAGTCCTACAGGGGGAGCTGGGCCTACTGGCACTACAGAACCAGCCTTGACTACCAGTTCACGCAGCCCACATAGGAAGCTCCTAAACTGGAGGCACCCTGGAGTTGGCTAACCCGACCGCAACACGACGGGGCAAGCATAGGCGTCTCAGTGAGCTTGACACAACCCGGAAACAGCTGACGGTGCTGAAACCAGACTTGGCACGAGGGAGTACCTGTGACAAAAACACTGCCGAGAACCAGCTGGCGGTGCTGGAACCCGGATGCGTTGCCTATTAAAGATTGTCTTCCTAGAGCCCCAACTAGCGGTGTTGGAGCAAAGGGTAAGCGGGGGGAGCAGAGTGTAGGCCGAAGCCTGCACTGGAGGCAGCTTTGTGTCTGCGTTGCGTTTGCAGGACACTTTGCTGGCTACACAGTGGGGGAACAGCTGGCGTTGCTGAACCCCACTAACACAATGGCGGGTGTTTTTCTCTGTGCAGCTAGCACTTGCGGGCAAAAACTAGCGATGTTAGAGCCCGTGGTGAAGCAGGAGGAGGAGGAGAGGAGCAGAGTGTAGGCCGAAGCCTAGTTGAACCAATTTCAAAGGAAACCTTTAACCCCCCCTCAGGTGTTACAAAGTACAAGAGACACACCTTGTGCAGTATTAATGCTGCACAAGTGAAAGGTTGCTCTATTAATTTGTCTACTTGCACACGCTGAATGAAAGACGTACACAATTTAGCCCATTCTACAGTCAAACTCTAGTGGATGCGTGACTTGGCTTTTTAAGGAGACGCAGCACAGGTGTCCCAAATAACGCCTTGGTGCTTGGCGCAGCTTCCTGAGCGTTGTTATTTGCTGTACAGGAGTCTGCGCTCTTGTGTTATCCCTTGACAATGCCCTGTTAGCGCTGCCCGTCTTATGACCTCATTTCATGTTGGCCGGTGCGGTTAACGATAGCCATAAATCCCAGACCCACAGTGCCTTTTCATAAAGTCACACTGCGGTGCTGGGATTTGTGGCCTTGAGCAGTAAATATTTTGGCCGCTCACACACGTGCTTACACCTGCTTCAGACTGGGCGGCCTCTGCTGATCCCTTCTCGCATGCCGCGGCCATGAGGCTGCACAGTCTGAAGAAGGCGGAAGGAGATGAGTTAAGACAGGCAAACATATGCACTGCTCGTGCCCATCAATCACACCCTCACAGTCAAAATAAGTAAGACAACGAGGAGCATTGTTTCAGGCAGGGCGGACGCACAGGCGCAACAAGCCAACCAATGATGTCAGAAGACGGGAAGCGCTACCAAGGGGGGTGCTGCGTATCATTAGAAAGGAAAGTCACACCTCAGGGACAGTGGAATGGTCTCAATGAGACACATTTTGTACGTGTTGAGTTCCACGTGGGCAAGTAGAAAAAGTCAGCCACCTTGTACAAATGCAGCAGTACTGCTGTACAAGGTGGCTGTTATATATAGAAACACCTGGCGGTGGGGGGCAAGCTTCCTTCAATTTCAGTTCATGTGCCTGCGTGGCGTTTGCAGGTCACGTTGCCGGCTACACAGCAGGGGAACAGCTGGCGTTGCTGAACCCCACTAACACATTGGCTGGTGTTTTTCTCTGTGCAGCTAGCACTTCCGGGCAAAAACTAGCGGTGTTTGAGCCCAGGGGCAGCAGCAGGAGGAGAGGAGCAGAGTGTAGGCCGAAGCCTGCACTGGTGGCAGCTTTTGGTCGGTTGTGCCAGCGTGGCTTGTGCTGGACACGATGCCGGCTACACAGCAGGGGAACAGCTGGCGGTGCTGAACCCCACTAACACATTGGCTGGTGTTTTTCTCTGTGCAGCTACCACTTCCGGGCAAAAACTATCGGTGTTAGAGCCCAGGGTCAGCAGGAGGAGGAGAGGAGCAGAGTGTAGGCCGAAGCCTAGTTGAACCAATTTCAAAGGTAACCTTTAACCCCCCCTCAGGTGTTGCAAGGTACAAGAGCCACACCTTGAACAGCATTAATGCTGCACAAGTCAAAGGTTGCTCTCTTAATTTTGCTCCTTGCACACGCTGAATAAAACACATACACAATTTAGCCCATTATACTGTCAAACAGTAGTGGAGGCGTGACTTGTCTTTTTAAGGAGACGCAGCACAGGTGTCAAAATTTACACCTAGGTGCTGGGCGCAGATTCCTTACCGTTGTTATTTGCAGTACAGGAGACTGCGCTCTTGTGTTATCCCTTGGCAATACCCTGTTAGTGCAGGCCGTCTTATGACCTCATTTCATGTTGGCCGGTGCGGTTAACGATGGCCATAAATCCCAGACCCACAGTGCCTTTTCATAAAGTCACACTGCGGTGCTGGGATTTGTGGCCTTGTGCAGTAAATACGTTCGCCGCTCACACATGTCCTTACACCTGCTTCAGACTGGGCGGCCTCAGCTGATCCCTTATCGCATGCGGCGGCCATGAGGCCACACAGTCTGAAGAAGGCGGAAGGAGGGGAGTGAAGACAGGCGAACATATGCACTGCTCGTGCCCATCAATCACACCCTCGCAGTCAAAATATATGAGACAACGAGGGGCGTTGTGTCGGGCAGGGCGGACGCACAGGCACAGCCAGCCAACCAATGATGTCAGAAGACGGGCAGCGCTAACAATGGGGGTGCTGCGTGTCATTAAAAAGGAAAGTCACAACTCAGGGACATTGTAATGGTCTCTAATGAGACACATTTTGTACGTGTTGAGTTCCACGTGGGCAAGGAGAAAAAGTCAGCCACCTTGTACAAATGCAGCAGTACTGCTGTACAAGGTGGCTGTTATACATAGAAACACCTGGGGGTGGGGGGCAGGCTCCCTTCAATTTCAGTTCATGTGCCTGCGTGGCGTTTGCAGGACACGTTGCCGGCTACACAGCAGGGGAACAGCTGGCGGTGCTGAACCCCACTAACACATTTTCTGGTGTTTTTCTCTGTGCAGCTAGCACTTCCGGGCAAAAACTAGCGGTGTTTGAGCCCAGGGTCAGCAGGAGGAGGAGAGGAGCAAAGTGTAGGCCGAAGCCTGCACTGGTGGCAGCTTTTGGTCGGTTGTGCCAGCGTGGCTTGTGCTGGACACGATGCCGGCTACACAGCAGGGGAACAGCTGGCGTTGCTGAACCCCACTAACACATTGGCTGGTGTTTTTCTCTGTGCAGCTAGCACTTCCGGGCAAAAACTAGCGGTGTTTGAGCCCAGGGGCAGCAGCAGGAGGAGAGGAGCAGAGTGTAGGCCGAAGCCTGCACTGGTGGCAGCTTTTGGTCGGTTGTGCCAGCGTGGCTTGTGCTGGACACGATGCCGGCTACACAGCAGGGGAACAGCTGGCGGTGCTGAACCCCACTAACACATTGGCTGGTGGTTTTCTCTGTGCAGCTAGCACTTCCGGGCAAAAACTAGCGGTGTTAGAGCCCAGGGTCAGCAGGAGGAGGAGAGGAGCAGAGTGTAGGCCGAAGCCTAGTTGAACCAATTTCAAAGGTAACCTTTAACCCCCCCCTCAGGTGTTGCAAGGTACAAGAGCCACACCTTGAACAGCATTAATGCTGCACAAGTCAAAGGTTGCTCTCTTAATTTTGCTCCTTGCACACGCTGAATAAAACACATACACTATTTAGCCCATTATGCTGTCAAACAGTAGTGGAGGCGTGACTTGTCTTTTTAAGGAGACGCAGCACAGGTGTCAAAATTTACACCTAGGTGCTGGGCGCAGATTCCTTACTGTTGTTATTTGCAGTACAGGAGACTGCGCTCTTGTGTTATCCCTTGGCAATACCCTGTTAGTGCAGGCCGTCTTATGACCTCATTTCATGTTGGCCGGTGCGGTTAACGATGGCCATAAATCCCAGACCCACAGTGCCTTTTCATAAAGTCACACTGCGGTGCTGGGATTCGTGGCCTTGTGCAGTAAATACGTTCGCCGCTCACACATGTCCTTACACCTGCTTCAGACTGGGCGGCCTCAGCTGATCCCTTATCGCATGCGGCGGCCATGAGGTCGCACAGTCTGAAGAAGGCGGAAGGAGGGGAGTGAAGACAGGCGAACATATGCACTGCTCGTGCCCATCAATCACACCCTCGCAGTCAAAATATATGAGACAACGAGGGGCGTTGTGTCGGGCAGGGCGGACGCACAGGCACAGCCAGCCAACCAATGATGTCAGAAGACGGGCAGCGCTAACAATGGGGGTGCTGCGTGTCATTAAAAAGGAAAGTCACACCTCAGGGACATTGTAATGGTCTCTAATGAGACACATTTTGTACGTGTTGAGTTCCACGTGGGCAAGGAGAAAAAGTCAGCCACCTTGTACAAATGCAGCAGTACTGCTGTACAAGGTGGCTGTTATACATAGAAACACCTGGGGGTGGGGGGCAGGCTCCCTTCAATTTCAGTTCATGTGCCTGCGTGGCGTTTGCAGGACACGTTGCCGGCTACACAGCAGGGGAACAGCTGGCGGTGCTGAACCCCACTAACACATTTTCTGGTGTTTTTCTCTGTGCAGCTAGCACTTCCGGGCAAAAACTAGCGGTGTTTGAGCCCAGGGTCAGCAGGAGGAGGAGAGGAGCAAAGTGTAGGCCGAAGCCTGCACTGGTGGCAGCTTTTGGTCGGTTGTGCCAGCGTGGCTTGTGCTGGACACGATGCCGGCTACACAGCAGGTGAACAGCTGGCGGTGCTGAACCCCACTAACACATTGGCTGGTGTTTTTCTCTGTGCAGCTAGCACTTCCGGGCAAAAACTAGCGGTGTTTGAGCCCAGGGTCAGCAGGAGGGGGAGAGGAGCAGAGTGTAGGCCGAAGCCTAGTTGAACCAATTTCAAAGGTAACCTTTAACCCCCCCTCAGGTGTTGCAAGGTACAAGAGCCACACCTTGTGCAGCATTAATGCTGCACAAGTAAAAGGTTGCTCTATTTATTTTGCTCCTTGCACACGCTGAATAAAACACGTACACTATTTAGCCCATTATACTGTCAAACAGTAGTGGAGGCGTGACTTGTCTTTTTAATGAGACGCAGCACAGGTGTCCAAAATAACACCTTGGTGCATGGGCGCAGCTTCCTGAGCGTTGTTATTTGCTGTACAGGAGTCTGCGCTCTTGTTATCCCTTGGCCATGCGCTGTGAGCGCTGCCTGTCTTCTGACCTCATTTCAGGTTGGCCTGTGCGGTTAGCGATGGCCATGAAACCCAGACCCGCAGTGTCTTTTCTTTAAGTCACACTACGGGGCTGGGATTCTTGACCTTGCGCAGTACATTTTTTCGCCTGTCACTCATGTCCTTACACCTGCATCAGACTGGGCGGCCTCAGCTGATCCCTTCTCGCATGCCGCTGCCATGAGGCCGTACAGTCTGAAGAAAGGGGAAGGAGATGAGTTAAGACAGGCGAAGATATGCACTGCTCGTGCCCATCAATCACACCCTCGCAGTCAAAATAAGTAAGACATTGAGGAACATTGTTTCAGGCAGGGCGGACGCACAGGCGCAACAAGCCAACCAATGATGTCAGAAGACAGGAATTGGTACCAAGGGGGGTGCTGCGTATCATTCGAAAGGAAAGTCTCACCTCAGGGACAGTGGAATGGTCTCAATGAGACACATTTTGTACGTGTTGAGTTCCCCGTGGGCAATTAGGAAAAGTCAGCCACCTTGTACAAATGCAGCATTACTGCTGTACAAGGTGGCTGTTATACATAGAAACACCTGGGGGTGGGGGGCAGGCTCCCTTCAATTTCAGTTCATTTGCCTGCGTGGCGTTTGCAGGTCACGTTGCCGGCTACACAGCAGGGGAACAGCTGGCGGTGCTGAACCCCACTAACACATTGGCTGGTGTTTTTCTCTGTGCAGCTAGCACTTCCAGGCTACAACTGGCGGTGTTATAGCCCAGGGTCAGCAGGAGGAGGAGAGGAGCAGAGTGTAGGCCGAAGCCTAGTTGAACCAATTTCAAAGGTAACCTTTAACCCCCCCTCAGGTGTTGCAAGGTACAAGAGCCACACCTTGTGCAGCATTAATGCTGCACAAGTAAAAGGTTGCTCTATTTATTTTGCTCCTTGCACACGCTGAATAAAACACGTACACTATTTAGCCCATTATACTGTCAAACAGTAGTGGAGGCGTGACTTGTCTTTTTAAGGAGACGCAGCACAGGTGTCAAAATTTACACCTAGGTGCTGTGCGCAGATTCCTGAGCGTTGTTATTTGCTGTACAGGAGTCTGCGCTATTGGGATCCCTTGGCCATACGCTGTGAGCGCTGCCTGTCTTCTCACCTCATTTCATGTTTGCCGGTGCGGTTAGCAATGGATATGAATCCCAGGCCCGCAGTGTGTTTTCAAAAAATCACACTGCGTGGCTGGGATCGTGGCCTTGTGCAGTAAATATGTTTGCCGCTCACACATGTCCTTACACCTGCTTCAGACTGGACGGCCTCAGCTGATCCCTTATCGCCTACCACGGCCATGAGGCCGCACAGTCTGAAGAAGGCGGAAGGAGATGAGTTAAGACAGGCGAACATATGCACTGCACATGCCCATCAATCACACCCTCGCAGCCAAAATATATGAGACAACGAGGGGGGTTGTGTCGGGCAGGGCGGACGCACAGGCACAGGCAGCCAACCAATGATGTCAGAAGACGGGAAGCGCTACCAAGGGGGGTGCTGCGTGTCATTAAAAAGGAAAGTCACACCTCAGGGACATTGTAATGGTCTGTAATGAGACACATATTTTACGTGTTTAATTCAACGTGGGCAAGGAGAAAAAATCAGCCACCTTGTACAAATGCAGCAGTACTGCTGTACTAGGTGGCTGTTATACATAGAAACACCTGGGGGGGTGGGGCCAGGTTCCCTTTAATTTCAGTTCATGTGCCTGCGTGGCGTTTGCAGGTCACGTTGCCGGCTACACAGCAGGGGAACAGCTGGCGTTGCTGAACCCCACTAACACATTGGCTGGTGTTTTTCTCTGTGCAGCTAGCACTTCCGGGCAAAAACTAGCGGTGTTTGAGCCCAGGGGCAGCAGGAGGAGGAGAGGAGCAGAGTGTAGGCCGAAGCCTGCACTGGTGGCAGCTTTTGGTCGGTTGTGCCAGCGTGGCTTGTGCTGGACACGATGCCGGCTACACAGCAGGGGAACAGCTGGCGGTGCTGAACCCAGCTAACACATTGGCGGGTGTTTTTCTCTGTGCAGCCAGCACTTCCGGGCCCCAACTGGCGTAGTTAGAGCCCAGGGTCTGCAGGAGGAGCAGAGTGTAGGCCGAAGCCTAATTGAACCAATTTCAAAAGTAACCTTTAACCCACCCTCAGGTGTTACAATGTTGAAGAGCCACACCTTGTGCAGCAGTAAAACTCCACAAGTTAAAGGTTGCTCTTTAAGTTTTGCTAATTGCACACGCAGAATGAAAGACGTACACAATTTAGCCCATTGAACAGTAGAACTGCATTGGAGGCGTGACTTTTTTTTTTAAGGAGATGCAGCACAGGTGCACATAAATAACGCCTTGGTGCTGGGCGCAGCCTCCTGAGCATTGTTATTTGCTGTACAGGAGTCTGCGCTATTGTGAACCCTTGGCCATGCGCTGTGAGCGCTGCCTGTCTTCTCACCTCATTTCATGTTGGCCGGTGCGGTTAGCAATGGCCATGAATCCCAGACCCGCAGTGTGTTTTCAAAAAATCACACTGCGTGGCTGGGATTCGTGGCCTTGTGCAGTAAATATGTTTGCCGCTCACACATGTCCTTACACCTGCTTCAGACTGGACGGCCTCAGCTGATCCCTTATCGCCTACCACGGCCATGAGGCCGCACAGTCTGAAGAAGGCGGAAGAAGATGAGTTAAGACAGGCGAACATATGCACTGCACATGCCCATCAATCACACCCTCGCAGCAAAAATATATGAGACAACGAGGGGGGTTGTGTCGGGCAGGGTGGACCAACAGGAAACAGGAACACATGGGCTACTTGCACAGTGAACAAGTCTGTAGGATCATGTTCACACACCACCAAGAAACCTGAAGACACAAAAGAGAATAGTAAAACCAAAAACACTCAGTTTGAAAAAATGTTGCAGTAATCCGCAAGTGCTAGTAAAAGATGTAAAAAACAGGGTATTTGGTTGATACGTTTTTTGCAAAAAATGTATACTAAGCTGCTCTACCAATCTTCACGGTATACCCTTATCAGAGCAGTCCTAACTAATGTATGCAATCCCTATCTGATGTATTTAAAAACCTGATCATCTGTATATAACCTGTGTGAACAGGGTTCAGAGAGGAAAAATCCATGTGTGCATACAGGGTAGAACAGCTATTGTGCAGATAGCCCAAGAGGAGTGGTGGAACTCCCCAGTCTTGTAGACACAAGAGAACAATTATGGAAACAGGAACACATGGGCTACTTGCACAGTGAACAAGTCTGTAGGATCATGTTCACACACCACCAAGAAACCTGAAGACACAAAAGAGAATAGTAAAACCAAAAACACTCAGTTTGAAAAAATGTTGCAGTAATCCGCAAGTGCTAGTAAAAGATGTAAAAAACAGGGTATTTGGTTGATACGTTTTTTGCAAAAAATGTATACTAAGCTGCTCTACCAATCTTCACGGTATACCCTTATCAGAGCAGTCCTAACTAATGTATGCAATCCCTATCTGATGTATTTAAAAACCTGATCATCTGTATATAACCTGTGTGAACAGGGTTCAGAGAGGAAAAATCCATGTGTGCATACAGGGTAGAACAGCTATTGTGCAGATAGCCCAAGAGGAGTGGTGGAACTCCCCAGTCTTGTAGACACAAGAGAACAATTATGGAAACAGGAACACATGGGCTACTTGCACAGTGAACAAGTCTGTAGGATCATGTTCACACACCACCAAGAAACCTGAAGACACAAAAGAGAATAGTAAAACCAAAAACACTCAGTTTGAAAAAATGTTGCAGTAATCCGCAAGTGCTAGTAAAAGATGTAAAAAACAGGGTATTTGGTTGATACGTTTTTTGCAAAAAATGTATACTAAGCTGCTCTACCAATCTTCACGGTATACCCTTATCAGAGCAGTCCTAACTAATGTATGCAATCCCTATCTGATGTATTTAAAAACCTGATCATCTGTATATAACCTGTGTGAACAGGGTTCAGAGAGGAAAAATCCATGTGTGCATACAGGGTAGAACAGCTATTGTGCAGATAGCCCAAGAGGAGTGGTGGAACTCCCCAGTCTTGTAGACACAAGAGAACAATTATGGAAACAGGAACACATGGGCTACTTGCACAGTGAACAAGTCTGTAGGATCATGTTCACACACCACCAAGAAACCTGAAGACACAAAAGAGAATAGTAAAACCAAAAACACTCAGTTTGAAAAAATGTTGCAGTAATCCGCAAGTGCTAGTAAAAGATGTAAAAAACAGGGTATTTGGTTGATACGTTTTTTGCAAAAAATGTATACTAAGCTGCTCTACCAATCTTCACGGTATACCCTTATCAGAGCAGTCCTAACTAATGTATGCAATCCCTATCTGATGTATTTAAAAACCTGATCATCTGTATATAACCTGTGTGAACAGGGTTCAGAGAGGAAAAATCCATGTGTGCATACAGGGTAGAACAGCTATTGTGCAGATAGCCCAAGAGGAGTGGTGGAACTCCCCAGTCTTGTAGACACAAGAGAACAATTATGGAAACAGGAACACATGGGCTACTTGCACAGTGAACAAGTCTGTAGGATCATGTTCACACACCACCAAGAAACCTGAAGACACAAAAGAGAATAGTAAAACCAAAAACACTCAGTTTGAAAAAATGTTGCAGTAATCCGCAAGTGCTAGTAAAAGATGTAAAAAACAGGGTATTTGGTTGATACGTTTTTTGCAAAAAATGTATACTAAGCTGCTCTACCAATCTTCACGGTATACCCTTATCAGAGCAGTCCTAACTAATGTATGCAATCCCTATCTGATGTATTTAAAAACCTGATCATCTGTATATAACCTGTGTGAACAGGGTTCAGAGAGGAAAAATCCATGTGTGCATACAGGGTAGAACAGCTATTGTGCAGATAGCCCAAGAGGAGTGGTGGAACTCCCCAGTCTTGTAGACACAAGAGAACAATTATGGAAACAGGAACACATGGGCTACTTGCACAGTGAACAAGTCTGTAGGATCATGTTCACACACCACCAAGAAACCTGAAGACACAAAAGAGAATAGTAAAACCAAAAACACTCAGTTTGAAAAAATGTTGCAGTAATCCGCAAGTGCTAGTAAAAGATGTAAAAAACAGGGTATTTGGTTGATACGTTTTTTGCAAAAAATGTATACTAAGCTGCTCTACCAATCTTCACGGTATACCCTTATCAGAGCAGTCCTAACTAATGTATGCAATCCCTATCTGATGTATTTAAAAACCTGATCATCTGTATATAACCTGTGTGAACAGGGTTCAGAGAGGAAAAATCCATGTGTGCATACAGGGTAGAACAGCTATTGTGCAGATAGCCCAAGAGGAGTGGTGGAACTCCCCAGTCTTGTAGACACAAGAGAACAATTATGGAAACAGGAACACATGGGCTACTTGCACAGTGAACAAGTCTGTAGGATCATGTTCACACACCACCAAGAAACCTGAAGACACAAAAGAGAATAGTAAAACCAAAAACACTCAGTTTGAAAAAATGTTGCAGTAATCCGCAAGTGCTAGTAAAAGATGTAAAAAACAGGGTATTTGGTTGATACGTTTTTTGCAAAAAATGTATACTAAGCTGCTCTACCAATCTTCACGGTATACCCTTATCAGAGCAGTCCTAACTAATGTATGCAATCCCTATCTGATGTATTTAAAAACCTGATCATCTGTATATAACCTGTGTGAACAGGGTTCAGAGAGGAAAAATCCATGTGTGCATACAGGGTAGAACAGCTATTGTGCAGATAGCCCAAGAGGAGTGGTGGAACTCCCCAGTCTTGTAGACACAAGAGAACAATTATGGAAACAGGAACACATGGGCTACTTGCACAGTGAACAAGTCTGTAGGATCATGTTCACACACCACCAAGAAACCTGAAGACACAAAAGAGAATAGTAAAACCAAAAACACTCAGTTTGAAAAAATGTTGCAGTAATCCGCAAGTGCTAGTAAAAGATGTAAAAAACAGGGTATTTGGTTGATACGTTTTTTGCAAAAAATGTATACTAAGCTGCTCTACCAATCTTCACGGTATACCCTTATCAGAGCAGTCCTAACTAATGTATGCAATCCCTATCTGATGTATTTAAAAACCTGATCATCTGTATATAACCTGTGTGAACAGGGTTCAGAGAGGAAAAATCCATGTGTGCATACAGGGTAGAACAGCTATTGTGCAGATAGCCCAAGAGGAGTGGTGGAACTCCCCAGTCTTGTAGACACAAGAGAACAATTATGGAAACAGGAACACATGGGCTACTTGCACAGTGAACAAGTCTGTAGGATCATGTTCACACACCACCAAGAAACCTGAAGACACAAAAGAGAATAGTAAAACCAAAAACACTCAGTTTGAAAAAATGTTGCAGTAATCCGCAAGTGCTAGTAAAAGATGTAAAAAACAGGGTATTTGGTTGATACGTTTTTTGCAAAAAATGTATACTAAGCTGCTCTACCAATCTTCACGGTATACCCTTATCAGAGCAGTCCTAACTAATGTATGCAATCCCTATCTGATGTATTTAAAAACCTGATCATCTGTATATAACCTGTGTGAACAGGGTTCAGAGAGGAAAAATCCATGTGTGCATACAGGGTAGAACAGCTATTGTGCAGATAGCCCAAGAGGAGTGGTGGAACTCCCCAGTCTTGTAGACACAAGAGAACAATTATGGAAACAGGAACACATGGGCTACTTGCACAGTGAACAAGTCTGTAGGATCATGTTCACACACCACCAAGAAACCTGAAGACACAAAAGAGAATAGTAAAACCAAAAACACTCAGTTTGAAAAAATGTTGCAGTAATCCGCAAGTGCTAGTAAAAGATGTAAAAAACAGGGTATTTGGTTGATACGTTTTTTGCAAAAAATGTATACTAAGCTGCTCTACCAATCTTCACGGTATACCCTTATCAGAGCAGTCCTAACTAATGTATGCAATCCCTATCTGATGTATTTAAAAACCTGATCATCTGTATATAACCTGTGTGAACAGGGTTCAGAGAGGAAAAATCCATGTGTGCATACAGGGTAGAACAGCTATTGTGCAGATAGCCCAAGAGGAGTGGTGGAACTCCCCAGTCTTGTAGACACAAGAGAACAATTATGGAAACAGGAACACATGGGCTACTTGCACAGTGAACAAGTCTGTAGGATCATGTTCACACACCACCAAGAAACCTGAAGACACAAAAGAGAATAGTAAAACCAAAAACACTCAGTTTGAAAAAATGTTGCAGTAATCCGCAAGTGCTAGTAAAAGATGTAAAAAACAGGGTATTTGGTTGATACGTTTTTTGGGCTATCTGCACAAAAGCTGTTCTACCCTGTATGCACACATGGATTTTTCCTCTCTGAACCCTGTTCACACAGGTTATATACAGATGATCAGGTTTTTAAATACATCAGATAGGGATTGCATACATTAGTTAGGACTGCTCTGATAAGGGTATACCGTGAAGATTGGTAGAGCAGCTTAGTATACATTTTTTGCAAAAAACGTATCAACCAAATACCCTGTTTTTTACATCTTTTACTAGCACTTGCGGATTACTGCAACATTTTTTCAAACTGAGTGTTTTTGGTTTTACTATTCTCTTTTGTGTCTTCAGGGTGGACCAACAGGCACAGTCAGCCAACCAATGATGTCAGAAGACGGGCAGCACTACCAAGGGTGGTGCTGCGTACCATTAGAAAGGAAAGTCACACCTCAGGGACAGTGGAATGGTCTCAATGAGACACATTTTGTACGTGTTGAGTTCCACGTTGGTAATGAGAAAAAGTCAGCCACCTTGTACAAATACAGCATTACTGCTGTACAAGGTAGCTGTTATACATAGAAACACCTTGGGGTGGGTGGCAGGGTCCCTTTAATTTCAGTTCATGTGCCTGCGTGGCGTTTGCAGGTCACATTGCCGGCTACACAGCAGGGGAACAGCTGGCGGTGCTGATCCCCACTAACACATTGGCTGGTGTTTTTCTCTGTGCAGCTAGCACTTCCGGGCAAAAACTAGCGGTGTTTGAGCCCAGGGGCAGCAGGAGGAGGAGAGGAGCAGAGTGTAGGCCGAAGCCTGCACTGGTGGCAGCTTTTGTTCTGTTGTGCCAGCGTGGCATGTGCTGGACACGTTGCAGACTACACAGCAGGGGAACAGCTGGCGGTGCTGAACCCCACTGACACATCAGCTAGTGTTTTTTCTGTGTAGACAACACTTCCAGGAGGCAACTGACAGTGTTGAAACCCAGGGAATCAAAGAGGAGCAGAGTGTAGGCCGAAGCCTGCAGTGGAGCAAGTTGAAAGGGAACCTTTAACCCCCCCCCCAGGCATTTGTTGCTGAAAGAGCCATCCTGTACAGCAGTAATACTGCACATGGAAAATGGTGGCTCCGAAAGTTATGCTCCTTGCAAACGCTGAAGTACACACTCATATAATGTGTCCCCTTACACCGTCAAACTGTCCCGGAAGTGGGACTTTCCTTTGTTATGTGACACAGCACAGCCGTCATTACAACCCCCTTGGTGCCGTGCGCCACCTCCTCAACGTTGTTTGGTTCTGTCACGGAGCCCGCGCTGTAATGTTATCCCTTGGCCATGCACAGTTAGCGGTGCCCGTCTTCTGACATCACTTAGGTGTCAGGCTGGCAGTGCCTGTGCGTCCAAGCTGCCCGAGATCCAACCTCGCAGTGTCATCTAATGTAATCCCACTGCGGGCCAGGGATCCATGGGCATGCGCAGTGCATATCATCGCCTCTCACTCACCTCCTTCCTGCTTCTTCAGACTATGCGGCGTCACGGCCGTGGCATGCTATTAGGGATCAGCTGATGCCGCCTAGTCTGAAGAAGCGTGAAGAAGGGGAGTGAGAGGCTAGTATATGCACTGCGCATGGCCATGGATACCAGGCCCACTGTGGGATCACATTAGATGACACTGCGAGGTGGGATTTCGGGCAGCGTGGACGCACAGGCGCAGCCAGGCCGACAACAAATGATGTCAGAGGACGGGCAGCGCAAACTGTGCATGGCCAAGGGATAACATAACAGCGCAGGGTCCATGACGGAATCAAACAACGCTAAGGAGGCAGCGCACGGTGCCAAGGGGGTAGGAATGACGGCTGTGCTGCGTCACATTACAAAGGAAAGTCCCACCTCCGGGACAGTTGGACGGTGTGAGGGGACACATTACATGAGTGTGTAGTTCAGCGTTTACAAGGAGCATAATTTCAAGAGCGACCTTTTCCTTGTGCAGTATTAGTGCTGCACAAGGTGGCTCTTTCAGTAACAAACGCCTAAGGGGGGAGGGGGACAGGTCCCCTTACGTTTTAGTTGTGCCAGCGTGGCGGTCGCATGACACGTTGTCAGATACACAGCTGGGGATCAGCTGACGTTACTGAACCCCAATAACAGAGGAGTGACTGATGACTGTGCAGACAGCACGTCCAGGCACCAACTGGCGGTGTTAGAGCCCAGGGACAGCAGGAGGAGCAGATTGGAGGTATTGCCGCACACACAGCTGGGGATCAGCTGACGTTACTGAACCCCAATAACAGAGGAGCGACTGTTGACTGTGCAGACAGCACTTCCAGGCACCAACTGGCGGTGTTAGAGCCCAGGGACAGCAGGAGGAGCAGATTGGAGGTATTGCCGCACACACAGCTGGGGATCAGCTGACGTTACTGAACCCCAATAACAGAGGAGCGACTGTTGACTGTGCAGACAGCACTTCCAGGCACCAACTGGCGGTGTTAGAGCCCAGGGACAGCAGGAGGAGCAGAGGAACAGAGTGTAGGCCGAAGCCTGATTGGAGCAAGTTGAAAGGGAACCTTTAACCCCCCCCCCAAGACGTTTGTAGCTGAAAGAGCCATCTTGTGCAGCACTAAGGATGCAAAAGGAAAAGGGTGCCGTGCGCTGCCTCCTCAGCATTGTTTTAAGCTGTCTTGGAGCCTGCGCTGTTCTGTTATCCCTTGGCCATGCCCAATTAGCGCTGACTGTCTTCTGATATAATTTGGTGTCAGGCTGTCAGTGCCTGTGCGTCCACGCTGCTCCAGATCCCACCTCGCAGTGTCGTCTAACGTAATCCCACTGCGGGCCTTGGATCCATGGGCATGCACAGTGCATATCCTCGAATCTCACTCCCCTCCTTCCCTCTTCTTCAGACTGTGCGGTGTCACGGCCGTGGCATGCTATTAGGGATCAGCTGACGGCGCACAGTCTAAAGAAGGCGGAGGGAGATGAGCGAGAGCCCGAGGGGAAGATATGCACTGCGCATGCCCATGGATCCCAGGCCCGCAGTGTGATTCAATCAGAAGACACTGCGAGGCGGGATCTCGGGCAGCGCGGCCGCACAGGCGCAGCCAGCCTGACACCAAATTATGTCAGAAGACAGGCAGCGCAAATAGGGCATGCCCAAGGGATAACAGAACAGCGCAGGCTCCGTGACAGCTTAAAACAACGCTGAGGAGGCAGCGCATGGCACCAAGGGGGTAGGAATGACGGCTGTGCTGCGTCACATTACGAAGGAAAGTCCCAGCTCCGGGACGGTATAACGGTATCAGTGAACACATTTTATAAGTGTTAAGTTCTGCGTGTGCAAGGAGCTAAACTAAAAGAGCTACCTTTTCCTTGTGCAGCATTACTGCTGCACAAGATGGCTCTTTCAGTAACAAACGACGGGGGGGGACAGGTTCCCTTACATTTAGGTCGTTGTGCCAGCGTAGCGGTCGCAGGACACATTGCCGGCTAGACAGCTGGGGATCAGCTGACGTTACTGAAACCCAATAACACTGGGTCGTATGTTTTTACTGTGCAGCCTGCACTTCTGAGCCGCAACTGGCGGTGTTGGAGCCCAGGAATAGCAGTCCAGGTGGTAGAAAGATGAACGCAGCAGGAGACCTGGATGACACCCAATTACTTAATCAGGCAGAGGAGTGGCAAATTCCTGCGAGATCCAGGCCTGGTTCATTTTCAGGAAAGTAAGCCGGTCAACGTTATCGGAGGATAGTCGCATGCGACGGTCTGTTAGTACACCACCTGCGGCACTAAAGACACGTTCCGATAAGACACTAGCCGCAGGGCAAGCCAGCACCTCAAATGCATACTGGCTTAGCTCTGGCCATGTATCCAGCTTAGAGACCCAAAACTTGAACGGGGAAGAGCCGTCTGGGAGTACAGTAAGAGGGCAAGCCATGTAGTCTGTCACCATCTGACGAAACCGTTGCCTCCTGCTGACTGGAGCCGCCGGTGATGGTGTAGACATTTGGGGCGGGCACACAAAAGTGTGCCAGAGTTGTGCCATACTGGGCTTGCCTTGGGCAGAGGCACTGCTTCTGCTCCCTCTTTGAGCAGAGCCTCCCCCACTGCCTCGACGCACTGAGCTGCTTTGTAAAGCACTAGCAGCACTCCTCTCAGTTGGACAGTAGAAGATGATGGAATTCACCAGTGTGTCGTGGTACTCCCGCAATTTACGCTCCCGGGTCAACGCTGGGATGAGGTTTTGCGTTGTCCCGGTAGCGAGGATCGAGGAGGGTGAACACCCAATAATCAGGCATGTTGAGAATGTGGTCGATGCGGCGGTCGTTTCTCAGGCACTGCAGCATGAAATCCACCATGTGCTGCAGACTGCCAACTGGCCCAGAAACGCTGTCCCCTGCTTGAGACATGATCTCTGCCCGCTCGTCATCACCCCACCCTCGCTGTACACACTGACCACTGGACAATTGTGTCGCTCCCTCCTCTGGACGGAGCTCTTCCTCCTCCATTGACTCCTCCTCATCCTCCTCACAAAGTGGCCCCTGCGTACCCCTTTGTGAGGAACCACGTGGCGCTGACTCTCCAGAAGCTGATGGAAAAGGTAACATAGTAACATAGTAACATAGTTAGTAAGGCCGAAAAAAGACATTTGTCCATCCAGTTCAGCCTATATTCCATCATAATAAATCCCCAGATCTACGTCCTTCTACAGAACCTAATAATTGTATGATACAATATTGTTCTGCTCCAGGAAGACATCCAGGCCTCTCTTGAACCCCTCGACTGAGTTCGCCATCACCACCTCCTCAGGCAAGCAATTCCAGATTCTCACTGCCCTAACAGTAAAGAATCCTCTTCTATGTTGGTGGAAAAACCTTCTCTCCTCCAGACGCAAAGAATGCCCCCTTGTGCCCGTCACCTTCCTTGGTATAAACAGATCCTCAGCGAGATATTTGTATTGTCCCCTTATATACTTATACATGGTTATTAGATCGCCCCTCAGTCGTCTTTTTTCTAGACTAAATAATCCTAATTTCGCTAATCTATCTGGGTATTGTAGTTCTCCCATCCCCTTTATTAATTTTGTTGCCCTCCTTTGTACTCTCTCTAGTTCCATTATATCCTTCCTGAGCACCGGTGCCCAAAACTGGACACAGTACTCCATGTGCGGTCTAACTAGGGATTTGTACAGAGGCAGTATAATGCTCTCATCATGTGTATCCAGACCTCTTTTAATGCACCCCATGATCCTGTTTGCCTTGGCAGCTGCTGCCTGGCACTGGCTGCTCCAGGTAAGTTTATCATTAACTAGGATCCCCAAGTCCTTCTCCCTGTCAGATTTACCCAGTGGTTTCCCGTTCAGTGTGTAATGGTGATATTGATTCCCTCTTCCCATGTGTATAACCTTACATTTATCATTGTTAAACCTCATCTGCCACCTTTCAGCCCAAGTTTCCAACTTATCCAGATCCATCTGTAGCAGAATACTATCTTCTCTTGTATTAACTGCTTTACATAGTTTTGTATCATCTGCAAATATCGATATTTTACTGTGTAAACCTTCTACCAGATCATTAATGAATATGTTGAAGAGAACAGGTCCCAATACTGACCCCTGCGGTACCCCACTGGTCACAGCGACCCAGTTAGAGACTATACCATTTATAACCACCCTCTGCTTTCTATCACTAAGCCAGTTACTAACCCATTTACACACATTTTCCCCCAGACCAAGCATTCTCATTTTGTGTACCAACCTCTTGTGCGGCACGGTATCAAACGCTTTGGAAAAATCGAGATATACCACGTCCAATGACTCACCGTGGTCCAGTCTATAGCTTACCTCTTCATAAAAACTGATTAGATTGGTTTGACAGGAGTGATTTCTCATAAACCCATGCTGATATGGAGTTAAACAGTTATTCTCATTGAGATAATCCAGAATAACATCCCTCAGAAACCCTTCAAATATTTTACCAACAATAGAGGTTAGACTTACTGGCCTATAATTTCCAGGTTCACTTTTAGAGCCCTTTTTGAATATTGGCACCACATTTGCTATGCGCCAGTCCTGCGGAACAGACCCTGTCGCTATAGAGTCCCTAAAAATAAGAAATAATGGTTTATCTATTACATTACTTAGTTCTCTTAGTACTCGTGGGTGTATGCCATCCGGACCTGGAGATTTATCTATTTTAATCTTATTTAGCCGGTTTCGCACCTCTTCTTGGGTTAGATTGGTGACTCTTAATATAGGGTTTTCATTGTTTCTTGGGATTTCACCTAGCATTTCTTTTTCCACCGTGAATACTGTGGAGAAGAAGGTGTTTAATATGTTAGCTTTTTCCTCGTCATCTACAACCATTCTTTCCTCACTATTTTTTAAGGGGCCTACATTTTCAGTTTTTATTCTTTTACTATTGATATAGTTGAAGAACAGTTTGGGATTAGTTTTACTCTCCTTAGCAATGTGCTTCTCTGTTTCCTTTTTGGCAGCTTTAATTAGTTTTTTAGATAAAGTATTTTTCTCCCTATAGTTTTTTAGAGCTTCAGTGGTGCCATCCTGCTTTAGTAGTGCAAATGCTTTCTTTTTACTGTTAATTGCCTGCCTTACTTCTTTGTTTAGCCACATTGGGTTTTTCCTATTTCTAGTCCTTTTATTCCCACAAGGTATAAACCGCTTACACTGCCTATTTAGGATGTTCTTAAACATTTCCCATTTATTATCTGTATTCTCATTTCTGAGGATATTGTCCCAGTCTACCAGATTAAGGGCATCTCTAAGCTGTTCAAACTTTGCCTTCCTAAAGTTCAATGTTTTTGTGACTCCCTGACAAGTCCCCCTAGTGAAAGACAGGTGAAACTGCACAATATTGTGGTCGCTATTTCCTAAATGCCCAACCACCTGCAGATTTGTTATTCTGTCAGGTCTATTAGATAGTATTAGGTCTAAAAGTGCTGCTCCTCTGGTTGGATTCTGCACCAATTGTGAAAGATAATTTTTCTTGGTTATTAGCAGAAACCTGTTGCCTTTATGGGTTTCACAGGTTTCTGTTTCCCAGTTAATATCCGGGTAGTTAAAGTCCCCCATAACCAGGACCTCATTATGGGTTGCAGCTTCATCTATCTGCTTTAGAAGTAGACTTTCCATGGTTTCTGTTATATTTGGGGGTTTGTAACAGACCCCAATGAGAATTTTGTTACCATTTTTCCCTCCATGAATTTCAACCCATATGGACTCGACATCCTCATTCCCTTCGCTAATATCCTCCCTTAAAGTGGACTTTAGACAAGACTTTACATAGAGACAAACCCCTCCTCCTCTCCGATTTTTACGATCCTTTCTAAACAGACTGTAACCCTGTAAGTTAACTGCCCAGTCATAGCTTTCATCTAACCATGTCTCGGTTATTCCCACTATGTCAAAGGTACCTGTAGATATTTCTGCTTCTAGTTCTTCCATCTTGTTTGTCAGGCTTCTGGCGTTTGCGAGCATGCAGTTTAGAGGATTTTGTTTTGTTCCAATCTCCTCACTGTGGATTGTTTTAGAAATGTTCTTACCTCCCTTCTGAGTATGTTTTCCTGGGTCGTCTTTGTTCGAGTCTAATGTTTTTCTTCCCGTCCCCTCTTCTTCTAGTTTAACGCCCTCCTCATCCTCCACTCCTCATCCTCCACCTCTTCCACAACTTCATCCCTTAACCCTTGCAAAGTTTGCTGAAGCAGGCAGATAAGGGGGACAGTCATGCTGACTAGTGCATCATCTGCACTTGCCATCCGCGTGGAATAATCAAAAGGACGCAAAACCTGGCAGACGTCCTTCATAGTGGCCCACTCTGTGGTTGTGAAGTCTGATCGGTGCTGACTGTGACTTCTTTGCGCCTGATGCAGCTGGTACTCCATAACTGCTTGCTGCTGTTCACACAACCGCTCCAACATATGTAACGTGGAATTCCACCGGGTAGGTAGGTCACATATGATGCGGTGTTCCGGAAGGCGGAATCGGCATTGCAGAGCAGCAATGCGGGATCTTGCCAAGCTGGAACGCCGCAAGTGAGCACACTCTAGGCGGACCTTGTGCAGCAGGGCATCAAGATCCGGATAGTCCCTCAGAAAACTCTGCACAACCAAATTGAGCACATGTGCCAGACATGGGATGTGAGTGAGGTTGCCAAGGGCCAAAGCTGCCACCAGATTTCGGCCATTGTCACACACTACCATGCCTGGCTGGAGATTCGCTGGCAATAACCACACATCGCTCTCCTGCTTGATGGCATTCCAGAGCTCCTGCGCTGTGTGGCTTCGATTCCCCAATGAAACTAGTTTCAAGACGGCCTGCTGACGTTTGGCCACGGTTGTGCTCATGTCGGTCATAGGTAAACGTTCACGGGTCCATGTGGAGGTGGACTGTGACGGCTCCTGCAGAGATGATTCTGAGGAACTTGTGTAAGAGGAGGAGTCAATGTGTACAGACTGGATTCCTGCAATCCTTGGAGTGGGCAGGACACGTCCTGCGCCTCTCGCACGATCTGTACCTGGCTCAACAACATTAACCCAATGGGCAGTGAGGGAAACGTATGGCCCCTGTCCATGCTGACTGGTCCACGCATCGGTGGTGAGGTGGACCTTGCTACTGACGGCGTTCAGTAGCGCATGTTTTATGTTTCCCTCAACATGCCTGTGCAGGGCAGGGACAGCTTGCCTGCTGAAGTAAAAGCAGCTGGGCACCTTGTACTGTGGGACTGCCAATGCCATCAAGTCACGGAAGCTGTCAGTCTCCACCAGCCTGAATGAGAGCATTTCCAGGGACAACAGTTTGGCAATGCCTGCATTCAGAGCCTGTGCTCGGGGGTGGTTGGCCGAGAATGCCCGCCTTTTCTCCCATGCCTGTACTACCGATGGCTGTAGAGTAGACTGGGAGTGTGAGGATGACTGGGAAGGTGGTGCTGTGGGTGGAATTACACAAGGTCTCTGGACAACAGTGCCAGAGGTTCTTCCATGGCGATCCTGGGAGGAAGCCAAACCAGCTGTGTGTGAGCTGGAGGAAGAGGCAACACGAGCTGAAGAGGTGGTAGCTGCCGCTGTTGGTTGGCCTACATCTTCAGTGTGTTTCTGTAACTCCACCGCGTGCCTGGTCCGCACATGTTTCCACATATTTGTGGTATTGAGGTTGCTGACATTTTTCCCTCTTTTTACTTTCTGATGACACAGCTTGCATTTGACAAAACAAATGTCATCTGCAACTGTGTCAAAAAAGGACCAGGCACTGCAAGTCTTGGGAGCGCCCTTTTTGGCTTTGGAAAGAGACAAGCTCCTAATGGGTGCCAAAGTGGAGGCTACAGGCTCCGCAGTCTTCCCCCTCCCTCTCCCTCTTTGGCCCGTAAGGGGAATCTCTTCCTCAGAGCTGCTCCCACCACCTTCCTGTTCCTCACGCCACGATGGGTCAACGACCTCATCATCTCCACTACCCTCTGCCACCAACTGCTCCTCCTGGGTAGTCTCGGCAGCACAGTACGCATCAGAAAGCGGCACCTGAGTTTCATCATCAGATGCGTACTGCGCTGTGGTCACCGGAGGCACTGGCCCACCTGCCTCTTCAGAGTCAGAGAGACAAAGCTGTTGGGCATCACTGCACACTGCCTCTTCTTCCATTTCTCCAATGCTGCTTGGCTGGCCCCCTGTTTCCAAGCCAAGAGATTCAGAGAACAGAAGTAGAGACGGCTCCTGTCCTGGGCTCTCTGACTGCCTGGCCAATTTGGCAGGTGGTGAAGAGACAGATGGCTGCTCTCCAGTGCTCTGTGCCTGAGAGGATGTGGCACTAACTGAAGTTGATGCCGAGGCGTTAGCTGCCATCCACCCGACAACGGCTTCAATTTGGTCTTTACGCAGCAGCGGTGCACGGCGCTCTCCGACAAAGCTGCGCATGAAGGACTGTTCCCTGCTGAAACTTTGTGACGACGAGTCACCGGTGCCCGCAGCAGGCACAGAATCACCACGTCCTCTCCCTGCTCCTCTCCCTGCTCCGCGCCCACGCCCACGTGCCTTACTCCCTGCCCTCTTCATCTTGCTTGACAGATAAAGATAAGCAGAAAAGTACTAAGGCCTTAGTGTGCTTATTCCTGAAATGCTCCTCCTAACAGGTGTAAGAAACACTAATGTTGTAAAGTGTGGATTAAACTTTATTATTTTTCAAATGTGGCCTACACAAGTGTTAAGTTGTGTTTGGTGAACTTTACTTTTTTTTTTTCTGCAGATCGGACTACAGAGCAAGTTTAACTCACACGGGGGTTCAGACAGCCGTAAACGGCGCTGCAAGGCCCAAAAACCCTCCTCTAGGTTATCCTATGTAGTGTTTTTCCACTATTTAGCTGGAGACGGGTGGAAAGACACTAATAGGAAATTATTTTTTTAAATTTTAAACAGGCTGCACTATTTGAAAAAAAAGGAAATTTTTTTTCAAGGTATGAGGCAGTAACGCACCCTGAGCTGAATCCAACCGGCTATGGCTGCACACAGACTACAGGGCGAGCTGCGCTCACACAGAGACCGTGCAGACAGCCGTAAACGGCGCTGCAAGGCCCAAAAAAACCCCTCTAGGTTATCCTATGTAGTGTTTTTCCACAATTTAGCTGGAGACGGGTGGAAAAACACTAATAGGAATTTTTTTTTTTAAATTTTAAACAGGCTGCACTATTTGAAAAAAAGGAAATGTTTTTTCAAGGTATGAGGCAGTAACGCACCCTGAGCTGAATCCAACCGGCTATGGCTGCACACAGACTACAGGGCGAGCTGCGCTCACACAGAGACCGTGCAGACAGCCATAAACGGCGCTGCAAGGCCAAAAAAAACCCCTCTAGGTTATCCTATGTAGTGTTTTTCCACAATTTAGCTGGAGACGGGTGGAAAAACACTAATAGGAATTTTTTTAAAAAAATTTTAAACAGGCTGCACTATTTGAAAAAAAGGAAATGTTTTTTCATGGTATGAGGCAGTAACGCACCCTGAGCTGAATCCAACCGGCTATGGCTGCACACAGACTACAGGGCGAGCTGCGCTCACACAGAGACCGTGCAGACAGCCGTAAACGGCGCTGCAAGGCAAAAAAAAAAACCCTCTAGGTTATCCTATGTAGTGTTTTTCCACAATTTAGCTGGAGACGGGTGGAAAAACACTAATAGGAATTTTTTTTTTTTAATTTTAAACAGGCTGCACTATTTGAAAAAAAGGAAAATTTTTTTCAAGGTATGAGGCAGCAACGAACCCTGAGCTGAATCCAACCGGCTATGGCTGCACACAGACTACAGGGCGAGCTGGGCTCACACGGAGACCATGCAGACAGCCGTAAACGGCGCTGCAAGGCCCAAAAACCGCCCTCTAGGTTATCCTATGTAGTGTTTTTCCACAATTTAGCTGGAGACGGGTGGAAAAACACTAATAGGAAATTTGAGAAAAAATGTGCAGCAGGCTGCACTATGAGCAAAAAAGGACAACTGTGTGAGGCAATGTGAACCCCCCCTGAGCTGAATACAACCTGGTATATGGCTGCACACAGACTACAGAGTGAGCTGCACACACACACACACACACAGAGACCTTGCAGAACGCTGTTAAAACAGCGCTGCAAGGCAAGAGCAAGGTGAACAGTGAAGAACACACAGCGTTTTGCTAAATTAGCCTTTGGAAAGGAAAATAAAGCAATTAGCTATCTCAACTGGCCCTCAGTTAGAACACAGCGTCCTGTCCCTAACTGAAATCACAGCAGAGTGAGCGCAAAATGGCGGCAGCGTTCTTTATAGTGCAGAGTGACATCATTTCAGCAGCCAATCACAGCCTTGCCAGTAGTTACATGCCCACCATGCTAAACAGGTTGTGCCCACACTTCCAAGCATTCCTCATTGGCTGCTGCGTTCAGTTTGAATTCTGGGAACTTCCGATTCCGGTATCCGATACGCGGGAAGTATCGGAATTCGGTATCGGAATTCCGATACCGCAAGTATCGGCCGATACCCGATACTTGCGGTATCGGAATGCTCAACACTTGTCACGAGATAAGTGTCAGAATCACCAGGACCCATGCAAGCATTCCAGAGTTATAACCTCATATAGGGACAGTAGTCAGAATTGTAAAAATTTGCCCATCATTAACGTGCAAACCACCCTTGTGGGTAAAGGGGTTAACAGCCCCACTTCCACATCTGCATCCCAGCTTCTATCACTAACCACTTCTCTAGGCCTCTCACATCTTTCAACTTCTGAAACATATAAGGACGGTAACACCCTTGACCTGGTCTTTGTCCGACTCTCTTCAATCTCCTACCTAGATATCTCACCACTTCCCCTCTCTAACCATAACATTCTCTCCTTCATGCTCATAAATCCTCGCCCACCCCAGCATACTCCTACCTACCACACATTCAGAAATCTACAAGCCACTAACCCTCAGACACTTTCAGACTCCCTACACTCATCACTATCCCCAATCTACACTTTTTTCTGTCCTGATCTGGCTGTACACCACTACAATGACACTCTTAGAAACACCCTTGACCAAGTAGCATCCCTCACCTGCAGAACCTCCAAACACCAAGTAAAACAGCCCTGGCTCACATCGCAAACTCAACTTTTCCAGCGATGCTCTAGGAGTGCTGAACGCTTATGGAGGAAAACTCACACACCAGAAGACTTCATCCACTTCAAATTTCTTTTAACAGACCTACTTCAGCACCCTGTTCTCCTCACTAGCCAACAACCCCAAGAAAATTTTTGACACCTTTCACTCCCTCCTCAGGCAAAAAGCACAAGCCCCTATCACAGACATTTGTGCTGATGACCTGGCCTCTTAATTTATAGAGAAAATAGATAATATCCGTCAGGAAATTCGCTCCCAACCACTAAGTATTGTGACTCCCATCGCTCCCTGCATTTCCCATGGCACACTTTCCACATTTGATCCCATCACAGAAGAAGTCTCCAGACTCCTCTCTTCTTCTCATCTGACTACATGCACTACCGACCCCATCCCCTCACATCTCCTCCAGTCTCTCTCTCCTGTCATCACAACTCACCTAACTAAAATCTTTAATTTCTCCCTCTCTCGGGCATTTTCTCATCCTCCTTCAAACACTTTATTGTTACTCCATTACTAAAGAAAACCACTCTCGACCCATCCTGCATAAATAACTACAGACCAATCCCCAATCTCCCCTTCATCTCTAAACTCTTGGAGCGCCTAGTCTACTCCCGCCTTACCCGCTACCTCTCCACTCACTCCCTCCTAGACCCTTCACAGTCCTGCTTCCAACCTCTACAGCAAAATGTAATGGTGATGACCACTATCTGCTCATTCTTCTCGACCTTTCTGCAGCTTTCAGCACTGTTGATCACCATCTCCTACTCTCTCCAGTCACTAGGCATTAAGGACACTGCTCTCTCCTGGTTCTCTTCCTATCTCTCTGACCGCTCCTTCAGTGTTTTGTTCGCTGGCTCCACATCATCTCCTCTTCCTCTCGCTGTCTGGGTACCTCAGGGCTCAGTTCTTGGCCTCCTTCTCTTCTCCCTCTACATGGCCCCAATTGGACAGACCATCAGCAGATTTTGCTTTCAGTACCATCATTATGCTGATGACACACAACTATACAGGTCACCCCCGCTGTTCTACAGAACGCCAGTGACTGTATGTCTGCAGACTCCAACATCATGTCCACTCTCTATCGGAAACTCATCCTCTCAAAAACTGAACTTCTGCTCCCACCGTCTATTAACCTCCATAAATCTGACATTTCCCTCTCCATGGATGGCACCACAATAACTCCTCGGCAGCAGGTGCGCTGTCTGGGTGTTATGTTTGACAGCAATCTCTCCTTCACTTCCCATATACATTCCCTTGCTCACTCTTGCTGCTTACACCTAAAGAACATCTCTAGAATCCACCTTCTCACCGTGGAAACAACAAAAACCCTCACTGTCTCTATTAATTGGCATCCCTGTTGCTCGACTTACCCCTCTCCAGTCCATACTTAATGCAGCAGCCATGGTCATCCATCTGGGTAATCGGTACTCGGATGCGTCGGCTCTTCGCCAATCCTTACATTGGTTGCCCATTCATTATAGGATTCAATTCAAAGTACTTGATCTCACCCACAACGCTCTCCACAGTGAAGCACCCCCCTACATCTCCTCCCTTATTTCTGTCTATTGGCCTAACCAATCGCTGCGCTTTGCAAATGACTTTTGACTAGCCTCAGAACTGATCCATACCTCCCACTCCAGACTCCAAGACTTCTCCCACACTGTGCCAATCCTCTGGAATGCTCTGCCCCAAGAAATTAGGACTATCAACAATTTGCATAGTTTTAGGCGCTCCCTCAAAACGCATTTGTTAAGAGCGGCCTAGCACATTCACTAATTCAAGTCATTTTATGTGTAAGTATGCGTGTGTAACATGTTCATGACCTCCATCTATCTCTCAAGATAGCTGGACCATCATTGTATGTAAAACATAATAAATAACTGATAGTGGCGCTAAAATACCAAATACTCCTCAGCTGCAAATACCCACTAACCACAAATTGTGAGAAAGTCTAAAACAATAAATACGGATTTGCGCTAGAGGAGTATGGTAAAGGGGACACCTGTTGATATTAGAAGGAAAAAACAGTTTATAAATATTCCACCTGTCACGTCACTACTGTTGATGTGGACCCAGGGAAAAAAAATATATACCGTACATAAAGCACTACACTAGGTAGTTTATGAGGTGAAGTCAATCTTATTCAGTGGTGATCCTGCCATATAACTATATTAAAATCAAAGTGTTAGAAAGTTCATGTACCTTGGACCTTGTGGAATCTTGTGTTGTACTTCTGCAGGAGTAAACTGATTGTACAGTTGAAATCCCGATGTTGTAATTTCTGTATCACCTCTGGAGGACTGCGGTGTGTAGATAAAGTCAGTAAAGCGCTGTCCCGGACGGTAACAGACGCTTAATCTCTGACCTGTGAGGTGGGCACGTCTTTCATGTGGTGTGTGATCAAAAGAATGGCAAGGACCTGTTTGATGTTGCAGACCACGTGAGATCACGTGACTGGTATTTCGTACAGAGCAGCAAATAGACCAGAAACAATAATGACGTGACAGGTGGAATATTTATAAACTGTTTTTTACTTCCAATATCAACAGGTGTCCCCTTTACCATACTCCTCTAGCTCAAATCCGTATTTATTGTTTCATCATTGTATATACATCATTGTAAATATACACCTGTATATAAGGGCCTGCATCTTCCCTTGTGAGGGCTGTAAGGCTGCCGTCACACTAGCAGTATTTGGTCAGTATTTTACATCAGTATTTGTTTTTTTTATTATTATTTTTTTACCATTTTATTGTATTTTGCTTCAGACTACCTCTCACCTCCTTACATCAGTATTTGTAAGCCAAAACCAGGAATGGAACAATTAGAGGAAAAGTATAATAGAAACATATGCACCACTTCTGCATTTATCACCCACTCCTGGTTTTGGCTTACAAATACTGATGTAAAATACTGACCAAATACTGCTAGTGTGACGGCAGCCTTAGGGTCAAGGTGTGTCATTGCCGAGCAGTGGGGTAGACAAAGACATTGTGGCAAGAATGAGTTAATGTGAAATGTGATATATTAATTTATTGTTTTATGTATGTTTGATAAGAGTTTTGTATTTTATCCTTATGGCTGGTTTGTGTCTTAGTTTTCCTAGAGGCTCTGCCTCAAGGCCACCTCTGGGAATGGGGGGAGGTCTGTCCACTAGGGGGGCCATCATTAGCATAGGGATATAGTTTACATCACACAGGGTAACAGATAGTTAATACAAAGGATTAGCTCATTTGTTGGGAGGGGTCAGTTTGGTGTAGCTGCCATTTTACTTGGGTCCACTGCACCCTGGTAGGGCAATTGTATTAAGGCCCATTTAGACAGGTAAGCATCTCTGCCTGTTTTTGTTTTTTTTCTTGAATATTGGAGGATTTTTTTGTGGTTTTCATGTTAGAGTAGAACTGGCAAACGTATGGACCATTGACGCTGGTTGCCAGCTTACATATTATGGCCAGAATATCAACCAATACCTTACATATACTGATATGTTTTTTGCACATTATATTTTTTTCAGGGTGCAGTTGGGCCCAAATGGTTCTATAAACTGTGGCCTCTGCTCACACAGGATTCATCATAGTTAGCACTGGGCATACCGCCATAACGCGTCATTAATAGGCTGAGAACCAGATGCTCTGCATTCCTTGTGTGAAAATTGCCACATACAGAGTATTCTTTTTTGCATTGGTGTACCACACGGCCAATCCCTGATTGAAGGCTGGCTGTTTCATTTGGTATTGCACCTGTGCAGTTGCCATTTTACTTTGGTCCGCTGCACCCTGGTAGTGCAATTGTATTAAGGCCCATTTAGACAGGTAAGCATCTCTGCCTGTTTTTGTTTTTTTCTTGAATATTGGAGGATTTGTTTTCCTCTTTTAGTGGTTTTCATGTTAGAGTAGAACTGGCAAACGTAAGGACCCTTGACGCAGGTTGCCAGCTTACATATTATGGCCAGAATATCAACCAATACCTTACATATATTGATATGTTTTTTGCATGTTATATTTTTTTCAGGGTGCAGTTGGGCCCAAATGGTTCTGTAAACTGTGGCCTCTGTTCACACAGGATGCATCATAGTTAGCACTAGGCATCCCACCATAGCGTGTCATTAATAGGCTGAGAACCAGATGCTCTGCATTCCTTGTGTGAACATTGCCACATACAGAGTATACTTTTTTGCATTGGTGTTCCACACGGCCAATTCCTGATTGAAGGCTTGCTGTTTCATTTGGTATTCCACCTGTGCAGTTGCCATTTTACTTGGCTCCGCTGCACCCTGGTAGCTCATTTGCATTCAGGCCCAATGTAATGTAATGCCCAATTCCCCAATGTGGGGTCCTGTTTTTACAAAAAAAAATAGTGCATTCACAGCCCCTGTGCCCAAAAATCACCGGCCTATAACAGTACAGAGCACATTCACCCTGGTCATCTAGTGGTTCTGGATGATGAGGATGGGGATAAGGAGGAGAACAACAAACAGACCAAATATGATAGTGTATACCCATGTGTGGTTGTGCAGAGGTGCATGAGAATACACCTCCACAAAAGAGAGAATGTATTTGAGGTTATGTTTCGCTGTTTTCACTTGGTGGTGTACAGAAGTCTTTCCCAATCCAGGCCTTGTTAATTTTTATAAGAGTCAGCCTGTCAGCATTTTCAGTTGACAGGTAGATGCGCTTATCTGTGATAATTCCACCAGCGGCACTAAAAACCCGCTCTGACAGAACGCTATCAGCAGGGCAGGCCAGGACCTCCAAGGCATATTGAGCCAGTTCATGCCACGTGTCCAGCTTGGATACCCAATAAATAAAAGGCACAGAGGAATCAGGGAGGACGTTTATACGATCTGCAAGGTACTCCCTCACCATCTTCCCAAACATTGCACTTCTTGTGACAGTACCCCTTGCCTCTGTGCCACCACGATGGGAGGGTCTGAGAAAACAGTCCCAGAACATGGCCATTGTTCCCCTGCCTGAGCTGGATTGTACTTCTGTCTCTCTCTCTCACTTGGACTCCTTGGTTGTTCAACAAACTCTGACGTCTGCTGTCAGCGTTCTCACGTGGGAATTTTCTAAGTAATTCCGCCACAAGGGCCCTCTGGTACTACAACATTTTAGTACATCTCTCTGCCTCAGGCAGAAGAGATTGAAAGATCTCCTTGTAGTGTGGGTCTAGAAGTGTCACCAACCAGTAATGAGTGTCACCCAAAATTTTGATAATCCAAGGGTCATGTGAAATGCAGCACAACATAAAGTCAGCCATGCATGCCAGACTGCTAACAGGCAAGACTACCGTGTCCTCACTAAAAGGATGACTGACCATGCTGTCCTCCTCCTCCTCCTCCTCCCTGTCCTCAGGCCATCCCCGCTGAACAGAAGCTAATACAGATGTGCTTGTAGTACGGTCTATAGCGCATGAAAGTAGCTCCTGTTCTTCCTCCTCCTCCTCATTGCCTACCAATCCACCTTGAGAAGACATGGGGCTGGGCTGAGTGTAATCTCCCTGTATGCTTCCTTGCTCCATGTCCTCTTGCTCCGCCTGCAATGCATCCTCTTTGATTGTGAGCAGAGAGGTTTCCAGAATGCTGAGAAGCGGGATGGTGATGCTAATTATGGCGTCATTGCCCCTCTCCATCTTGATGCAGTTCTCAAAGTTTTGGGGGATGTTACATATGTCTGACATCCATGTCTCCTGAGGTCTTATGTGTTGAGTCTGACCTGAAATTCGACGGCCTTGTTGATGTTGGTAGTCAACAACGGCCCTATTCTGCTCCCAAATCCTTTCCAACATATGCAGCGTAGAGTTCCAGCACGTGGTGACATCACACAACAGTCGGTGAGCTGGAAGCTGAAAACACTGCTGAAGTATGGCAAGGGTGGCTGAAGCTGCAGCTGACTTTCTAAAATGAGCAGACAGACAGCGTACTTTCACTAGCAGATCTGGCAGCTCAGGGTAGCTTTTCAGAAAACGTTGAACCACGAGGTTAAGCACATGAGCCAAGCAAGGTACGTGTGTGAGCTCACCTTGCCTCAGAGCCGGTACGAGATTACGGCCATTGTCACACATGACCATGCCTGGCTGTAGGTTCAGTGGTGTCATCCAAACATCTGACTGCTCTTTCAGCGCTGTCCACAACTCTTATGCATTGTGCGGTTTTTCAACTAGGCAGATTAGCTTCAGCACAGCCTGTCGCCGCTTGGCTGAGGCAGTGCTACAGTTCTTCCAGCTTCTGACTGATGTGTTGATTTCAGAGATGGAGGATGAAGAGGAGGAGGAGGTGGTGCAGGAGCTTTAGACTGTGGGGGCAACCCTGATTGACGTAGGGCCAGCAAGCCTTGGTGTGGGGAAGATGTGTTCCATCCCAAGGTCTGACTGGGTCCTGGCTTCCACTATGTTAAGCCAGTGTGCCATCATTGAGATGTACCATCCCTGTCCACAAGCACTTGTCCACGTGTCCGTGGTTAGGTGGACTTTCCCTGTAACAGCATTGTTGAGAGCACGGGTAATGTTGTGGGACCAGGAAAAGAAAAAGGAATTCCAGCTCAACGAAGCAGTGAAAAGTAAAACCTAAATACTTTATTCACTTCATGTAAGAAGCAGAGGATAAAACATCAGCACAATATAGGTAAAAAACACTATCTACGCGTTTCAGGTGACGCAGCACCCTTAATCAAGATCTTGATTTAGGGTGCTGCGTCACCTGAAAGGCGTAGATAGTGTTTTTTATCTATATTGTGTTGATGTTTTATCCTCTGCTTCTTAGATGAAGTGAATAAAGTATTTAGTTTTTACTTTTCACTGCTTCGTTGAGCTGGAATTCCTTTTTCTTTTCCTCGTTCCGCACGCCTTGAAACAGCGTTTCTGTGCTCCGAGCTTCCTGGGACTGCTACTGTGGTGAGCTGGATTTCTTTTTTCTTCTGTTATAATGTTGTGGGACACATGCTGGTTTAATGCTGGTACGGCACACCAGGAGAAATAGTGGCAACTGGGGACCGAGTACCTTGGGACCGCCATCAGGTTGCGGAAAGCTTCCGTCTCAACAAGCCTAAAAGGCAGCATTTCTAGGGCAAGCAGAAGAGAATTATTAGAATTGAGGACTGTGGCCTGTGGGGTGTTGGCGGGGTATTTCCGCTTGTGTTCCAAAGACTGGGTTATAGACAACTGAATGCTGTGCTGGGACAAGGATGTGGACGGGCTTGCTGATGGTGCTGCTTGACTGTGGGCCACAACAGGTGCAGGGCTAGAGACATCTTCACTTGAATGGTGTACTGGGGATTGGCTTCTACGCAAAACAGTGGAAGAAGCAGTAGTGTGACCAGCAGGCATTGGTTCTGGATCCTAGGGTTTGGCCCACAAAGTCGGGTGCTTCCATGTGCCTGATCATGCTGGTGGTGGTCAGGCTGGTAGTTTTGCTACCCTCACTGATGGCAGGTGCTGCAATTGGCCTGTTTGGGGTTTTCGGCAGAGCCTTTAAAAAATAACCAGAGTCGGGAAGATCTAACAGTTGGAATGGCAACTTCCCTCATGTTGGTGTTACAGGGAAAGGATGCACGCCTTCTGTCTGTGGCCACCACACTGCTTCTTCCTTGCCTGTTGGGGGGAAGTGCCTCCTTCCCCATTTGTGCTGCTGTCTTCGCTATGCATGTCCTCCTGCCATGTTGGGTCAGTCCTATGTCATCCACCACCTCGCCTTACACATCCACACCCTGCTCCTCCTCCTGACTTTCTAGCAATGGTGTCTCATCATCATCCACCTCTTGTGACACTTTCCCACCATCGCCTTTGTGTGACTGGGGCTGGTCAAACTTTGGGGAGCTCAACATGTGATCTCATCTTTCCCCACTTCAAGTTGACCAGCAGAGATTTCTGAATCTTGAAATGGAAAACTGAACAGCTCTTCAGAGTGTCCAAGTGTGGGATCAGTTGTCTCAGGGCACTCGGCATGGTGGGAAGAAGGAGGATCAGGGTGAGGAATATCCTGGCCACACTCACGGCTCCTCAGACTTGACCGTGTGGAAGACAAGGTAGCGGTGGTGGCTAAGTGACTGGAAGCATTATCCAACTATCCAACCAACCAACAACCGTATCACACTGCTCTGGCTTCAATAGTGGTGTGCTGCGGTCCCCTAGAAACTGGGACAGGAAGGTCGAGAGGGAACATGTGGGTCTTTGTTGTTGCCCACTTTCACCTTGGCCACGTCCTCGTTCTCTGGATGCACCATCACCATCACGTCCACTTCCCCATCCCTTGCCCCTTGCCTTAACCATATTAAATGGACTACTGCACTATTTCAAATGCTTAACACAAATGTCTTTATTAGAAGAGAAATAATATCTGATCAGTATGCCTGCAAATCTACGATTTTTCAAACCCAAACACCAGGCTGGCCTTAGCCTGACCTAACAGACTGTATTCAATTTTTGGGGCCTTTTTTTTAAGTTAATTTATGCAAAATAGTGCTGTATATAATTTGAGTATAAGACAGAAAAAAATAAGTACTAAAATGCCCCAAACGTGGAGCAGAGTTATATGAGGGCTCTCACAGAAATACCACACTGGCAAATCTGTGGTCTGATTATATTATTGTATGCTAAATAGTGCTGTGTATATTTTCAGTAACGCACAGCAAAAAAAAAGGGGTCCTCTGGCCTACAATGACCTAACTTGGAGCACACAGATATGAGGGCTCTGGCAGAAATACCACACTGGCAAATATGTGGCCTGTTTATATTATTGCATGCTAAAGAGTGCTGTATATAATTTCAGTTACACACAGCAAAAAAAGGATCCTCTGGCCTACAATGACCAAACTTGGAGCACGCAGATATATGACGGCTGTCATGGAAATACCACACTGGCAAATATGTGGCCTGATTATATTATTGTATGCTAAAAAGTGCTGTATATAATTTTAGTAACACACAGAAAAAAAGTGGTCCTTCGGCCTAAAATGACCAAACTTGGAGCACACAGATATATGAGGGCTCTCACGGAAATACCACACAGGAAAATATGTGGCCTGTTTATATTCTTGAAACAGGAACACATGGGCTACTTGCACAGTGAACAAGTCTGTATGATCATGTTCACACACCACCAAGAAACCTGAAGACACAAAAGAGAATAGTAAAACCAAAAACACTCAGTTTGAAAAAATGTTGCAGTAATCCGCAAGTGCTAGTGAAAGATGTAAAAAACAGGGTATTTGGTTGATACGTTTTTTGCAAAAAATGTATACTAAGCTGCTCTACCAATCTTCACGGTATACCCTTATCAGAGCAGTCCTAACTAATGTATGCAATCCCTATCTGATGTATTTAAAAACCTGATCATCTGTATATAACCTGTGTGAACAGGGTTCAGAGAGGAAAAATCCATGTGTGCATACAGGGTAGAACAGCTTTTGTGCAGATAGCCCAAGAGGAGTGGTGGAACTCCCCAGTCTTGTAGACACAAGAGAACAATTATGGAAACAGGAACACATGGGCTACTTGCACAGTGAACAAGTCTGTATGATCATGTTCACACACCACCAAGAAACCTGAAGACACAAAAGAGAATAGTAAAACCAAAAACACTCAGTTTGAAAAAATGTTGCAGTAATCCGCAAGTGCTAGTAAAAGATGTAAAAAACAGGGTATTTGGTTGATACGTTTTTTGCAAAAAATGTATACTAAGCTGCTCTACCAATCTTCACGGTATACCCTTATCAGAGCAGTCCTAACTAATGTATGCAATCCCTATCTGATGTATTTAAAAACCTGATCATCTGTATATAACCTGTGTGAACAGGGTTCAGAGAGGAAAAATACATCAGATAGGGATTGCATACATTAGTTAGGACTGCTCTGATAAGGGTATACCGTGAAGATTGGTAGAGCAGCTTAGTATACATTTTTTGCAAAAAACGTATCAACCAAATACCCTGTTTTTTACATCTTTTACTAGCACTTGCGGATTACTGCAACATTTTTTCAAACTGAGTGTTTTTGGTTTTACTATTCTCTTTTGTGTCTTCAGGTTTCTTGGTGGTGTGTGAACATGATCATACAGACTTGTTCACTGTGCAAGTAGCCCATGTGTTCCTGTTTCCATAATTGTTCTCTTGTGTCTACAAGACTGGGGAGTTCCACCACTCCTCTTGGGCTATCTGCACAAAAGCTGTTCTACCCTGTATGCACACATGGATTTTTCCTCTCTGAACCCTGTTCACACAGGTTATATACAGATGATCAGGTTTTTAAATACATCAGATAGGGATTGCATACATTAGTTAGGACTGCTCTGATAAGGGTATACCGTGAAGATTGGTAGAGCAGCTTAGTATACATTTTTTGCAAAAAACGTATCAACCAAATACCCTGTTTTTTACATCTTTTACTAGCACTTGCGGATTACTGCAACATTTTTTCAAACTGAGTGTTTTTGGTTTTACTATTCTCTTTTGTGTCTTCAGGTTTCTTGGTGGTGTGTGAACATGATCATACAGACTTGTTCACTGTGCAAGTAGCCCATGTGTTCCTGTTTCCATAATTGTTCTCTTGTGTCTACAAGACTGGGGAGTTCCACCACTCCTCTTGGGCTATCTGCACAAAAGCTGTTCTACCCTGTATGCACACATGGATTTTTCCTCTCTGAACCCTGTTCACACAGGTTATATACAGATGATCAGGTTTTTAAATACATCAGATAGGGATTGCATACATTAGTTAGGACTGCTCTGATAAGGGTATACCGTGAAGATTGGTAGAGCAGCTTAGTATACATTTTTTGCAAAAAACGTATCAACCAAATAACCTGTTTTTTACATCTTTTACTAGCACTTGCGGATTACTGCAACATTTTTTCAAACTGAGTGTTTTTGGTTTTACTATTCTCTTTTGTGTCTTCAGGTTTCTTGGTGGTGTGTGAACATGATCATACAGACTTGTTCACTGTGCAAGTAGCCCATGTGTTCCTGTTTCCATAATTGTTCTCTTGTGTCTACAAGACTGGGGAGTTCCACCACTCCTCTTGGGCTATCTGCACAAAAGCTGTTCTACCCTGTATGCACACATGGATTTTTCCTCTCTGAACCCTGTTCACACAGGTTATATACAGATTATCAGGTTTTTAAATACATCAGATAGGGATTGCATACATTAGTTAGGACTGCTCTGATAAGGGTATACCGTGAAGATTGGTAGAGCAGCTTAGTATACATTTTTTGCAAAAAACGTATCAACCAAATACCCTGTTTTTTACATCTTTTACTAGCACTTGCGGATTACTGCAACATTTTTTCAAACTGAGTGTTTTTGGTTTTACTATTCTCTTTTGTGTCTTCAGGTTTCTTGGTGGTGTGTGAACATGATCATACAGACTTGTTCACTGTGCAAGTAGCCCATGTGTTCCTGTTTCCATAATTGTTCTCTTGTGTCTACAAGACTGGGGAGTTCCACCACTCCTCTTGGGCTATCTGCACAAAAGCTGTTCTACCCTGTATGCACACATGGATTTTTCCTCTCTGAACCCTGTTCACACAGGTTATATACAGATGATCAGGTTTTTAAATACATCAGATAGGGATTGCATACATTAGTTAGGACTGCTCTGATAAGGGTATACCGTGAAGATTGGTAGAGCAGCTTAGTATACATTTTTTGCAAAAAACGTATCAACCAAATACCCTGTTTTTTACATCTTTTACTAGCACTTGCGGATTACTGCAACATTTTTTCAAACTGAGTGTTTTTGGTTTTACTATTCTCTTTTGTGTCTTCAGGTTTCTTGGTGGTGTGTGAACATGATCATACAGACTTGTTCACTGTGCAAGTAGCCCATGTGTTCCTGTTTCCATAATTGTTCTCTTGTGTCTACAAGACTGGGGAGTTCCACCACTCCTCTTGGGCTATCTGCACAAAAGCTGTTCTACCCTGTATGCACATGTGACGCCCAGGAGACCGGGATACCCAGCACCGGACCAATGGAGTCTGTCTCTTGAGGGGGATGTCACGGGTGGCTTGACCCGGTGCTGTGGCCTCAGGCAATGCACAGTGTAAGGGGTATCATGAGGGGACAGGCACTTACTTGATCAGCAGCAGGTTCTCCCAGCGGTGACGATCCTGATCCTGGATAGATGGCTATTGTCCAAATGAAAGACTGAGGCACTGAAACGTTTAACCAGTTTACTTTAACATAAAAGGATTTACAACCAGTCCTGTCACCGGAGTCTGTATGGGAACTCTGAGTTACTTTGACCCTGCCGGGGTCTTCGCCTCTTATTGTGCGCAATTTCTGTGTGGCCCTGCTGCTGTATGTGAACTGGCTGCCGGCCCAATCTGTCCCCTCCGGGTCCTGGTTCGACGGGCAACCCGAGTCCTTTTATCGGTTTACCCCCTCTGGGAGTACCGCTGAACTCTGTGTCTGTTGCTGCATCCGACCCTAGTGAAGCTGATATCACCTCACGTTTTTCCGGTTGCTGTATTATATATAATGAATACAGCCACGGATCCGGTATCCGTCTTTGCGCCTGTTCTGGGTAGTGATTAATGCTACCCGGTTCTCACAATGTCCTTTTTCTCTATCCCTCTTCTCCTCAGGCCGGTGATTTAGGCCTGGTAACAGTCACAGGGCTGTTAGAGATTCAGCTGTATGACCTCTCACTATGAGCTCCTTAGCCCAACTGCCATTTCTTCTCTCAGACCAGAATGGATTAAGGGGAGTCTCTGGAGCTCCCCCTTCTGGCCGGAGGTGGTAGTGCAGTCTTGCTATTTTAATATTTGTATTTACTGTTAGTAACTGTTTTTGTGGCAAATACCCCTAGGGGTGCCACATTCCCCCTTATTTAAGAACAGTACTCCGGGACTGTGGGACGATAACATTTTGAAATAACAATTAATATATACAGAGTCTTAAAAATGAAAAGTTACAAAAACCACTCAAGGAAACAAAAATAGAGTTCTGTAAAAAGTCACTTCAAATAGCGTCCATTAATACAGTTCTGTCCTTGAAGGTACTAGGAAAGGCACTGCACTTTGTGTCCAAGAATTCAGTTCCATTTTTCCAACGGAGTTACCAATATAAAGTCTAAAGAAAGTTCAAAAAGAGCAAAAAGCAAAGTTCAAAAAGCAGTCTTTCCGGAGCTTTGATTTAGTGCCTCCGGGCTGATAAAAAGTTCAAGAATATGCAAGAAGTTCATACAGACAAGTCTCTGTAGGTACTGGGCTTAAACGTTGCAGAATGTGTTGTGAGTTCTGTTTTTGGGCTCCCTCTGGTGGTTACTGATGGTACTGGGTGATTTGTGTTCTGCTGTCTCTGGTGTCCACCTGTTCTATTAGGATTTGGGAGTTTCCTATTTAACCGGGCTTTCTTGTCATTTCCCCGCCGGCTATCAAGGTTATCAGAGTGTTTTGTTACCTCAGCTTCTGGCTTCAGTAATCTTCAGGACAAGCTAAGTTTTGATTTTCTTGTTCCACGTTTTGCTTTATTTTTGTCTTTTCCAGCTTGCATATAATTGTCTCTTTGCTGCTGGTTGCTTTAGTGGGCTGTAATTGCTCCTCATGTTCCATGAGTTGGAACATGAGTTCAAGTAATTACAGGATGGTTTTTTGAAGGGTTTTTTGCTGACCGCGCAGTTTACTTTTGTATCCTCTGCTATCTAGTTTTAGCGGGCCTCATTTTGCTGAATCTGTTTTCATACTGTGTATGTGCCTTCCTCTCATTTCACCGTCATTATATGTGGGGGGCTGCTATTTCTGTGGGGTATTTCTCTGGAGGCAAGAGAGGTCTGTGTTTCTTCTAATAGGGGAAGTTAGATCTTCGGCTGGTGCGAGACGTCTAGGATCAACGTAGGCACGTTCCCCGGCTATTGTTATTTGTGTGTTCAGGTTTAGGGTCGCGGTCAGCTCAGGTTCCATCACCCTAGAGCTCGTTGTTGCTTGTCCTTTTGTGATTCCCCTCACACTGCCGATTTCTCCACCTGCAACTTCTACCTGTTGCCTTAACATCAATACTTTTATTTCCCTCCGGAGAACTCTCTGCTGGCAGGATTGGGCAGTTTCAGCAATTTGCATTACTGGCCCATATATCTAGTTCAACATCAGAGGGCCCTTTATCAATATCTGCATCAGCCCAGTACCTCTTATAAAGGATATACGGTATAGATGAAATCTGGGAACCTGTGTCCAGCAAAGCGTTGAGGGGCATTCGGTCCAGCACGATAGGGATAATGGGTCGTCCTCCGATGTACCTGTCGTGCCAGGGTGTTGGGCCTTGAAAGTTCATTCCTGCGAAGCGGCCCGCATTCCCAGGGGATTCCCGTTTAAATCACAATCTCGTGCAAAGTGGCCTGGCTGCTGGCAACGGTGGCAAATGGGCTGTCCATCCGGTTGGTAGCGGTCGCGGGGTCGTCCTCTCCATGTCGGGTATCTCCGGGGTCTCATCCATGGAACACCTTCTCTACCTTTTGACAACTCCATCTTGGGTCCTCTCATCTCCTGCATGGTTTTAGCCATTGAAGCAACAACATCAGTTAAAGAGTCAAGCTTTTGTTGAAGAGCCTCATTAGTACTGGGCCCCAGGGGCTTAGCAATGGCCCCGGACATAGCTGATGTCACTGGTACTCCATGTTGTTGAGGAGCCTCTGCCATGAGTTGCGCAGGCTCCTGATCCCGAGGTGCCTCTGCCAGCTGGAGACGTATAACGCTCTCCTTTAATTGGGCAAATGTCAATTCAGGGTTCTTAAAAACAAGCATGCTCACATGCCCCCGGTGAGAAGGGGTGTAGAGTCCCTCAATAAATTGATCTCTTAGCAGTTTATCCGCTCCGGTGTTAAAAATGGGTTCAGCCAGTGTAAGTGATTTAAGGGCTTCCTGCAGGTTTAAGGCAAAGTCTCTCACGCCCTCATTAACTTTTTGTTTGCAATTAAAGAATTGTACTTTAGCTTTGCTGCTGGCAGCGGTTTCAAATGTAACTTTTAATCCAGCAAATATGCGTTCAACAGTGCCTTTTAGATCAGCTGCCCATGCTGTGACTTCTCGCTTAGCATGGCCACTTAACTGCATCATCAGGAGACTAACACGCTGAACTTCACCCACGGGGAACATGTCAAAATGGGCCAGCATCTTTTCTCTGAAATCGTCAAGGGTATTAGGCTCACCTTCATACATTGGAAGCCATGGGCCACCCGGGGTATATGGCATCAGCACCGGCATGATGGGCGCCACTCCTTGCACCGCTGCACTACCGGACTCTCTATCGACACTCTGTCTTTCAGCTGCATTAGCGTCGCCGGGTGGTGCTGCGGCGTCTCCGTGCTGCGACATACTGTGCCCCCTTAGTTAATCCGGACCCTTCCGGTCCTCCGCTTCCGTCGGGACAGTGTAGATTCATTCCGCTGTGCAGCAGGATCGATTTTCCCCTTGCTCTGATGTCAGAGCGCTCAGCTTGGTGCCGCCCACAATGACACGCCCCCTGCTGCTCCCACCCACTGCGCTCTGTAATGGCGGATTCTGAAGTTTTTCAGTTAGACTGGGGCTCAGGTGATGGCGTAGCTCAATTAACAGTCTCGTGCCTAACGGTTATGAAGTGATTACCTCAGGGGATGGCGGCCATCTTTACTCCATTATAACCAATGGGGAAAAGTCACTTTCAATAATTTTCAATGGGGAATGGATTTTTCTTTAATAAAGTCAATTTTCAAGATTTTTCATCCAAGTTTTCACAGTTTTGGGCTCCAATCACGGCACACAATACCCGGTATACGGGCTGGCTAGATCCTGTTCGTGACGCCAATTGTGACGCCCAGGAGACCGGGATACCCAGCACCGGACCAATGGAGTCTGTCTCTTGAGGGGGATGTCACGGGTGGCTTGACCCGGTGCTGTGGCCTCAGGCAATGCACAGTGTAAGGGGTATCATGAGGGGACAGGCACTTACTTGATCAGCAGCAGGTTCTCCCAGCGGTGACGATCCTGATCCTGGATAGATGGCTATTGTCCAAATGAAAGACTGAGGCACTGAAACGTTTAACCAGTTTACTTTAACATAAAAGGATTTACAACCAGTCCTGTCACCGGAGTCTGTATGGGAACTCTGAGTTACTTTGACCCTGCCGGGGTCTTCGCCTCTTATTGTGCGCAATTTCTGTGTGGCCCTGCTGCTGTATGTGAACTGGCTGCCGGCCCAATCTGTCCCCTCTGGGTCCTGGTTCGACGGGCAACCCGAGTCCTTTTATCGGTTTACCCCCTCTGGGAGTACCGCTGAACTCTGTGTCTGTTGCTGCATCCGACCCTAGTGAAGCTGATATCACCTCACGTTTTTCCGGTTGCTGTATTATATATAATGAATACAGCCACGGATCCGGTATCCGTCTTTGCGCCTGTTCTGGGTAGTGATTAATGCTACCCGGTTCTCACAATGTCCTTTTTCTCTATCCCTCTTCTCCTCAGGCCGGTGATTTAGGCCTGGTAACAGTCACAGGGCTGTTAGAGATTCAGCTGTATGACCTCTCACTATGAGCTCCTTAGCCCAACTGCCATTTCTTCTCTCAGACCAGAATGGATTAAGGGGAGTCTCTGGAGCTCCCCCTTCTGGCCGGAGGTGGTAGTGCAGTCTTGCTATTTTAATATTTGTATTTACTGTTAGTAACTGTTTTTGTGGCAAATACCCCTAGGGGTGCCACATTCACATGGATTTTTCCTCTCTGAACCCTGTTCACACAGGTTATATACAGATGATCAGGTTTTTAAATACATCAGATAGGGATTGCATACATTAGTTAGGACTGCTCTGATAAGGGTATACCGTGAAGATTGGTAGAGCAGCTTAGTATACATTTTTTGCAAAAAACGTATCAACCAAATACCCTGTTTTTTACATCTTTTACTAGCACTTGCGGATTACTGCAACATTTTTTCAAACTGAGTGTTTTTGGTTTTACTATTCTCTTTTGTGTCTTCAGGTTTCTTGGTGGTGTGTGAACATGATCATACAGACTTGTTCACTGTGCAAGTAGCCCATGTGTTCCTGTTTCCATAATTGTTCTCTTGTGTCTACAAGACTGGGGAGTTCCACCACTCCTCTTGGGCTATCTGCACAAAAGCTGTTCTACCCTGTATGCACACATGGATTTTTCCTCTCTGAACCCTGTTCACACAGGTTATATACAGATGATCAGGTTTTTAAATACATCAGATAGGGATTGCATACATTAGTTAGGACTGCTCTGATAAGGGTATACCGTGAAGATTGGTAGAGCAGCTTAGTATACATTTTTTGCAAAAAATGTATCAACCAAATACCCTGTTTTTTACATCTTTTACTAGCACTTGCGGATTACTGCAACATTTTTTCAAACTGAGTGTTTTTGGTTTTACTATTCTCTTTTGTGTCTTCAGGTTTCTTGGTGGTGTGTGAACATGATCATACAGACTTGTTCACTGTGCAAGTAGCCCATGTGTTCCTGTTTCCATAATTGTTCTCTTGTGTCTACAAGACTGGGGAGTTCCACCACTCCTCTTGGGCTATCTGCACAAAAGCTGTTCTACCCTGTATGCACACATGGATTTTTCCTCTCTGAACCCTGTTCACACAGGTTATATACAGATGATCAGGTTTTTAAATACATCAGATAGGGATTGCATACATTAGTTAGGACTGCTCTGATAAGGGTATACCGTGAAGATTGGTAGAGCAGCTTAGTATACATTTTTTGCAAAAAACGTATCAACCAAATACCCTGTTTTTTACATCTTTTACTAGCACTTGCGGATTACTGCAACATTTTTTCAAACTGAGTGTTTTTGGTTTTACTATTCTCTTTTGTGTCTTCAGGTTTCTTGGTGGTGTGTGAACATGATCATACAGACTTGTTCACTGTGCAAGTAGCCCATGTGTTCCTGTTTCCATAATTGTTCTCTTGTGTCTACAAGACTGGGGAGTTCCACCACTCCTCTTGGGCTATCTGCACAAAAGCTGTTCTACCCTGTATGCACACATGGATTTTTCCTCTCTGAACCCTGTTCACACAGGTTATATACAGATGATCAGGTTTTTAAATACATCAGATAGGGATTGCATACATTAGTTAGGACTGCTCTGATAAGGGTATACCGTGAAGATTGGTAGAGCAGCTTAGTATACATTTTTTGCAAAAAACGTATCAACCAAATAACCTGTTTTTTACATCTTTTACTAGCACTTGCGGATTACTGCAACATTTTTTCAAACTGAGTGTTTTTGGTTTTACTATTCTCTTTTGTGTCTTCAGGTTTCTTGGTGGTGTGTGAACATGATCATACAGACTTGTTCACTGTGCAAGTAGCCCATGTGTTCCTGTTTCCATAATTGTTCTCTTGTGTCTACAAGACTGGGGAGTTCCACCACTCCTCTTGGGCTATCTGCACAAAAGCTGTTCTACCCTGTATGCACACATGGATTTTTCCTCTCTGAACCCTGTTCACACAGGTTATATACAGATGATCAGGTTTTTAAATACATCAGATAGGGATTGCATACATTAGTTAGGACTGCTCTGATAAGGGTATACCGTGAAGATTGGTAGAGCAGCTTAGTATACATTTTTTGCAAAAAATGTATCAACCAAATACCCTGTTTTTTACATCTTTTACTAGCACTTGCGGATTACTGCAACATTTTTTCAAACTGAGTGTTTTTGGTTTTACTATTCTCTTTTGTGTCTTCAGGTTTCTTGGTGGTGTGTGAACATGATCATACAGACTTGTTCACTGTGCAAGTAGCCCATGTGTTCCTGTTTCCATAATTGTTCTCTTGTGTCTACAAGACTGGGGAGTTCCACCACTCCTCTTGGGCTATCTGCACAAAAGCTGTTCTACCCTGTATGCACACATGGATTTTTCCTCTCTGAACCCTGTTCACACAGGTTATATACAGATGATCAGGTTTTTAAATACATCAGATAGGGATTGCATACATTAGTTAGGACTGCTCTGATAAGGGTATACCGTGAAGATTGGTAGAGCAGCTTAGTATACATTTTTTGTAAAAAACGTATCAACCAAATACCCTGTTTTTTACATCTTTTACTAGCACTTGCGGTTTACTGCAACATTTTTTCAAACTGAGTGTTTTTGGTTTTACTATTCTCTTTTGTGTCTTCAGGTTTCTTGGTGGTGTGTGAACATGATCATACAGACTTGTTCACTGTGCAAGTAGCCCATGTGTTCCTGTTTCCATAATTGTTCTCTTGTGTCTACAAGACTGGGGAGTTCCACCACTCCTCTTGGGCTATCTGCACAAAAGCTGTTCTACCCTGTATGCACACATGGATTTTTCCTCTCTGAACCCTGTTCACACAGGTTATATACAGATGATCAGGTTTTTAAATACATCAGATAGGGATTGCATACATTAGTTAGGACTGCTCTGATAAGGGTATACCGTGAAGATTGGTAGAGCAGCTTAGTATACATTTTTTGCAAAAAATGTATCAACCAAATACCCTGTTTTTTACATCTTTTACTAGCACTTGCGGATTACTGCAACATTTTTTCAAACTGAGTGTTTTTGGTTTTACTATTCTCTTTTGTGTCTTCAGGTTTCTTGGTGGTGTGTGAACATGATCATACAGACTTGTTCACTGTGCAAGTAGCCCATGTGTTCCTGTTTCCATAATTGTTCTCTTGTGTCTACAAGACTGGGGAGTTCCACCACTCCTCTTGGGCTATCTGCACAAAAGCTGTTCTACCCTGTATGCACACATGGATTTTTCCTCTCTGAACCCTGTTCACACAGGTTATATACAGATGATCAGGTTTTTAAATACATCAGATAGGGATTGCATACATTAGTTAGGACTGCTCTGATAAGGGTATACCGTGAAGATTGGTAGAGCAGCTTAGTATACATTTTTTGCAAAAAACGTATCAACCAAATACCCTGTTTTTTACATCTTTTACTAGCACTTGCGGATTACTGCAACATTTTTTCAAACTGAGTGTTTTTGGTTTTACTATTCTCTTTTGTATCTTCTGTTTATATTCTTGTATGCTAAATAGTGCTGTATATTTTCATCAACACACAGCAAAAATGGGGTCCTCTGGCCTACAATGACCAAACTTGGAGTACGCAGATATATGACGGCTGTCATGGAAATACCACACTGGCAAATATGTGGCCTTGTAATATTTTTTTAGGCAAAATAGTGCTGTATATAATTTCAGTAACACACAGCAATAAAAGGGTCCTCCAGCCTACAATGACCAAACTTGGAACACACAGATATATGAGGGCTCTCACGGAAATACCACACTGATGTGGCCTGTTTATATTATTGTATGCTAAAAAGTGCTGTCTATAATTTCAGTAACACACAGCAAAAAAGTAGTCCTCCGACCTACAATGACCAAACTTGGAGCACACAGATATATGAGGGCTCTCACGGAAATACCACACTGGCAAATATGTGGCCTGTTTATATTATTGTATGCTAAATAGTGCTGTTTATAATTTCAGTAACACACAGCAAAAAAAGGGGTCCTCCAGCCTACAATGACCAAACTTGGAGCACGCAGATATATGACGGCTGTTACAGAAATACCACACTGGCAAATATGTGGCCTTGTAATATTTTTTGAGGCAAAATCATGCTGTATATAATTTCAGTAACACACAGCAAAAAAGGGGTCCTCCGACCTACAATGACCAAACTTGGAGCACGCAGATATATGAGGGCTGTCACGGAAACACCACACTGGCAAACATGTGGTGGACTGGATGGACAAATGTCTTTTTTCGGCCTTACTAACTATGTTACTATGTTACTATGTGGCCTTGTAATATTTTTTGAGACAAAAAAGTGCTGTATATAATTTAAGTAACATACAGCAAACAAGAGGTCCTCCGGCCTTCAATGACCAAACTTGGAGCACACAGATATATGAGGGCTCTCATGGAAATACCACACTGGCAAATATGTGGCCTGTTTATATTCTTGTATGCTAAAGAGTGCTGTATATAATTTCAGTTACACACAGCAAAAAAAGGATCCTCTGGCCTACAATGACCAAACTTGGAGCACGCAGATACTCACGGAAATACCACACAGGAAAATATGTGGCCTGTTTATATTCTTGTATGCTAAATAGTGCTGTATATAATTTAAGTAACACACAGCAAACAAGGGGTCCTCTGGCCTACAATGACCAAACTTGGAGTACGCAGATATATGACGGCTGTCATGGAAATACCACACTGGCAAATATGTGGCCTTGTAATATTTTTTTAGGCAAAATAGTGCTGTATATAATTTCAGTAACACACAGCAATAAAAGGGTCCTCCAGCCTACAATGACCAAACTTGGAGCACACAGATATATGAGGGCTCTCATGGAAATACCACATTGGCAAATATGTGGCCTGTTTATATTATTGTATGCTAAATAGTGCTGTATATAATTTCAGTAACACACAGCAAAAAAAGGGGTCCTCCAGCCTACAATGACCAAACTTGGAGCATGCAGATATATGTCGGCTGTTACAGAAATACCACACTGGCAAATATGTGGCCTTGTAATATTTTTTGAGGCAAAATCATGCTGTATATAATTTCAGTAACACAGAGCAAAAAAGGGGTCCTCCGACCTACAATGACCAAACTTGGAGCACACAGATACTCACGGAAATACCACAAAGGAAAATATGTGGCCTGTTTATATTCTTGTATGCTAAATAGTGCTGTATATTTTCAGCAACAAACAGCAAAAAAAGGGGTCCTCCGGCCTACAATGACCAAACTTGGAGCACACAGATATATGAGGGCTGTCACGGAAATACCACACTGGCAAATATGTGGCCTTGTAATATTTTTTGAGGCAAAATCATGCTGTATATAATTTCCGTAACACACAGCAAAAAAGGGGTCGCCCGACCTACAATGATCAAACTTGGAACACGCACATATATGACGGCTGTCACGGAAACACCACACTGGAAAACATGTGGCCTTGTCATATTTTTTGAGACAAAAAAGTGCTGTATATAATTTAAGTAACAAACAGCAAACAAGGGGTCCTCTGGCCTTCAATGACCAATCTTGGAGCACACAGATATATGAGGGCTCTCACGGAAATACCACACTGGCAAATATGTGGCCTGTTTATATTCTTGTATGCTAAATAGTGCTGTACAGTTAGGGCCAGAAATATTTGGACAGTGACACAATTTTCGCGAGTTGGGCTCTGCATGCCACCACATTGGATTTGAAATGAAACCTCTACAACAGAATTCAAGTGCAGATTGTAACGTTTAATTTGAAGGGTTGAACAAAAATATCTGATAGAAAATGTAGGAATTGTACACATTTCTTTACAAACACTCCACATTTTAGGAGGTCAAAAGTAATTGGACAAATAAACATAACCCAAACAAAATATTTTTATTTTCAATATTTTGTTGCAAATCCTTTGGAGGCAATCACTGCCTTAAGTCTGGAACCCATGGACATCACCAAACGCTGGGTTTCCTCCTTCTTAATGCTTTGCCAGGCCTTTACAGCCGCAGCCTTCAGGTCTTGCTTGTTTGTGGGTCTTTCCGTCTTAAGTCTGGATTTGAGCAAGTGAAATGCATGCTCAATTGGGTTTAGATCTGGAGATTGACTTGGCCATTGCAGAATGTTCCACTTTTTGGCACTCATGAACTCCTGGGTAGCTTTGGCTGTATGCTTGTGGTCATTGTCCATCTGTACTATGAAGCGCCGTCCAATCAACTTTGCAGCATTTGGCTGAATCTGGGCTGAAAGTATATCCCGGTACACTTCAGAATTCATCCGGCTACTCTTGTCTGCTCTTATGTCATCAATAAACACAAGTGACCCAGTGCCATTGAAAGCCATGCATGCCCATGCCATCACGTTGCCTCCACCATGTTTTACAGAGGATGTGGTGTGCCTTGGATTATGTGCCGTTCCCTTTCTTCTCCAAACTTTTTTCTTCCCATCATTCTGGTACAGGTTGATCTTTGTCTCATCTGTCCATTGAATACTTTTCCAGAACTGAGCTGGCTTCTTGAGGTGTTTTTCTGCAAATTTAACTCTGGCCTGTCTATTTTTGGTATTGATGAATGGTTTGCATCTAGATGTGAACCCTTTGTATTTACTGTCATGGAGTCTTCTCTTTACTGTTGACTTAGAGACAGATACACCTACTTCACTGAGAGTGTTCTGGACTTCAGTTGATGTTGTGAACGGGTTCTTCTTCACCAAATTAAGTATGCGGCGATCATCCACCACTGTTGTCATCCATGGACGCCCAGGCCTTTTTGAGTTCCCAAGCTCACCAGTCAATTCCTTTTTTCTCAGAATGTACCCAACTGTTGATTTTGCTACTCCAAGCATGTCTGCTATCTCTCTGATGGATTTTTTCTTTTTTTTCAGCCTCAGGATGTTCTGCTTCACCTCAATTGAGAGTTCCTTTGACTGCATGTTGTCTGCTCACAGCAACAGCTTCCAAATGCAAAACCACACACCTGGAATCCACCCCTGACCTTTTAACTACTTCATTGCTTACAGGTTAACGAGGGAGATGCCTTCAGAGTTAATTGCAGCCCTTAGAGTCCATTGTCCAATTACTTTTGGTCCCTTGAAAAAGAGGACGCTATGCATTACAGAGCTATGATTCCTAAACCCTTTCTCCCATTTGGATGTGGAAACTATCATATTGCAGCTGGGAGTGTGCACTTTCAGCCCATATTATATATATAATTGTATTTCTGAACATGTTTTTGTAAACAGCTAAAATAACAAAACTTGTGTCACTGTCCAAATATTTCTGGCCCTAACTGTATATAATTTCAGTAGCACACAGCAAAAATGGGGTCCTCTGGCCTACAATGACCAAACTTGGAGCACGCAGATATATGACGGCTGTCATGGAAATACCACACTGATAAATATGTGGCCTGATTATATTATTGTATGCTAAATAGTGCTGTATATAATTTCAGTAACACACAGCAAAAAAAAAGGGGTCCTCCGGCCTACAATGACCAAACTTGGAACACACAGATATATAAGGGCTCTCACGGAAATACCACTCTGGCAAATATATGGCCTGTTTATATTATTTTATACTAAAAAGTGCTGTATATAATTTCAGTAACACACAGCAAAAAAAATTGGTCCTCCGCCTACAATGACCAATTGGAGTACACAGATATATGACGGCTGTAACTGAAATACCACACTGGCAAATCGATGGCCTTAGAATTTTTTTTATGCTAAATAGTGCTGTTTAGAATTTGAGTATCAGACAGCCCAATATTAAGTACACCGGCCTACAATGCCCAATCTTGGAGCACAGAGAAATATGAAGTCTTTTTCGGTGAATTTAAGACACCAAAAAAAAAGAGGCACAATGGTAGCACACACAACTATGCTATGTATGCCTGACTTTGATTTTTCAACAGCCCCCTCAGTCTGACAGAACAGACTGTATATTTTTTTTTTGGTGGGGGGTGAATTTTTGGAAGAAAAAAAATAGGTATATAGTAAATAAGGTGCAGCAGCAGGCAGTTATGGGAAGGATGCAGTGGGAGCAATGGACACACATTGTAACAGACAGCAAAAACAGTGGCAAAATGGCCTAAAATGCAAAACTTGGAGCACGCAGATATATGAGGCCTTTTTCGGTGAATTTAAAACACCAAAAAAAAAAGTGGCACAAGGCTAGCACACATAATTATGCTACGTATGCCTGACAAACTATGATTTTTAAACAGGCCTCAGCCTGACAGAACACACTGTATATTTTTTTTTCTTCGAGTGAATTTTTTGGGGAAAAAAATGCCACTAGGCATATAGTAAAGAAGCTGGAGCAGCAGCAGCTGACAGTTATGGAGCTTTGGGAGGGATGCAGTGGGAGCAATAGACGGACATACAGTGCCTGCAGGCCTTGCACTGATGTGGATATGCTGTGCCCTGCCTACCTAGAGCTGCAATAAGGGGCCCATGAATTAGCTCTAAAAAGGACTTTTGGTTTCTCAGCAGTTGTGGATGTAAGAGTTGCAGACCTACACTAACTCTAAATACCACGATTCTGACCCTATCTCGGCACCAGCTCTCCCTACTCTCGCTGAAACAGGAACAGAATGCGGCGAGCAGAGCGGCGCCAGGTCTCTTATACTCGGTATGATTCTGTGCGGCCCAGCCAATCACTGCACGACCACAACAAAGATGGCTGTGGCGTTTCATGGCCTGGCTGACAATCCCTGCACCGTGATTGGGTCTCTAAAGTCTGCCAAAAACGCTGGGTGGAGACAACAGTTACCGCCGAATAATCCCGGAAATGCTCGCTGCTCAGTGAGTACCCCGAGTGGCAATCACGTTCGCTCATCACTAGTTGTAATCAATTTTTTTTGCACAATTAAAATATTGTGAATACTCTTGAGAAGCCTTTTCCTTTAAACCCAAAGTTTTGTATGGTCTCTCAAGATCCCTAACAACAAACAATTTTCACTAACGAATAAATATCCATTTATGGGTTACTTGAGACCTATATTTCTAAGACTTTATTATATTATATTTCCATCTACAAAGCTGTATGGGCTTGTTATTTAAAGGACAAACTGTCGTATTTATTGATACCATTTTGGGATACATTTCCTTCTTTTTTTGGTCATGGGAAAAACAACAAGTGTAAAATTTTGCATTCAGCTTTTTTTTCATGTTATTCACCGTTTGTGGTAAAAGTCATCCTATTTATTTTGTTCATATCTTTACAGAGGTATACCAAATTATGTAGCCTTTTTTTCTGTTTTAGCCATAGGAATTGTTTGTTTATTTTTTATGAAAACATATTTTGTTTTATCATGTAATTGATATATATTTTTTTTAGTTTGTAGTTTTTAGTCTCATTGTGGGACATAACTGGGTGATCAGTTGAGTGCTTCCTTAATAAGCTGCAATACTTGTGTATTGCAATATATTATGGCTATCAATAAAAACCATCAGGTATTCTGTTAGGTGCTGTCTCTCACAGGGCTTAACCCGAGTTCAAAGATGGTAGGCCTGGGGCCTTTATTAGATTACTAGTTTTCTTGTAAACCCATTAGCAATATAATGTTCACCATGATGCAGGGTTATTAATGGGATAAATAACTGGTTAGACGCTGTGGTCGCTATTTAGAGAAGAATCTAAGGGGTTGTATGCTACAGATGATATTAATTGCTGATTGGTCAGACTCACCTTCCTTGCCTCACATACGTGGAAGATTTTGGGAAGTACTTACTGACAGCATCAAATATTCACTGTGGTTGTCTACAGTGAGTTTGATAACATGGATCTAAGTAGTGATCTTCCAAAGAGAAAATCTTCCAGGCTTCTGAAAACATTTGTTTCCAAGTTTGCATCATCTTATATATAAGACTGAAAATATATAATTTTAAGCCAGTATAAGAATGACTAGACATTCACAGAACAAAAACAAAGTAAACAGGTCCCAAATTTTTAGTCAGGTGTTTGTGACTTTTCTGAGAGGAGCTGGAAGGGTGCAGAGTAGGCAAAAGTACAGCAGAACACTAACTTTCAAAGACATTGATGACTATTTCTAGACAAACACAAGATATATTCAGTTGTAGCCATATGGTTTTCTCATGTACGTCTATTGTCTTCTATTGTAAAAGAAAATATTGTAAGGTAACCCCTACCAGATGTAATCTTTAGTCAGGATACCAACCATGGGAAAAACCACATTTAACAGAAGAAAATTAGGTTACACGAGCAGATTTTTCAATACTGACAATTGCTGACATTTGATTATGTCACCATGAATGAAAAACACTGAAGCCATTTCCTTCTGGCATGGAACATATGTGCAGAATTTGCTGATTAGCTGTTTATGTGAGAGAAAAAGAATGCGCTCTTATTAAAAATATTTGTTGTTGTATTTGAGGCATTAGAATCTTAATAAAACACCATAATAATTGTCTACACACGTATTTGGTATAAAAAAAAGAAAAGAAATGACCTTGTCAGGTAAATATGTGCAATATATCTTCCCATTTATGTCCTCTAGAAATAATAACAAATGAATATGATCTTTTCACCTTTTTCCTTATAAATCCCAACTTTGTGAAAAACAGTCCCCGTGCACATGCAATGAATGGAAGCATTAATGAGCTGCCGGTCTTGTCTTACTGTCAAAGGTCGAGAACACGGCAGACGGAGGAACTACAAATTAGCATTTTCACTTGCATAGGTATGGTTTACATGGGAATTTATTTCATCCGCACCAGCTTCCAAAACAATGTTTAGGCTAGTTGGTCATAGTAATAGGTTCATTCTTTCACATTTTTGCCTCCTAGAGTCTTCACATCACTAGGTGTATATATATATATATATATATATATATATATATACATATGTATAGTTTCAAAAATGAAACTTGGATGATCGTTGGACTGATTGTCTGGGGGCTCTGCACCCGAAGATAAGTATTCCTGTGCTGTTCCTTTTTTCCTTTTGTTATATTGTTATATACATATATATATATATATATATATATATATATACCTAGTGATGTGTAGTGATATATATATGTATATATATTTACATATATATATATATGTGTATATATTTACATATATATGTATTGGAGTTCATAAACTTTTAAGATTGTATTATAGTTAGCTAAAGTGCAATATGCCACAATATACCACTAATCATACATTTATATGTGCACGGTTTACACATTTTACTGCCATTTTGAGAAGAACCTAAGTTCACAAGTTGCCGTTGCAATTTTTTTACACAGAGAACGCTACCAAATTATAACTCATTGCGTGATTTCAATTTATGACCATATATGTGGTAAAAGGCAGAACACAATCTTATTCTTATTGCATGAGAATAATATATACTGTATATATATATATATATATATATATATATATATATATACAGTATATATATATATATATATAAAAGTATAAATTGGTCAAAAAATTATATTTGACTTTTTATGTGTTAACTGTATATGGCCATAGTTTACAGATAGAACTCACAAAATTCTTCAAATGAGAATAGGTTTATCCTAAATTTTGCATTCGATTTTTGCTCTTTTGTTGCAATAGCAGCATACTATTTATGAAATTTACATAACAATTTATATGACATAAAAAGTTATGGAGTGGCCAGTTCATTATAAAGGAAATTATTCGATGTACTTTTCTGATACAAAGTGATCTAAGATTAATGGAGGAAATGATATGTCTATTATCAGGGGCACTTTTAATTGTCTAGTTAACTCTGTGTACATGGAAACACAGGGTGAGGATTAGTTAGAAGAGCAGCTAAAGTTGTGGAAATTGCAGCAGTGAGCCGAAAAGCCTTGCTTCTTTGATATACAGAGATTTTGTGTAAGTAATTATAATAAATGTAACAGGAAAAGGGTAGTATCAGAGTATGTAAGCAGAAAATGTCAAAAATTTGCCAAGCACAGTATTATCGACAAGGGTCAATTAATGTATGGGCAAAAATACTTCAGATCTTATTTTCTGCATTCAGTGACACGGTCTATAAAGAAATTTAATACTGTGTCTTACTGTACATGTATTTGGTCAATATACTTACTATCAATGATCAAACATTTATGCAAGGACTAAAAGGCATGTTGTTTATTAATATTGACTCATAGATGCTCCTTGTTTAAATTAATATAAGTAGAATTTGTCATTTATTTTGCTATGTAAATCCTATACTGGTTGCACTAAGATATTGTTATGTGATTATAAATATCAACTGACCCTATTTTTTGTACATTGATAAATTATAAACTGGAAAAAATTAGAATGAAAGTTGCAATTTTTTTTTAATTTTACAATGTAGCAACCTGCCTTTAATTAATTTGGTTTTAAAAAATATCAAACACAAACTTATTACACTATGTCATAAATATATTGTTATTGCTTCATTGCCATATATATTCATAAGTTAAAAACTGTAAGTGAGATCACATAATGCATAGTTTGACATTCCTCTATGTCCGTATCATTATATGAAATACAGCAGTATGCACATTATCACCTGGTGATTTCTACCTACGAGAACACAGACGTCTTATTCAACATGCAAAAAATAATGAAACATAGATAGGTTATGAATATAGCTAGATGGAATTTGGTCAAAGCAAAAACTAATGAATTGAATACATTTTTTTCCAGATTCTTTGCAACCATCCAAAGGAGAATTTCTAATATGAGATGTACTTGGATGCAAAACTTGTAGCTGGCTGACACTGAACATGTCATGTGATGTATTAACAACTCAGGACATGATGGCTGTACAAAATTGTCCAGGCTGTGGATATAATATAGACAACAAGTCAATGTTTCCAACTTTTTGAGCTACGCGTATTTTATAAATTATTGTTTATTTGCTGTTGTGGTGTTTAAATCAAATTGGTTGATTACTATCAAACCACTCATTAATATTTATGAAATGACTTATATATATTTAAAGTATATTTTAACTAATTATTTTACTACTTAAACAACATTCACTATTGTTACATTCTATATTCTTTTATTTCAGAGACATGTAATCATATCCATATCTCTCCCAACTTGATTTAAAGAAAAACAAAATTATACATCTATTTAACCATCTATCCCATATCTATCTATCCATCTAAGATTCAGATTAGTAAAAAAATCTTGTGCTGTTCCTATTTTTTATTAATATCTATCTATCTATCTATCTATCTATCTATCTATCTATCTATCTATCTATCTATCCCATATCTATCTATCTATCAATCTATCCATTTATTAATCTATTTAGAGATACCATATATATATATATATATATATATATACATGCAGTGTATATATATATATATATATATATATATATATATTCGTGTTGGTAAACATTATACATGTTGATTTCCTTGGCGTACTTAACAAATACATATTTATTGTCAGTGTTCCTTTGCTAGGCAAATTGCTTGTGTTATATTAGTCCTACTCTCTTTAAATTCAGACATGGACTTTTAAACTAAAATTGAAAGCAACGCAGCCAGAAACAGAAGCAGCAACTTTGAAAACTTCAAGATAAGACAGTATGCTTACAATTTAGATTTAGCAGAGCAGAATGTGTTACTTTTATCTATGGTGTAGCTACGTTTGTGCGCCATTACATAACATGAAAAAAATTATAGCAAATTTAACTGATTTTTTTTTTTTTTTTTTAACTGTGAGAAATACAAAATTACTTCCGATAAAAATCAGCACTGCAGCATGTAACCAATTCAGTTCAGCTGTTTCTGTCATAAGGAGACCTAAAATGTGCAATTCTTTCAAATATTTTTTTTGTATTATGACATCTACTACAGGCTTTAGCAAACACGCTAAGTCTGACATTTCAAGTAATTCAGATATGAGACATTGGATACATCGCTATTTTTTTTTTTACAGTAGGTTGAATTTTAAATTGCAGAAAAGTTTGATTAGATCGTATTTTATTGTGTAATAGAAAGAGCACCATTTCCTAATGTTATCAACCTATGGATGTTTAATGCCGCTTTATTAATCTCTCATTTTACACCACATCAACATATGTTCTGAAGTGAGTATAAAACAAATATGAAAATAAAAGAAAGCCTTTGTAGCTTCTATGCACATATGTTGTCAGAGTCATGCCAAAGTAAACTCCTAGTGGTGTTTTCTATTTCATTTAATCTATGAAGAGTAGTGATGCATTTTAGTGAGATGGTCTGAAACACCTATTAATTAAAAATTCCAAATCTTACACTTGATCCCCAGCCATCTGCGTCCACTGATTTACTATTCTGAGTGTAACAGTTTTTTTTTCCTCTAGACCTTGTTTGTTGAAAAGGATGCATATTTAGTTTTTTTTTTCTTTCTCAGATATTCTTAAAAAAATATTGCCTCAATTTTCGTTGATTTTGAACTTTTCATGTACATGCTTAACTTTCGCATTCGGGACCTAATGAGCCTGAATTCTGCATTGTTATGTAGTCACTAATCTGTTCGTTGACAATGAGGCCTGGCTGCGAGGCATTTCTTTTCAATCCTTTACAGGCCATCCTGGCAGAAAACGGCTTACCATGTAATTGCCTTGAATTGTCTGTGTGTAATTAATATAGACATAGGAATGGTGTAGTGTACATTTCTTTATTTTAGCACGTAATCTTAACAGATTGCTTAACAAATAAACATAAAACACGGCTTTAGTGCAGGGCGATATCACAGTATTCAACTAATAAATGGATCAGGAGTGACAAGTTCTCTTTTAAATATGGCATAACATTTGGATTTTTACAAAAATATAAAACAAAAAAAACAAATAAACTAGAGTACGGAAGTTTAAAACACACTTTTGGGACCGTGGTGATACCTTAATCGAGCCGTGTCAATTACTGTGTGAACAAGCATCTGCTTTATCTTAATTAGATTGGGGGAGGGAGGTGAATGACCACTGTTTATATTCATTTTCCTCATTAATTATGAAAAACTGCATTTAATTCATCTTGCATGGAGAGAGACTGGCTGCGCAGATGGAAGTCATAAGGGAAGTGGCTGTCTGTAGGCAACCTGAACATGGAGCTCTGCCCGAGGGGACCCCTGCCTGGCACTGCACAGTAATGCATGCCATAATTGTAATTTTTCCCATAGTCCAAGGCCTCTTCTTGCTTCAGGGAAAATATTCCATTATAGTTCATGGAGGGAGGGCTTAAGGGACCTTCAAACTGAGGACTGGTGCACTCAGGAGAAGTGCTTTCATAAAAAGATTCATAAGCACTACAGTAATTGTACGGCTTTCCTGTCTTGGAATTGTCAAGGCTTCCATGACCTGGTGGGGTGCTAAGCTCAGGGCTGTGATATGGAGGGTAAATAGAAGTATATGGGGATCTTGAATGATGGACTGCCTCGCCACTCTGACCCATGAGAAAACTCCTGGCATTGAGCTGCAGGCACCCAGCCACCAAGTTTGTGGTGGGCTGGGACAAACCTTTGCATAGGTTTTGCACAAAGGTGAGCAGATCTGGTCGCTTCCCAATACGCAGGATCTCAGAAAGAGCCCAGATATAGTTTTTGGCCAGCCTCAAAGTTTCTATTTTAGACAGTTTTTGTGTCTTAGAATAGCAGGGCACAACTTTCCTTAAATTGTCCAGTGCATCATTTAGGCCATGCATTCTCCCCCTTTCTCTTGCATTGGCTTCTACCCGTCGTACTTTAATCCTTTCTATCCTGACCTTGGTCATCTTTTTTTTCCTTGGGCCCCTTCTCCTTGGTAATCCATTTTCATCCTCTTCTTCCTTGTCCTCCTCCTCTTCTTCCTGCTCTGTTTCCTCTTCAGGAGTTCTTTTGATATTTTTCCCTTGGGACATTATCTGTTTAGCACAGCTTTCTACTTTCTTTGCAGGTCTTTGCTCCTCATTTTCCCGCACATACTTTCTACAAAGCTGCGATTCCGTCATCACAACAGACTCATCAAATGGAAGTGTTAACATTGCTGTTTAGGATTAAACCACCTGAAAGTACAGAGCAATAGTCACAGATATTACTAATAAAGCTAGCCAATTTCACAGAAAAAATATAGACAATATTATTAAAAATTAAATCACATTTTTTATCTGTGGTATTACCATATTATGTTTTATTATGTTTTTTTATTTATTTACCGACATATAGCTTTACATTGCACACATAAATTGTTCAGATTTTTTTAGACAAGTTATTTCCACATGGAAACACTTAAAGATTTTAGACAAAAAAATAAATAGCCATCTTTCCCTTAAAACAAATCTTGATATTTTACAAGAAAAGTGTTTTTGAGTAAATATTCTTATCTTATTTCTGATCTTATTTGAATAGTAGAGGAAAACAGAAAGGAAATGACGAGTGGCACATAGCTAGCGTTTTTGGGATCTCTTGCTTGCTTCTTACCTGGAAACAATATGGCACTATTTGTCTAAATATTATAATAAAATATTGTCTATGTGAATGTGCGAACAGAAAAATAAATCTGTATATAAAGTCAGACCACAGGACAGCATGCAGAGAAATGCACAAGAATACCCCTTGTGCCTTAACGAACAACCAATTAGTGACACAATTCCTCCGTTATGCAATTATGAAAGCGTTCTATGATATTGATGCAGATTAACCTACATGACCACCCTGTGTCATGAGATGATGAAAAGAAAGAGCATGGTATTATGGAGAGTAAATGAAGTCTAATAATACATACCAGCAAATAACTTCAACGTGTAAATATTACATACAGAAAATGATGTAGTAAAGCATAAAAAGGTTTGTTACCTTCAGACTTATTCAATCACCATCCAGATTTCATTTTTTTCGCCTTCAGAGTCAGTCCGAGTGTCGCATTGTCTCCAGGAGTCTAGATATGTGTGTATCTCATTGATCTCTAAAAAAGTGACATTGATGCCAACTGCCAGAGCTGGTACCCATGCCATCTGCTAGTGACGTCACAGGGCAGAGAACCACATGATGCGTTCCCTTGGGACCTTCTTTCTGCACTGATCATCTGGCATCCCTGTTAGTGGGTACCAGCATTCATGTATCAACACAGAAGGTTAGACTGATAAAAAAAATTCTGCACTTGCATTTCACATACAGGCAATGCAGTTCCATCAGAGCGACTCCTTTTTTTTTCCCAAGGAATCTTAAGGGACACATTAAATAGAAGGCAGTGGTGCCAATGCTAAGTTCTCATCTCCAAATGACACAGCATGGAATGAGGTGAATTCATTCATCTGATGCTATGTTCACTTGCTTACATGGAATTAACCCATTATTGATCTGTGGCTGACATGTTACTTAATAATTGCTGTGTCCGAAAGTGGATTTTTTTTTTGTGTCTTTCTTGGTTAGATTTTAAATGCTATTTTTACTAGAAAATTATTATGATCATTTAATGATGCAGAAAACGTAATGATGCTGCAAACTATCCATCTTGCAAACACAATACATTCTGTGCATCTAGATGTATATATTTGTGCAGTGTTAGCATTGCTATTTCTACATTACTATTTTACTTCTTATTGCTTGACTTAGATTTGATACTTGCTTATGCCAAAAATCTCATGGACTAGTTTACAATTTTAATCTGAATTCTTTACATAGAATGCAAAAAATTAAAATGTTTACTATAACAGCGATTATCCGATGTAAGCATTATAGTTCATTATAATTACATAATTTTCTCATGATATGTATGATCACTAGTATTTTTTCATGATACATTAAAGGTTCTGTGGTGGTCTGTAATGTTTCTAATTGCTAATTTTAATTACAAGATAAATCAGTATATGTTATTTTTTCTATTTTTCAGAAGTTACTTAGTATCAGAGGAGGCTACCAGCAAGCCCTTCACTTGATTTCACTTTATTTTATTGCTCTCTCTGGAGCAGGCAGCTGATTTCACAACAGATAAATGCTGGGAAGTAGCAGCCGGGGATGGAGCATAACTAATTGATGCTTGACCAAAACCAGGACTTCTTGTTTTGTGGTTGATCACCTATTAGTTACACTTGGTCCCAGGCAACTTTTATTTGTGGCTAGTGGTTAGTGGTTTCTTGCCTGGCAGAAGTAATACGTTTAAAATGAATGTGGCAAATAATTTTTTTTGTGAAGCAGAAAAAAAGGCATTTAGTATTTTGAATTTTTTTTTAATTTATATATTTTTACAGTTCAGAAAATATGAAGAATTAATGAAAGTGTTTGTACCATTGCAGCTGCATTGCTGCTAAACTATGTGCACTCCGATGCTACCATATGAGGCCTCTGCATAATCGTAGGATTTCCTACACTTTGAAGTTAGTTGACAGCACACTCGCTTTAGTATAGAGCTCGCAAGCGCCAAAGAAAAGAGCTTGTAAGCGCCGTACGGTTCTGTGAAAAATCCCCACTGGAAAATTGCCCACAAGAAAAATGCCCACACAGAAAATTGCCCACATGGAAAATTGCCCACACGGAAAATTCCCCACACCGAAAAATGCCCACAGGAAAAAAATTGCCCACACGAATATTTGCCCACATGGAAAATTGCCCACACAGAAAATTGCCAATTGCAGCATCACAAAGTTTCAGATCGATGATATTTGAGGTGCAAGGTTAGGATGTTCACATGATATGTGATCCGCTTGAAATTTACAGTTGACCTAGTGCAAAACTGCTAAAATGCTGAAGATCTGTGGTTTGTAGCAGTCTGTCATTATCAGCAATATATAGATCTAGTCTGCTCTCATCTCACACTGATTCTGCCTTACTCCTCCCACAAGCCCAGAACAGCAGCACAGGCAGAATCAGCAGCAGTGTGATCCAGAGGAGCCATCACTGCTATCAATACTCACAAAAGTATCACTGTATTATCTGTGGAGTTACATGGGACTGCAGGTCACAACTAATACATTATGAGAGTTTGTATGTTCTCTCCGTGTTTGCGTGGGTTTCCTCCGGGCACTCCGGTTTCCTCCCACATTCCAAAGACATACTGATAGGGAATCTAGATTGTGAGCCCCCATCGGGGACAGTGATGATAATGTGTGCAAACTGTAAAGCGCTGCGGAATATGTTAGCGCTATATAAATAAATAAAGATTATTATTATTATTATTATTATATCTCAGTGGGAGCCCAACAAAAGCAGGGTGCTGCAGGCAGAGATAGTTGGTCCTGGAAGCCCAGATGGCACCGCAGAAATGTGAGATTCTGTCAGAATCTGTCAGAGGAGCCGGAAGTGCCATTGCAGCGCCACTCTACCATTGACTTCAGTGGCAATGAATCTCGTGCCTGCACTTCCTTCCCAGTCCACTTTTGACTACCAAGAGTAAGAGTGAACAGATCCTATGTAGTTACTAGTGATGAGCGAGTATATTCGTTGCTCGAGTTTTCCCGAGCACACTCGGGTGACCTCCGAGTATTTGTTATTGCTCGGAGATATAGTTTTCATTGCCTCATTTGCATGATTTAAGGCTTCCAGAAAGCTGAATACATGTGGGGGTTCCCTAACAAACAGGCATTCCTCACATGTATTCAGAGTACCTGGAAGACATAAATCATGCAAATGAGGCAATGAAAACTATATCTCAGAGCAATAACAAATACTCGGAGGTCACCCGAGCGTGCTCAGGAAAACCTGAGCAACGAGTACACTCGCTCATCACTACTAGTTACGTATCATACACATATACTGCAGGTGTAGGCAGGCATATGATGGAAGAAAATGCAGAGTGGATTTGAATAATGGTCCCTAGGCCCACACACACCACACTGAGAGTGGAATAAGGGTCTCTAGGCCCACACACACCACACTGAGAGTGGAATTATTGTTAGCACAGTGGAATGACTACTCCTAAGCACAGAATCCGTACTCTGAGACTAGGGATGAGTGAACCAAACCTGTAGAACCTGGAGAAGTAAACTGGGTCCAGAGTTGAAATCCATTCGGCATTTTCGTTGCTGCCTGTGTTGTGCTGTATTGTATTTCAATGGAGCCCATGGAAATCAAGGACTATCACCCGCGGCTAGTTATTTGCATGTTTGCAATGATTGTTTAATAAACTGAAGTTATTGTTATTAGACCTGCTTAATAAACTGTTCTTAACAAACTTGTGGGTAGTTTTCTGTGTGGGCAATTTTCGCCGACATTCTTCTGTGCTGCAGAGGATCTCACCTACAACTTTATATTATTCTCCTGCCCTGCCCTGCAGAGCATCTCACGTATGTATGCATACTATCCCCTGTCCTGCAGAGCATTTAACCTATAGATCTTTGCTATTCTCTGTCCTGCAGAGCATCTCATCTATAATTCTACATTATTCTTCTGCCCTGCAGAGCATCTCATGTATACCTGCATACTATCCCCCTGTTCTGCAGAGCATTTAACTTATAGATCTATGCTATTCTCTGTCCTGCAGAGCATCTCACCCATAATTACATGTTATTCTTCTGCCCGGTGGAGCATCTCACGTATACCTGCATACTATCACCCTGTCCTGCAGAGCATTTAACCTATAGAGTTTTGCTATTCTCTGTCCTACAGAGCATCTCATCTATAATTCTATGTTATTCGTATGCCCTGCAGAGCATCTCACGTATACATGTTTACTATCTCCCTGTCCTGCAGAGCATTTAACCTATAATTCTATGCTATTCTCTGTCCTGCAGAGCATCTTACCTATAATTCTTTATTCTTCTTCTGCCCTGCAGAGCATCTCACTTATACATGCATACTATCCCCCTGTTCTGCAGAGCATTTAACTTATAATTCAGTCTGTGGGCAATTTTCTGTGGGCATTTTCACATATCATGTTAACATCCTCATCTTGCACCTCAAATATCATAGATCTGAAGATTTGTGATGCTGCAATTGGCAATTTTCTATGTGGGCAATTATCCTTATGGGCAATTTTCTGTGTGGGTAAATTTCCGTGTGGGCAATTTTCCATGTAGGCAATTTTCCTGTGGGCAATTTTCCTGTGGGAATGTTCTGCCACCACTGCCAACAATCCGTAAACAATAAAAAATACAATTTTAATCATCAGTTGAATTTTAAAAGGAAGCAATCTAGAAGGTTTTTTTTTTGTTTCTTTTTTATATGCACTCTCCTTTATACACATCTAATAAAATGTGAATAACCATTTGATCATTTTTCATATTTATCAAAATTTGCCAGAAGAGGGAGCTAGTATGGCAACCTCGAATACTGTGATTTTGCAACTTCACCTTCTTTTTAACTCAGTCATTAAAGAAATTAAAGTAATAGGTTTCAAATTGTACTCTGGTGCATTTTCTTAAAGAAAGACTAGTGTAAAAATACTGGTCTTAAGTAAATGTCTCATACTGACTCAAATAATAAATTTGTTTCTAAGGCAGTTATGAGGATCTGAATACATGGTGTTTAATCAATGTGAGCTGTAAAAATACTTAGACAAGTGAGCTTCCTCTAGTGGCAGCCACAGACATATAAAATGCTATTACTCGATGCTGAATCAGAAGACGTGCATTCCACTATTATCGTGCTTTAATTGCATGAAGATGTCTGCTATATATGTTGTGAATGAGTTGTATAAATAGGACTCATGATCTAAGCCTGCTCTCTTTTGTGGCGGCTACATGTGCCTGCAACTAATACTTTCTGAACTAGCTTATATTGTGGTAGTTTTCCTATAATATGGCAGTTTAACCCCTTCACCACCTTGGGATTTTCCATTTTTGTGATTTAGTTTTTTCATCCCCTTCTTCCCAGAGCCTTAACTTTTTTTTATTTTTCCATCAATAAGGCCATGTGAGAGTTTGTCTTTTGCAGGACAAGTTGTTCTGTTGAACAACAGAATTGGTGTTACCATATGTTATACTGGAAAATGGTGAAAAAATTCCAAGTGTGGTGAAATTGCAAAAAAAAGTACCATTCTATTATTTTCTCCCATGTTCACTCAATAGTAAAACTGACATGCCACTATGACTCCCTAGGTCATTATGAGTTTGCAGATGTCAAACATGTATATATGTACAGTATATAGGTTCTTTTTTATTTAAGTGGTGAAAAAAATTCCAAGTTTGTAAAAGAAGAATGGTGCCATTTTCCAAGACCTGTAGTGTCTACATTTTTAGGGAGCTGGTTCAAGGCTTATGTTTTGAGCGCCAAGCTGACATTTTTATTGCTGCTATTTTGGGATAAATGCAATGCTTTGATTGCATGTTATTGCAATTTTGCGGAAAACAAAAAATATAATTCTGGAGTTTCAATTTTTTTAAATATTTTGAAAGATCGGGCATTTCTGAACGCAGCGATACCAAATGTGCGTTGTTGTTTTTTTATTTTATTTTGAATGGGGCAAAAGGGAATGATTGGAACTTTTATATTTGTATTTTTTTTATATTTTGAAAAGCTTTTTTTACACTTTTTACTTGCTTCAATAGTCTTCTTAGGAGACTTGAAGTTTTGATCTACTGATGACATGTGCTACATGTAGCTGGGCTGAAGCCCTGCTATGTGTCGCAGAAATGATCATTTGCAAAGAACGATGGCTATGGTGTGGCGCTCATAGCAGATCTGCAATGACAAGTACAGGGGTCTCCAGTAGACCCCCGGTTGTCATACAAACCCATCGGTGCCTTGCAATCATGTGGTGACAGAGGAGCCAATGGGTGTGGTTTGTCACTCGCTTCTGGCGTGCTCATGTTAAATGCCTCTATCAGAGATTGACAGGAGCATTTAATATGTTAACAGCCACAGGTGGATCGTGATTCCACCCTCAGCTGTTAGGGGCCCATGGTAGCTGGTTAGATGAGCTTTCATATGCCTGAAAAGATGTGGGCTCAGCGTCCGAGCCTATATCAAAGAGAGGGAGGTGACCTATGACATACCTATACTTCATAGGTCATAAAGGGGTTAACCATTAACGACGTTTAAGAGATTGGAAAGAGGTCAAGTCTCTCTCTGTCATCCCATGAAGCACATGAAACACATCCTCCATCAAAATTAGAAAGCAAAACATGATCCTCACATCTGCAAAAAAAATGTAATAAGTAATCAAATCTTAGGTACAAAGAGGTATTAATTTAAACTGTAGCTCATCACACAAGTTAAAACCCTCAGAGCTCTCCCATTTACTGTAGAATAAAAAAGTACTGGGTCTCTGAATTTGCCAAAACAAACCCAGTTTTTATCAACTTTTATTTTTTTAAACGTAGTAAAACATGGCTTGAACTATATAAATTTGGTATTGATACTGAATTTTCCCAATCCCAGAGTGTTTCAACAGCTTGTATGGGTCAGCCAGATTAAAAAGTCAACATTTGCCTCCCAGTATCTCAGTAAGGTGGTGGTACCACCGGAGGCTACAGTTACCTTACCAGTGGCACAGACCATACTCACTATGCCGATGCGGCCCCATGTGTTCTTGGAAGTAATAGAGGTACAGATCGACTCTATGGAAAAAGAGGAAACTACCCTAGGATTGCTGGTTGTCCATACCCTAGCCACCATACATCAAGGACTCATACCCGTGAGCTGCTTAAATTTAAGTGGAACAAGTCTGCAGTTGAGCCTCCGGGAGGGGGTCCGATGCTTTAGAATTGACACCTGTGAAGGGGAAACTGTGAACCCTGACAGTTACCCTCAATCCTCAAGAGCAGAGCTGGCTCCAGGTTTTCATTGGTCCCAGGCGAAAGAGCCTCAGTGGGCCCCTTTAACCCCTTCGCGACATGCGCCGTACTAGTACTGCGCTGCCGGCACTGCATTAGTGCCAGCAGCAGTACTAGTACGGCGCACCGATCACCGCGGTCTCGCGCTGAGCGCCGCGGTGATCGGGTGCGGGGGTCAGCTGTATATGACAGCTGACACCCCGCAGCAATGCCCACGATCGGCGCTATCGCCGATCGCGGGCATTTAACCCCTCTGATGCCGCTGTCAGTAGTGACAGCGGCATAGAGGGGGATCGCGCAGGGACGGGGGCTCCCTGCGCTCTCCCACCGGAGCAACGCAATGAGATCGCGTTGCTCCGGTGACCCGGAAGGAGTCCCCGGATCCAAGATGGCCGCCGGACTCCTTCCGGGTCATGAAGTGACCTGGCTAGCCGGCGCCTGCTGAGAGCAGGCGCTGGAAAGCCAGCTAAACTGCATGTCAGATCGTTGATCTGACAGTGTGCTATGCACAGTGTCAGATCAACGATCTGATCTAATACAGAGATTTCCCACCCTGGGACAATGTTAGAAAGTTAAAAAAAAAAAAATAGAATGTGTAAAAAAAAATAAAAAAAAATCCCCCCCCAAAAAAACAAAAAAACATTTCCCAATAAATCCATTTATTTATGTAAAAAAAAAAAAAACAATAAATGTACACATATTTGGTATCGCCGCGTCCGTAACGACCCGCTCTATAAAACTGTCCCACTAGTTAACCCCTTCAGTGAACACCGCAAAAAAAAAAAAAAAACAAGGCAAAAAACAACGCTTTATTATCATACAGTCGAACAAAAAGTGGAATAACACACGATCAAAACAACGGATATAAATAACCATGGTACCTCTGAAAACGTCATCTTGTCCCGCAAAAAAAAAGCCGCCATACAGCATCATCAGCAGAAAAATAAAAAAGTTATAGCTCTCAGAATAATGCGATGCAAAAACAATTATTTTTTTATATAAAATAGTTTTTATTGTGTAAAAGCGCCAAAACATTAAAAAAATTACATAAATGAGGTATCGCTGTAATCGTACTGACCCGAAGAATAAAACTGCTTTATCCATTTTACCACACGTGGAACGGTATAAACGCCCCCCCTAAAAGAAATTCAGGAATTGCTGGTTTTTGTTCATTCCGCCTCCCAAAAATCGGAATAAAAAGCGATCAAAAAATGTCATCTGCCCGAAAATGTTACCAATAAAAACGTCAACTCGTCCCGCAAAAAACAAGACCTCTTATGACTCTGTGGGCCAAAATATGGATAAATTATAGCTCTCAAAATGTGGTGATGCAAAAACTATTTTTTGCAATAAAAAGCGTCTTTTAGTGTGTGACAGCTGCCAAACATAAAAATCCGCCAAAAAAACGCTATAAAAGTAAATCAAACCCCCCTTCATCACCCCCTTAGTTAGGGAAAAATAATAAAATGTAAAAAAATGTATTTATTTCCATTTTCCCATTAGTGCTAGGGTTAGGGCTAGGGTTAGGGCTAGGGCTAGGGTTAGGGCTAGGGTTAGGGCTAGGGTTAGGGCTAGGGTTTGGGCTAGGGCTAGGGTTAGGGTTAGGGCTAGGGTTAGGGTTGGGGTTAGGGTTTCAGTTATAATTGGGGGGTTCCACTGTTTACACAAAGAGGGTGGAGGGCACCATCCATCTACAAATAAATTGCAGGAATGAAAAAAAAGGGGGTCAACCCAAACTCGACAATCTAAGTACAATTACAAAAGAAGAGAGGCAGCGTCAAGTTATAGAACGGGGACCACCACTTATAATAAAGGTTTAATTTATTAGTCAACCAACAAACCACATAAACACCAACAATAAAAACATTTAAAAACTCAACTCAAGTGAGTCCTGGGTACCATATTGGTACTCACACTGTGGTCTGCTTAGGAGCGTCATGTCCGGTTTCCGGGACGCCAGCTGGGTGCATGAGGTCTCCATGCCGTTTCCTTCTCCAGCTGTTTGAAGTTTCCGGCGATTAGGTACACTTTGGATTTGTATATATTAGTAGTTAACCGTCCACACAGGCACTTGCTCCTGATGAAGCCACGCTAGGTGGCGATACGCGTCGGACCTCCTGCCCCCTGGACCTCTGGTGATAGGTAGTTATGGTCATGTTCTCTGCATAGGGTTACTTGGGTTTAGCCTCACAGTCTCGCCATTTTTTACCTGCTATATGTGCGCTCCTAGTGGCTATAGAACTCTATTGGGTTCGGTATACATCTTGGGGTTTGCTTATCACATCTATGCAACTCACCTATTGTCTTTGGTACTTTACTACGTTATCAGGCTTAACAGCCTATGGTGCGTCATGTGTGTGCAGCATTAATTATTTAGCATCGATTCTACCATCTATCTATCCAATATTGTGAGATTTTGTGTACATATTCTGTTGCAACATATGTATGTCTGTATCCATATAATGAAAACTTTTTTATATTTGACATCATGTTCTAGGCGAGCTGTACCATGCTGTTATAAATATTTGTGAGACTTTTTACAGGTTATACACATATGTGTATTTTCTCATCCATTACCATATATACTGTATTTTGTATCGTACACAGTGTGCATATTATCTGTATTTTCTAGTATATGCTTATTATTCACCATGTCCAGGGGTGGTGGTTCCTTTTTTGGTACCCAGGACTCACTTGAGTTGAGTTTTTAAATGTTTTTATTGTTGGTGTTTATGTGGTTTGTTGGTTGACTAATAAATTAAACCTTTATTATAAGTGGTGGTCCCCGTTCTATAACTTGACGCTGCCTCTCTTCTTTTGTAATTGTACTTAGATTGTCGAGTTTGGGTTGACCCCCTTTTTTTTCATTCCTGCAATTTATTTGTAGATGGATGGTGCCCTCCACCCTCTTTGTGTAATTGCATTCTTTGGGAGGTGCTAGTTCCCCTCCTTTTCTGGAGTTGTGGCACGTTCGTAGGATTGTTTAGACTATTGGAGTCTGTTATATACTGAATACTTGTTTGTTTATTCACTGTACCTACAATGGATCTTTCCAGTAGAGAAACGGCATGGAGCAATAGGGCCTTGGGCCTTTTTGATAAGGATTCTAGCACTGTAGCTGGAGTAGCTAGTAAGGATGTGGAATTTCATAGCTTATCCTTCAAGATTTTGGGTTTGCATAAATCTTTGACAAAGACATGGTGGAACATAAAGAGTCTGGAGGAATATAAAAAAGCTAATCTTGTACCACGTGGCTTGCGGATCCAGATTTTTCCAGCTTGGGAAGCCACCCCTGAATTTCAAAGTACTTGGGAGGCCGGTTTAGCTAAATGTTCCACGATTTTGTTGGATATGCTGATTGAACATGACCAGATCCTTCTCAACAAGATTAAGACTGAGATTAAAACTTGTGAAAATAAATTGGGTGATTTTGATAAAGACACCTTGGTAAGCCCTTTTCAGTTGAAGTTAAAGAACCAGATTGATATTTTTGAGAAGGAGATCATTTCCCGTAAAAAGGAACAAATTCTACAGGGATAAATCTGACTACACCAGTGGGAAAGCTTATAGATGGTCACACCGTGGAAATAGAAGACCGCTTATGGGGGATTCCACTGGAGTATCGGAGAGCCAAAATGGCCAAGAAATGTCGTCCAGCGATTTTTTATCTTCAGACATCAGCGACACAGAAGGCGCAATCGGAGGAGCCGTAGGAGGACAAGGACAAAACAAAAGGAAGGGCAGGGGATACAAGAATTGGTCACCGACATACAAGAGAGAGACCAGATTCAACAGGAGGAGATAAATGACAATATGATTCATACCACTGAAGCAGGTAACTTACAAATTATTAATCTTTCTTCATATGTGTTATCTGACTCTGAACAAAAGGTGTTATCCAGGGGTCTCTCCTTTTCACCCATGAATTGCTTGAATAAGTTTATTTTGGTTAAAGACCTGTACCTCTTTTGTCGCCAGCTCACCTTCAAGCTCCTCTACCACCAACCGTCTGTTCTCGATACCTTCTCTGATAATGAGAGACAAGTTTTTCGAGACCTGCTGGAGTTATTACAAGAGAATGAAGGCTCACCATCGCAAGGTAATTTCACCCGACGTCTTCCATCACAGGCAACCCCTTCTTTTTCATTGTTCCCGGCGGTCCAGATTTTCTTTGACAAAGCTTGTCGTGACATTGAAAAATTGAAATTAGATCCACATAAATATAATAACATTAGTAAGGATGAAAATAGGGCTTTACAAAACTTGAAGAAGAACAAGGAATTCGTGATACGTGAAGCAGATAAAGGGGGCAATGTAGTCTTGTGGCCTCATAAGCTATATCTCAAAGAGATCACAAGACAATTGAGCAACGGTCAATGCTATACGGTGTTACCTGCAGATCCAACCAGCTTTTTCAAAAATCAACTTGAAGAGATCATCTATTCAGCTTTGGATAACAACACAATCACCAAAAAGGAAGCTGATTTTCTCACAAAATCTACCCCTGTTGTACCAACATTTTATGCATTACCGAAAGTACACAAATCCCTTGTTGAACCCCCTGGTAGGCCTATTGTTTCAGGGATTGGAAGTATTTTTGAACGCCCGTGTATTTATGTTGATAATTTTTTACAGCCGTTGGTCACGTCTTTGAAATCTTATACCAGGGATTCTACCCACCTATTACAATTGATTGAAGACTGCGTGGTGCCTAAGGATGTACTTCTTATCAGCATGGATGTAGAAGCTTTATACACCAGCATCGCACATTCGGCAGGTATCCATGCAGTCACATATTTTTTGGCAAAATCTACAGGGGGCATTACGGAACATGACAGGTTCATCCTTAGTCTGTTGTATTTCATTCTGGACAAAAATTACTTTGTCTTCGACAGAAAATTCTTTAGGCAGCTGTCCGGTACTGCCATGGGTGCCCGTTGTGCTCCTTCCTATGCCAACCTTTTTCTTGGTTGGTGGGAGGAGACAACAGTATTTTTACATCCTTTATTTGGCACCATGGCATGTACCTGGCAGCGCTATATAGATGATATCCTGATGATATGGACTGGTTCCCTGGAGGACTGTAATCAATTTATCAATGATCTTAACACCAATAATTTGAACATCAGGCTCACATCGGTGATCTCGACTACCTCTATTGACTTCCTTGATCTGAAACTTTCTGTGATGGATTCAAAAATTTCATGTGCATTATATCGCAAAACGACTGCTACTAACAGTCTTCTTCATTTTACCAGTTTCCATCCATATCATCTGCGAAAAGGGATCCCTAAGGGCCAATTTTTACGTTTGCGAAGAAACTGCAGTACGGATACCGAATTTACACATCAAGCAAGAGATTTGTCCAACCGGTTTAAACAAAGGGGATATCCTCATAAACTAATCTCGGATTCTTTTCGTCATGCATCACAGCAAAATCGCAAAAAACTTTTTGACAAAAAGGTACGTGATTCCACTCGACCCTTGGCCCTTATCACCACGTACAACAACCAGTGGGCAGATGTACGCAATCTTTTGGGTAGGAACTGGGATATCCTATTGAGTGATAAGAGGATTCTTCCCATAGTATCCAATTCACCTTGTTTGGTGGCTAGAAGAGCCAAGAATTTGAGGGATGATCTGTGTCATAGCCATTACCAAAGACCGACTACCAGACTTAATCAGGGCACCAGAATTTTTGGCTCTTACCCTGGTGGCAATTGCAACATCTGTCAGTTCATGATCTCCCAGGATGGTTATTCCGTTTCTACTCTTCCCTTCCAGATTCGCCCTAAGGAATACTTCAACTGCAAATCGCGGAATCTGGTATATGCAATTGTTTGCAATTGCCCCAAGATCTATGTGGGCCAGACTACACAACCACTGAAGAGAAGAATGCAGCAACATTTGTCAAACATCTCCACGGCCGCCAGGGATCGAGAGAAAAACAAGACATTATCTTCTGTAGCAGCACATTTCTTGGACCACCATCGCTGCAAAGTTTCTAGTTTTAAAGTTATGGGATTAGAAGGTATACATCTCAACATTAGGGGTGGGGATATTCTCCATCGCCTCTTACGATGTGAAACCAAATGGATTTTCAACTTGAGGAGTACTGCCCCTTTGGGCCTTAATGAAGAAATCTTATTCACGGGCTTCTACAAACAACTTTGAGGACAGTAAACAGCAATTTGTTTGAATCTATATCTGTTTGAGCACAGCCTTCTGTACCATCTCTTGTAGAATAACATGGATACATAGTACCTGCTTGTGACATATCTTTTGTGTGGGTCATATGGTTATAATATGCCAGTTATGACTCCAGACTATGATATCCATGTAGTAGTATTGGTAACAGCTCGCCTATTTTTGAATATCTGTTAATCTGAAATCGGTCTATTTGTTCTGTATTTTTGGTATTTAACTTAGCCATTTTTTGGTGCTGTGACGGAAATGATCCCATACCTGTTAAATCCATTCTCCCCATTTTGGGGTTTGGCTGTTTTCTAATACAACTTCTGACATTACATAAATGAGTCTAGGGTCTAATGTAGGTTTTCAACATTATGGGAATTGTATAGCAGACTATGGATATTTTGACCCACCTGATAGGGGGTCTGAATAAATTATATGTGAATGCTTCATGGTAATTTCATATATACACAATCAATCGTTTCCATGAATGACTCTTTTCTAGAACATAGGGTTAATAACATGTGTCAGGGGGTGATTGAACTTTTGGAGCCATCTTTCATATACATTTTTTTTTTTTTTTTGTCCATCTCCTTGCATTTTGTTCCATTTTGTTGAGAAGAAATATATACGCCGTTACTAGTCAGTGTTCTTTTTTGTCTGTACAGACTTTTTATATACTATGGGATTTCTTTCCCATATATATATATCTACTAGCCGTACCATGTGTACCTTTGAGTTGATATGGTGTTTATACTTATTTATGGGCTACAATGTAGGGTCATTATTGTATGTATGTGCATAGGGATATTGGGATTTGGCTCTCCTGTGTACCGTGAGTTATGCTCACCATTATTCAGCATTTTGTATACGGTGGACTCATCCCTATGGTTACACTAGCTTTTTCTAGTTCAATGGTTGATACTTCATTATGTGCTTCTACGCATGCGCAGTAGTCGTATGTGCGTTCTTATTGGCATCCGCTTTTGGCCGGCTACGGACATGTTTTTTGGCGCATGCGCAATAACCATATGGACGGCCACCTTTTTTGTACTTTAATTTATATAGTGGCGCCACGCTTTTTTGGTTTCCAGTATGTCAATGAAGGGTATGATGGCAGTTTGCCGTCTTTCTCCAATTGTGGAGTCTTCTATTATTGATCAGCTAATACTGGATGTGTATATATGTGCCCCAACGCATGCGCAGTGGCCGCATGAGCGGCCATATTGGTACTCGCAGTTTGGCCGCCCATAGACGTGGGGGGCGCATGCGCAGTAACTACACATACGGCCATATTGGTACTCACACTGTGGCCTGCTTAGGAGCGTCATGTCCGGTTTCCGGGACGCCAGCTGGGTGCATGAGGTCTCCATGCCGTTTCCTTCTCCAGCTGTTTGAAGTTTCCGGCGATTAGGTACACTTTGGATTTGTATATATTAGTAGTTAACCGTCCACACAGGCACTTGCTCCTGACGAAGCCACGCTAGGTGGCGATACGCGTCGGGCCTCCTGCCCCCTGGACCTCTGGTGATAGGTAGTTATGGTCATGTTCTGTGCATAGGGTTACTTGGGTTTAGCCTCACAGTCTCGCCATTTTTTACCTGCTATATGTGCGCTCCTAGTGGCTATAGAACTCTATTGGGTTCGGTATACATCTTGGGGTTTGCTTATCACATCTATGCAACTCACCTATTGTCTTTGGTACTTTACTACGTTATCAGGCTTATCAGCCTATGGTGCGTCATGTGTGTGCAGCATTAATTATTTAGCATCGATTCTACCATCTATCTATCCAATATTGTGAGATTTTGTGTACATATTCTGTTGCAACATATGTATGTCTGTATCCATATAATGAAAACTTTTTTATATTTGACATCATGTTCTAGGCGAGCTGTACCATGCTGTTATAAATATTTGTGAGACTTTTTACAGGTTATACACATATGTGTATTTTCTCATCCATTACCATATATACTGTATTTTGTATCGTACACAGTGTGCATATTATCTGTATTTTCTAGTATATGCTTATTATTCACCATGTCCAGGGTTCCACTGTTTAGGCACATCAGGGGCTCTCCAAACGCGACATGGCGTCCGATCTCAATTCCAGCCAATTCTGCTTTGAAAAAGTAAAACAGGGCTCCTTCCCTTCCGAGTTCTCCTGTGTGCCCAAACAGTGGTTCCCCCCAACATATGGGGTATCAACGTTCTCAGGACAAGTTGGACAACAACTTTTGGGGTCCAATTTGTCCTGTTACCCTTGGGAAAATAAAAACATAGGGGATAAAATATCATTTTCGTGGAAAAAAAATATTTTTTATTTTCACAGCTCTGCGTTATAAACTGTAGTGAAACACTTGTTGGTTCAAAGCTCTCACAACACATCTAGATAAGTTCCTTTGGGGGTCTAGTTTCCAATATGGGGTCACTTGTGGGGGGTTTCTACTGTTTAGGGACATCAGGGGCTCTGCAAATGCAACATGACGCCTGCAGACCAATCCATCTAAGTCTGCATTTCAAATGGCGCTCCTTCCCTTTCGAGCTCTGCCGTGCACCCAAACAGTGGTTCCCCCCAACATATGGGGTATCAGCGTTCTCAGGACAAGTTGGACAACAACTTTTGGGGTCCAATTTGTCCTGTTACCCTTGGGAAAATAAAAACATAGGGGATAAAATATCATTTTCGTGGAAAAAAAAATATTTTTTATTTTCACGGCTCTGCGTTATAAACTGTAGTGAAACACTTGTTGGTTCAAAGCTCTCACAACACATCTAGATAAGTTCCTTGGGGGGTCTAGTTTCCAATATGGGGTCACTTGTGGGGGGTTTCTACTGTTTAGGTACATCAGGGGCTCTGCAAATGCAACATGACGCCTACAGACCAATCCATCTAAGTCTGCATTTCAAATGGCGCTCCTTCCCTTCCGAGCTCTGCCGTGCACCCAAACAGTGGTTCCCCCCAACATATGGGGTATCAGCGTTCTCAGGACAAGTTGGACAAAAACTTTTGGGGTCCAATTTGTCCTGTTACCCTTGGGAAAATAAAAACATAGGGGATAAAATATCATTTTCGTGGAAAAAAAAATATTTTTTATTTTCACGGCTCTGCGTTATAAACTGTAGTGAAACACTTGTTGGTTCAAAGCTCTCACAACACATCTAGATAAGTTCCTTGGGGGGTCTAGTTTCCAATATGGGGTCACTTGTGGGGGGTTTCTACTGTTTAGGTACATCAGGGGCTCTGCAAATGCAACATGACGCCTGCAGACCAATCCATCTAAGTCTGCATTTCAAATGGCGCTCCTTCCCTTCCGAGCTCTGCCGTGCACCCAAACAGTGGTTCCCCCCAACATATGGGGTATCAGCGTTCTCAGGACAAGTTGGACAACAACTTTTGGGGTCCAATTTCTCCTGTTACCCTTGGGAAAAAAAATAGCGGGCTAAAACATCATTTTGTGGAAAGAAATAATGATTTTTTAATTTTCACAATGCTACATTCTAAACTTTAGTGAAACAATTGGGGGTTAAAAGTGCTCACCACACATCTAGATAAGTTCCTTAGGGGGTCTTCTTTCCAAAATGGGGTCACTTGTGGGGGGTTTCCACTGTTAAGGCACGTCAGGGGCTCTCCAAATGCGACATGGCGTCCGATCTCAATTCCAGCCAATTTTGCATTGAAAAGTCAAATGGCACTCCTTCCCTTCCGAGCTCTGCCATGCGCTCAAACAGTGGTTTATCCCCATATATGAAGTATCGACGTACTCAGGACAAATTGCACAACAACTTTTGGGGTCCAATTTATCCTTTTACCCTTGGGAAAATAAAACATTTGGGGCAAAAAGATCATTTTTTGTGAAAATTAATAAAAAATTTTTTTTTACGGCTCTACATTATAAACTTCTGTGAAGCACTTGGAGGTTCAAAGTGCTCACCACACATCTAGATTAGTTCCTTAGGGGGTCTACTTTCCAAAATGGTGTCACTTGTGGGGGTTTCCACTGTTTAGGCACATCAGGGGCTCTCCAATCGTGACATGGGCTCCGATCTCAATTCCAGCAAATCTTGCATTGAAAAGTCAAATGGCGCTCCTTCCCTTCCGAGCTCTGCCATGTGCCCAAACAGTGGTTTACCCCCACATATGGGGTATCGGCGTACTCAGGACAAATTGTACAACGAATTTTGTGGTCCAATTTCTCCTGTTACCCTTGGTAAAATGAAACAAATTGGACCTGAAGTAAAAATTTTGTGAAAAAAAAGTTAAATGTTCAATTTTTTTAAACATTCAAAAAATTCCTGTGAAGCACCTGAAGGGTTAATAAACTTTTTGAATGTGGTTTTGAGTACCTTGAGGGGTGCAGTTTTTAGAATGGTGTCACTTTTGGGCATTTTCTGTCATATAGACCCCTCAAAGTCACTTCAAGTGTGAGGTGGTCCGTAAAAAAATGGTTTTGAAAATTTTGTTGCAAAAATGAGAAATCGCTGGTCAACTTTTAACCCTTATAACGTCCTAACAAAAAAAAGTTATGTTTCCAAAATTGTGCTGATGTAAAGCAGACATGTGGGAAATGTTGTTTATTAACTATATTATGTGATATAACTCTCTAATTTAAGGGCATAAAAACTAAGAGTTTGAAAATTGCTAAATTTTCATAATTTCCGACAAATTTTTGTTTTTTTCACAAATAAATGCAAGTCATATCGAAGAAGTTTTACCACTATCATGAAGTACAATAAGTCACGAGAAAACAGTGTCAGAATCACCAGGATCCGTTGAAGCGTTTCAGAGTTATGACCTCATAAAGTGACAGTGGTCAGAATTGTAAAAATTGGCCCTGTCACTTAGGTGAAAACAGGCTTTGGGGTGAAGGGGTTAACACATACCACAATTCATGATGAACAGATATGAAAGAGAAATATAGGTATAGTGCAATGCCAAAGATTTCACTTACGTATTACATCAGACGAGTGATATCTATTGTAAATTCTACAATAGCTCAGAAGCCGGATAATATAGCCCTCCCTACACTATTATGGGCACCACATTTTGCTCCATACAGTGTAATGAGCCCCATATATATTGTTCCATACAGAATAATGGACCCCATATAATGCTCCATACAGTATAATGAGCCGATATAATGCTAAATACAGTATAATGAGCCAGATACAGCTCATACTGTAATACTGCAATACTGTTCAGTTTGTCTGATTTTTCTCTATAGGTATATGTTTTATATATATATATATATATATATATATATATATATAAATACATACAAACACATATATATTTTATTCTTTTCTGCACTGCTCTAGTACTTTTAGGAAACTTGAACCCGTTATCCGCTTGCATCAAGGGGTGTCTAGGGGTCAGGCAATATGGTGAGAAGCAGGGAGGATGTGTGAGGGGACAGTTTGAGGGAGAACAGAATTATGCAGTGACAGTATGGGGGGGAGATGGAATATACTAGGAGGCTGTATTGAGAAGAATAGTGTGAGGGAGAGAAGTGTGAAGGAGCACAATATAGAGGCTGGGTATTGTGTGTGGGGGCAGGATAGAGATGGTGCAGCTTGGGGGAACTGTGAGAGGGCACAGAATAGAGGAGACAATATGTCCAGGGGGGAATGTGAGGAAAGGGCACAGTATAGACAAGGACGGAACAGTGTAGAGGGCATGTACCACAAGAAGGATGGTGTGGGGATCATATTTTGTGCAGGAAGCACAACGTAGAGCAATTATTTAGAAGAAAATAAAAAGAATGACTCCAACCAGAGATGATGTCTCTATCAGGTACCTGGATGTCAATGTTTATTCGTGATATTGACTATGTCTTATAAGTACTATGGTTCCTGTATGGTGGGCAGTCTGATGATGACTGATAATAAAAAATCCCTTACCATTGTTAAGGTCATACTGGAAGTTGTAGGTTCATGAAAAGCAATTGTAGATGGGGCTTACCTGACATTGCAATTGTTCACTGTACTAAGCTTGGTGATATATTAATGTGGTTCTGGTGATGTATTTTTGTACTGATGGTAGTTCTGATTATGTATTCCTGTACTGATGACTGTTCAGGTGACTATTTCTCTACTGGAGGTGGTTCTAGTGATGTATTTCTGTCCTGCATTGGTTATGGTGATGTTTTCTTGTACTGATGGTGGTTTTCGTGATGTGTTTCTGTACTCTTAGTGGTTCTGGTGATGTATTCCTATGCTTTTATTTGTTCTGATCCTGTACACATGTAATAATCCATACTTTGTATGATGATGTGAAAAATTAACAATGTTAATAAAGTGTTGTGCTGTCTGACAAGATAAGGGTTACTACATTTGTATTTATGCTAGGAATAGTGTTGAGCGATACCGTCCGATACTTGAAAGTATCGGTATCGGATAGTATCGGCCGATACCCGAAAAATATCGGATATCGCCGATACCGATATCCGATACCAATACAAGTCAATGGGACATCAAGTATCGGAAGGTATTCTCATGGTTCCCAGGGTCTGAAGGAGAGGAAACTCTCCTTCAGGCCCTGGGATCCATATTAAAGTGTAAAATAAAGAATTAAAATAAAAAATATTGTTATATTCACCTCTCCGGCGGCCCCTGGACATCAGCGGGAGGATCCGGCGTCCGGCACGGCTTCTTTCTTCAAAATGCGCGCCTTCAGGACCTGTGGAATGACGTCCCGGCTTCTGATTGGTCGCGTGCCGCCCATGTGACCGCCACGCGACCAATCAGAAGCCGCGACGTCATTCCTCAGGTCCTAGAAGGCGCTCATTCTAGGACTTTAGCTGAGGAATGACGTCGCGGCTTCTGATTGGTCGCGTGGCGGTCACATGGGCGGCACGCGACCAATCAGAAGCCGGGACGTCATTCCACAGGTCCTGAAGGCGCGCATTTTGAAGAAAGAAGCCGTGCCGGACGCCGGATCCTCCCGCTGATGTCCAGGGGCCGCCGGAGAGGTGAATATAACAATATTTTTTATTTTAATTCTTTATTTTACACTTCCGATACCGATACCCGATATCACAAAAATATCGGATCTCGGTATCGGAATTCCGATACCGCAAGTATCGGCCGATACCCGATACTTGCGGTATCGGAATGCTCAACACTAGCTAGGAACATTTAAGGGGCTGTGCAGTTTTGTAATGAAAGTCTGTCAAGATTCGGCTCTGTTCTCCAGTTCCATCAGTCATCATATGACCACTCATTTGCAATTTTCATGCTTACAGTCATGTGACAGCTAGTTTTTCTTCCTGTTTCTCTCAATGAACCAGGGGATGTAGTTTTTCACAGAGCATTGAGAGAATTATGAAGAGCATCTAGTCGACACATGATTGTAAGTGTGAAAATCGCATATAAGTGGTCATATGACAATTATTCAAACCTTCGAGCTGTGTCTAGGAAGAGGGTACCAAAGAGAATTCTTGCCCTGAGTGTTGGAAACCTAGATCAGTCTCTGAATTGTACTATATAAAGCAATATAACAGCATTGCAGTATACATTAAAAGTCAAGGTCTCCTATGAATCTCAGCCACAGGCATGTCTTCACTAGAGCACCATAATGATCAGCATGGGACCTTCAGCATGCCCTAATCTGTCATGGTAAACCAATAGCAGCCCATGATCTTGTTGCAGGGGGCAAATGGGTGTGTGCAGTGGCCTTTGCTTTTTTTTGTCAGGTACATATACTAGCTGTGTAACACAGCCAGTGTCTGCTGGGTATGATGCAGGCTCAGTTCTTGAGCTGATATCAGTCATATGGATCTGACATAGGCATTAAAGGTCTTTACTGATTAAATACAGTAAAAAAGAGTAATGTTTTTACTCTACTTGAGTCTTTCTCCATTTATGGGGACCAGTGGCCTGGAACCTGATACCACAAACAACTTTATTAATATTCAACTATCTGGATATAGCCTATTTTGTAATGCTATATATATTCTTTATTTATCATTAGAACAGGCCATCTTATATGAGTAGGTAGGATCGAGTTGTGATTAAAACCGCTATAGGTTGATGGGTGGAGTGCTCAGTCAAAAAGCCAGTGCATACAAATATCAAAGACTGACCAACAATTCCAAACAGAAAAACAGGTGTGAACAGATGTTAGCTAAGCCAGTGACTTCCATTGGTTATTTACATATGAAAGTGGTTCGCTTAGCTTGCACCTGTTAACACTAGGGTTGAGCGAAATGGGTCGGCCATTTTCAGAAGTCGCCGACTTTTGGCAAAGTCGGGTTTCATGAAACCCGACCCGACCCCTGTGTGGGGTCGGCCATGAAGTCGGCGATCTTCTGAATCTGGTATTGGAATTCCGATTCCGAGTTCCGATATGTTTGCAATATCGGAAATCGGTATCGGAATCCATATTTAAGTGTAAAATAAAGAATTAAAATAAAAAATATCGCTATACTTACCCTCTGACGCGCCCTGGTACTAACCGGCAGCCTTTCTTCCTTCGAATCAGCGCTTGCAGGACCTTGCGGTGACATCGCGGCTTGTGATTGGTCGCGCGACCGCCCATGTGACCGCTCGCGCGACCAATCACAAGCCGCGACGTCACCGCAAGGTCCTGGAAGTGCTGATTCTTAGGAAGGAAGGCTGCCGGAAAGAAGCAGGGCGCGTCCGAGGGTGAGTATATTCCTATTAGGTGAGTATATTCCTTATTATTTCCATTTTCCTATTAGGGTTAGGGCTAGGGCTAGGGCTAGGGTTAGGGTTAGGGTTAGCGCAAGGGTTAGGGCTAGGGTTAGGGCTAGGGTTAGAGTTAGGGCTAGGGTTAGGGTTAGGGCCAGGGTTAGGGTTAGGGCTAGGGTAAGGTTTGGGGCTAGGGTTAGGGCTAGGGTTAGGGTTAGGGTTAGGGCTAGGGTTAGGGTTAGGGCTAGGGTTAGGGTTGGGGCTAGGGTTAGGGCTACAGTTAGGGTTGGGGCTAAAGTTAGGGTTAGGGTTGGGGCTAAAGTTAGGGTTAGGGTTTGGATTACATTTACGGTTTGGAATAGGGTTGGGATTAGGGTTAAGGGTGTGTCAGGGTTAGGGGTGTGGTTAGTGTTACTGTTGAGATTAGGGTTGTTGGTGTGTTTGGATTAGGGTTTCAGTTATAATTAGGGGGTTTCTACTGTTTATGCACATCAGGGGCTCTCCAAATGCGGCATGGTGTCCGATCTCAATTCCAGCCAATTCTGCGTTGAAAAAGTAAAACAGTGCTCCTTCTTTCCGAGCTCTCCCGTGCTCCCAAACAGGGGTTTACCCCAATTTTTGGGTATCAGCATACTCAGGACAAATTGGACAACAACTTTTGGGGTCCAAATTCTCCTGTTACCCTTGGGAAAATACAAAACTGGGGGCTAAAAAATAATTTTTGTGAAAAAAAAAAAGTAGTGAAACACTTGGGGGTTCAAAGTTCTCACAACACATGTAGATAAGTTCCTTGGGGGTCTAGTTTCCAATATGGGGTCACTTGTGGGGGTTTTCTTCTGTTTAGTTACATCAGGGGCTCTGCAAATGCAACATGAAGCCTGCAGACCAATCCATCTAAGTCTGCATACCAAATGGCGCTCCTTCCCTTCTGAGCTCTGCCATGCGCCCAAACGGTGGTTCTTCCCCACATATTGGGTATCAGCATACTCAGGACAGATTGGACAACAACATTTGCTGTCCAATTTCTTCTCTTACCCTTGGGAAAATACAAAACTGGGGGCTAAAAAATATTTTTTGTGGAAAAAAAAGATTTTTTATTTTCACGGCTCTGCGTTATAAACTGTAGTGAAACACTTGGGGGTTCAAAGCTCTCACAACACATCTAGAAGAGTTCCTTAGGGGGTCTACTTTCCAAAATGGTGTCATTGGGGGGGTTTCAATGTTTAGGCACATCAGTGGCTCTCCAAACGCAACATGGCATCCCATCTCAATTCCAGTCAATTTTGCATTGAAAAGTCAAATGGCGCTCCTTCCCTTCCGAGCTCTGCCATGTGCCCAAACAGTGGTGTGCCCCCACATATGGGGTATCAGCATACTCAGGACAAATTGGACAACAACTTTTGGGGTCCAAATTCTCCTGTTACCTTTGGGAAAATACAAAACTGGGGGCTAAAATTAATTTTTGTGGAAAAAAAGATTTTTTATTTTCACGGCTCTGCATTATAAACTGTAGTGAAACACTTGGGGGTTCAAAGTTCTCACAACACATGTAGATAAGTTCCTTCGGGGGCTAGTTTCCAATATGGGGTCACTTGTGGTGGGTTTCTACTGTTTAGGTACATTAGGGGCTCTGCAAATGCAATGTGATGCCTGCAGACCATTACATCTAAGTCTGCATTCCAAATGGCGCTCCTTCCCTTCCGAGCTCTGCCATGTGCCCAAACAGTGGTGTGCCCCCACATATGGGGTATCAGCATACTCAGGACAAATTGGACAACAACTTTTGGGGACCAAATTCTCCTGTTACCTTTGGGAAAATACAAAACTGGGGGCTAAAAATAATTTTTGTGGAAAAAAAGATTTTTTATTTTCACGGCTCTGCATTATAAACTGTAGTGAAACACTTGGGGGTTCAAAGTTCTCACAACACATGTAGATAAGTTCCTTGGGGGGCTAGTTTCCAATATGGGGTCACTTGTGGTGGGTTTCTACTGTTTAGGTACATTAGGGGCTCTGCAAATGCAATGTGATGCCTGCAGACCATTCCATCTAAGTCTGCATTCCAAATGGCGCTCCTTCCCTTCCGAGCTCTCCCATGCACCCAAACGGTGGTTCCCCCCACATATGGGGTATCAGCGTACTCAGGACAAATTGGACAACAACTTTTGGGGTCCAATTTCTCCTGTTACCCTTGGGAAAATACAAAACTGGGGGCTAAAAAATAATTTTTGTGAGAATTTTTTTTTTATTTTCACGGCTCTGTGTTATAAACTGTAGTGAAATACTTGGGGGTTCAAAGCTCTCACAACACATCTAGATGAGTTCCTTAGGGGGTCTACTTTCCAAAATGGTGTCATTGGGGGGGTTTCAATGTTTAGGCACATCAGTGGCTCTCCAAACGCAACATGGCATCCCATCTCAATTCCAGTCAATTTTGCATTGAAAAGTCAAATGGCGCTCCTTCCTTTCCGAGCTCTGCCATGTGCCCAAACAGTGGTTTACCCCCACATATGAGGTATAAGCGTACTCAGTACAAATTGTACAACAACTTTGGGCTCCAATTTCTTCTCTTACCCTAGGAAAAATAAAAAATTGAATTGGGGGCGAAAAGATCATTTTTGTGAAAAAATATGATTTTTTATTTTTACGGCTCTGCATTATAAACTTCTGTGAAGCACTTGGTGGGTCAAAGTGCTCACTACACATCTAGATAAGCTTCTTAGGAGGTCTAATTTCCAAAATGGTGTCACTTGTGGGGGTTTCAATGTTTAGGCACAACAATGGCTCTCCAAACACAACATGGCGTCCCATCTCAATTCCTGTCAATTTTGCATTGAAAAGTCAAAGGGTGCTCCTTCCCTTCCGAGCTCTCCCTTGTGCCCAAACAGTGGTGTACCCCCACATATGGGGTATCAGCGTACTCAGGACAAATTGTACAACAACTTTTGTGGTCCAATTTCTTCTCTTACCCTTGGGAAAATAAAAAATTTGTGGTGAAAAGATCATTTCTGTGAAAAAATATGATTTTTTATTTTTACGGCTCTGCATTATAAACTTCTGTGAATCACTTAATGGGTCAAAGTGCTCACTACACATCTAGATAAGTTTCTTAGGGGGTCTACTTTCCAAAATGGTGACTTTTGTAGGGGGTTTCAATGTTTAGGCACATCAGTGGCTCTCTAAATGCAAGATGGCGTCCCATCTCAATTCCTGTCAATTTTGCATTGAAAAGTCAAACGATGCTCCTTCCCTTCCGAGCTCTCCCTTGCGCCCAAACAGTGGTTTACCCCCACATATGGGGTATCAGCGTACTCAGGACAAATTGTACAACAACTTTTGGGGTCCATTTTCTCCTGTTACCCTAGGTAAAATAAAACAGATTAGAGCTGAAGTACATTTTTTGTAAAAAAAAGTTAAATGTTCATTTTTATTTAAACATTCCAAAAATTCATTCGAAACACCTGAAGGGTTAATATACTTCTTGAATGTGGTTTTGAGCACCTTGCGGGGTGCAGTTTTTAGAATGGTGTCACACTTGGTTATTTTCTATCATATAGACCCCTAAAAATGACTTTAAATGAGATGTGGTCCCTAAAAACAAATGGTGTTGTAAAAATGAGCAATTGGTCAACTTTTAACCCTTATAACTCCCTAACAAAAAAAATTTTGGTTCCAAAATTGTGATGATGTAAAGTAGACATGTGGGAAATGTTACTTATTAAGTAGTTTGTGTGACATATCTCTGTGATTTAATTACAAAAAATTTCAAAGTTGGAAAATTGCAAAATTTTCAAAATTTTCAACAAATTTCAGTTTTTTTCACAAATAAACGCAGGTAATATCAAAGAAATTTTACCACTATCATGAAGTACAATATGTCTCGAGAAAACTTTGTCAGAATCACCGGGATCTGTTGGAGCGTTCCAGAGTTATCACCTTATAAAGGGACAGTGGTAAGAAGTGCAAAAATTGGCCCGGTCATTAACGTGCAAACCACCCTTGGGGGTAGAGGGGTTAATTACATGGTGCTGGACATGAGAAAGGGCTTACGTACAGAGTTTTATTGATGTTCTTTACATTATAAAAATTTACAATGACATACTGCTACAGAGCGGAGAGGACCCTGTCCTTATGGCCTGAAATTCTATGTATTTTCCATTATTTCGTATTGTGCGGTTTGTGTTTCCAATCTTTATGTTGATGATATTTTTTAAGAAATGCAGGTTCCTAGGCCACATTAAAATCTGTTATATCACTGACACCTTGTGGTACCACTGTGCACAATGGCCTTATACATTATTTTTATCCCTATCTTTGCAGTGTTAAATGTTATGAGACGATGGCGCAGCATACGTGACCAATATAGGCGAGAAAGGCAGCAGCGGGCCAGGACTGGGGCAGCAGCGCCTTAAAAAAAAAAGGAAATATATTTATTATGACCAACTCTCCTTTTTAGGTCCCAGTATGGATCTGACACCGCAAGTAAAAACATAATTCAAAATTACACATACGTTTTATAAAGGTAAAATTTTAAATTATCAATAATTATTCTCATACTTTACAAACAGTACAAAGTCAAATCTCACTGAGAGGGAGACCAGCTCCGACTCGGAGGCCCTGATAGATCCGGTTGGGGAAGGAGAAGAGGTGGCTGGCCCATCTTCTCATCCTTCCAGTGACATCCCTCCTGCAACATCTTCAGTTGCAACACAATATCTGGCATCAACTGGCCAAGAAGCTGCACCACTACCTGCAGCAGCACCACATCCAGGAAGTCAGGATGATCCAGGAAACAGTAGCAGCCCAACTGTTCCACTGGAGACATCCCCACAGCCTGCTGTCATTTCCCCCCATGGCCGCAGAAGGAGAGAGCTGTTAGAAACTAGCAGGAATGTTGACAATGTGGTCCTTAATTATTTGGCCAGAGCTGCACAGGATGATGGTGAGGAGGCCTGTTCGAGGAGCCTGGCCCGGTACCTCTGTCCCATACCCCGTGAGGTGAGGCTATATGTGAGAGGGTGTTTTCAAATACTTATTGATGCATGCACCCGCCCAAATGAACTCTATGAATTAGTTGAGTTCATTGAGAGGTGGCAGATGTCAGCACGTAACGTCCTGCGCCTTCCATCATCTCAACAGGTGCATGCTCAACAAGTATTTGAAGCACCCCCTCCACATGTACCTACACCTATACCTGTTCCCACCCAAAACCCACCAAGGCCAGCACATTACCATATGTCATCATACCATCAACCTTCCCAATATGGCCACTTGTCCAGACCCAGTGCTGGAGGCTGGTCCCAACCTTGGTTTGGACGACATGGCCATATCCCATGATATTAATATGGTGTTTAAAATCCAAAAAAGGCTTTTGCTATAATAAAATAATATAGTCAAAAGTCAATTTAAGTTTGTTGGACAAATTATTACAACATCCTACTCAATTACTCGGTTGATAAAAATCTGTAACATAAGTCAATGAAACACACATAGTTAAGTAATTTAAATAATTTATGCATTTTTTGCCAAAAATATATATAGATATAGATGGAAAAAATTACAACAAAGAAACAGCATTATCATCCAATGGAGTAGCTCCCTGAGGAGAAACAAAATAATTTGTAAAAATATCCCTAACTTTTATGCCAGAAAGGAAGGACTTGTGTTGTAGGCCTACCCACATTAGCCAACATGCCTTCATCACTGTCAGCTGAGGAGCACTCATGAATTTTTGTAAAGTTGTGTAGAACAACACAAGCTTTTATGACTTCATTTACATTTGATAACACTTGGCACTCAAAAAATCTTATACAAGATGAAGATGAATATTTAGTTTATTTTGTGCATCCAGTTCAAAGGTTTAAACGTTTTCGGTCTAATCACAAGACCTTCATCAGAAACATCTTTGAAAATACTGAAATATATATACAAAATAACATAAAGATTTTTAGAAAACAGAGTAACATGATGCACATAAAACATATACAAAATCGTGATAAATTCTGTTCAAGATGAAATATATCACATGTTATGTGGAAAGTGACAGCTGTGGCGGTCAGAACAAATCCGGACTGGTGCTCCGTGAGTCGTGGACCTCGAAAAGGAAGCTATAAGCTGTGAACGTGTATAAGGAAAATATTGGGTATGACGCATGGTGTTGATATCAAGCCCTATAGAAGGACTGTCCGTAGAGAGTGCAGCCTTACTGCCCCAAAGGATACTGAATACATGGTGATTTTCCAGGGCGTAGGATCATAGTGCTAGGAGCGAGAGTGCAGGGTGACAACCTACAATAGAAACGTGACAACATGAATAAAGGATCGCAAATGTCGATCCCAGATGTTAATTGCAAAAAAACGTATAAGCATATGACCACAAATACTATAGATAAAGCCACCGTATGCATAACCACCAGGCAAAGGGATGTCATAAAACAATGCAGTGGCCATAAATAAAATTATGTGCCAAATATGGCACTATACACAGTACCTGGAAGCCAAATAGCAAGAAATATGAGCCCAAAAGGCCTGCGCAAAACTGTACCCGGGAGATCACACCTGGGGAGTATGGAGAGGGGGAGGAAGGTTTATTTCATATTTTGTAAAGGACACAGGAGTCAGTAAGTAGATGTGATGTACCCCTATTGCCTCTATAGTCCTGGAGGATGTGCTTGAAATGAAGTGCCGTGGCAGAGCGACGGATTGCAAGGAGAAGTGGCGCTGGGGAAACAAATGTACAGAGGGTTGGCGTCCTTAGCAACCAGTGGTAAGGCTGCAGGTTACTATGCGGATTGCCTCTACTACACCTGGTGTCTCCAAGAGAATGGCGCTGAACTGCAGGGGACGCAGTTGATCCCGGGGGCCGCTAGGAAAGAGCGGTACTTCCGGGTATAAATGCATGCTCGAGGCAGATCACGTGACCCGCCGCGTCATAGCGGTCATTTGATCGCGGCTGACAAAGCCGCGCATGAGTGAACCCGGCTCACTGTTGAAGGGCAGAGGCAGTTAAATGTATGGAGCCTGAAAGCTGAGAACCTGAAGCCTGTGCTGCGTGCTGGCTGGGAGGTGTAATTCATGTAATGAGAGATGGTCTATGAGCCGGGAAATGGGTAGTGCTCAGCTAAAAGATGCATGGTGACATCAATATCAGCCGGATGGACATGTGACTGTGCTGGTGCTAAATAACCGCGCCTGCGCTATCTCTGTGCTAGGCTGATGGACTGCGCTTGCGCAAATGAAAACCTGTCTGAAAGCTGAGAACCTGAAGCCTGTGCTGCCTGCAGGCTGGGAGGTGTAATTCATGTAATGAGAGATGGTCTATGGGCCGGGAAATGGGTAGTGCTCAGCTAAAAGATGAATGGTGACATCAATGTCAGCCGGATGGACATGAATAAGCATTGCTAAGGTGGCAGCAAAGCCCTGATATAGGAGAGGTGACAACAGTATACCATTGAGTATAGCGCATAAATACTCTATCGTGTGGGTGACACCAGTGCCCAGTGCGTAACAAGACATTATCAGTTCTACACAGGAACAGAAGGAAATACAGACAGTTAAAAACAAATTATACTGGTAAGCAGGATGTCAAATATTAATACAAAAAAGTTTCACATTTAAGTACAGAGTATGTTATAAAAATGCTGAAACATCATAGTCCCTATTCAATCCCTTTGTTTCTAGGGTCTGTAATGTAAAAATCCAGTATGGTTGTCTTCTTTTAAGCATTATAATGCGGTTCTGGCCCCTCCTCAGGGAGTCTATCTGCTCCAGAACCTGGAACCTAAACTGGGAGATGTTATGATTTTTTTCAATGAAATGGTGTGGAAGGGTAAGGTGGGTCTTTTTGCATCGGATGGTGGATTTGTGTTGGGACACCCTGTCCCTAACCGCTTGTGTGGTTTCACCCACATAGGCCAAGCCGCATGGGCATTTGATCAGATAGATCACAAATGTAGATTCGCAAGTGTAAAAGCCCCTGGTCGGTAAAGCCTTTCCCATATGGGGGTGGAACACTGAAAGACCCCTTTGTACATTGCTGCACTGAAGGCAATTGAGGGGAAGGTACCCTGTCTCTGAGTTTGCAAAAAGGAGTGTTTTGGAAGGATTGTGTCTGGGCCCACGTCTGCTTTAACCAATCTATCCTTCAGATTTTTAGCCCGTCTGAGACATGACAGAAACAGTACTTTAAACTCCGGAATTTTTGGATAACTCTTTGTTAATATGCTCCAATGTCTCCTAATGGTGGATTGCACTAGACCAGAGAACGGGTGAAAAGTTGTGACAAAGGGGATTCTCTTCTGACCTTCCTTAGGTTTCCTACATGTTAAATTCTGTTTGGCCTCTGTAAGTACCCCGTGTGGGTAACCCCTGTCAGAAAATTTTTGTTCCATCTCGGTAAATCTTACTTTTTTAATATTTTCATCAGAGACAATCCTGTCAACCTTATGAAACTGTGACTTCGGGATTTAATTCTTAATGGAAGGGGGGTGGCAGCTGCTGAAGTGTAGTAGACCATTCCGGTCCGTCGGTTTAGTGAATAGGTCAATGGCAAGAGTACCTCTCTCTCCTTATATTTCAAGGTATCCAAAAAACTAATCCAGTTTGTGTCATGCTGTATGGAAAATTTGAGATCAGGCCAGATGTTATTAACCCCTTCCCGACCCATGACGCCACATAGTGGTGTCATGGAAAGATCGCGTCCCTGCAGATCCGGTGAAAGGGTTAACTCCAATTTCACCCGATCTGCAGGGACAGGGGGAGTGATAGTACAGCCCAGGGGGGGTGGCTTCACCCCCCCGTGGCTACGATCGCTCTGATTGGCTGTTGAAAGTGAAACTGCCAATCAGAGCGATTTGTAATATTTCACCTATTAAAACTGGTGAAATATTACAATCCAGCCATGGCCGATGCTGCAATATCATCAGCCATGGCTGGAAACACTGATGTGCTCCCACCCCACCCCACCGATCGCCCCCCCAAGCCACCGATCTGTCCTGTACACAGAGCTCCGCTCCCCTCCATCCTCCTGTCCGCTCCCCCGTGCTCTTGTCCGCTCCCCCATGCTCCAATCCCACCCCCATGCTCCAATCCACCCCTGCTGCACTCCAATCCACCCCCCGGTGTTCCAGTCCACCCCCCGTGCTGCAATCCACCCCCCGTGCTCCGATCCACCCCCCTGTGCTCCGATCCACCCCCCGCGCTCCGATCCACCCCACCGTGCTCCCCCCCACCCCATCATACTTACCGAGCCTCCCGGGGTCCGTCCGTCTTCTCCATGGGTGCCGCCATCTTCCAAAATGGACAGCGCATGCGCAGTGCGCCCGCCGAATCTGCCGGCTGGCAGATTCATTTCAAGTGCATTTTGATCACTGTGAAAACCTATCACAGTGATCAAAATAAAAAAATACTAAATGACCCCCCCCCCCCCCCCTTTGTCACCCCTATAGGTAGGGACAATAATAAAATAAAGAATTTTTTTTTCTTCCACTAAGGTTGGGGTAAGAACTAGGTTTTTAGGGTTAGGGTTAGGGTTAGGGTGCGGTATGTGCACACGTATTCTAGTCCTCTGCGGATTTTTCCGCAGCGGATTTGATAAATCCGCAGTGCTAAACCGCTGCGGATTTATCACGGATTTACCGCGATTTTTCTGTGCATTTTCCTGCGGTTTTACAACTGCAGTTTACTATTGGAGCAGTTGTAAAACCGCTGCGGAATCCGCAGAAAGAAGCGACATGCTGCGGAATGTAAACCCCTGCGTTTCCGTGCAGTTTTTACGCAGCATGTGTACAGCGATTTTTGTTTCCCATAGGTTTACATTGAACTGTAAACTCATGGGAAACTGCTGCGGATCCACAGCGTTTTCCGCAGTGTGTGCAAATACCTTTAGAATTAAGCTATGTGCACACTGTGCGGATTTGGCTGCGGATCCGCAGCGGACTGGCCGCTGCGGATTCGCAGCAGTGTTCCATCAGGTTTACTGTACCAAGTAAACCTATGGAAAACCAAATCTGCTGTGCCCATGGTGCGGAAAATACCATGCGGAAACACTGCGTTGTATTTTTCGCAGCATTTCAATTCTTTGTGCGGATTCCGCAGCGTTTTACACCTGTTCCTCAATAGGAATCCACAGGTGAAATCCGCACAAAAAACACTGGAAATCCGTGGTAAATCCGCAGGTAAAACGCAGTGCCTTTTACCCGCGGATTTTTCAAAAATGGTGCTGAAAAATCTCACACGAATCCGCAACGTGGGCACATAGCCTTAGGGTTAGGGTTGGAATTAGGGTTGGGATTAGGGTTGTGGTTAGGGGTGTGTTGGGGTTAGGGTTGTGATTAGGGTTATGGATAGAGTTGAGATTAGGGTTAGGGGTGTGTTGGGGTTAGTGTTGGAGGTAGAATTGAGGGGTTTCCATTGTTTAGGCACATCAGGGGTCTCCAAACGCAACATGACGCCACCATTGAATCCAGCCAATCTTGTATTCAAAAAGTCAAATGGTGCTCCCTCACTTCCGAGCCCCGACGTGTGCCCAAACAGTGCTTTACCCCCACATATGGGGTTCCAGCATACTCAGGACAAACTGCGCAACAATTATTGGGGTCCAATTTCTCCAGTTACCCTTGTGAAAATAAAAAATTGCTTGCTAAAACATCATTTTTGAGGAAAGAAAAATGATTTTTTATTTTCATGGCTCTGCGTTGTAAACGTCTGTGAAGCACTTGGGGGTTCAAAGTGCTCACCACACATCTAGATAAGTTCCTTTCGGGGTCTAGTTTCTAAAATGGGGTCACTTGTGGGGGGTTTCTACTGTTTAGCCACATCAGGGTCTCTGCAAACGCAACGTGACGCCCACAGAGCATTCCATCAAAGTCTGCATTTCAAAAGTCACTACTTCCCTTCTGAGCCCCGACGTGTGCCCAAACAGTGGTTTACCCCCACACATGGGGTATCGGCGTACTCAGGAGAAACTGAACAACAACTTTTGGGGTCCAATTTCTCCTGTTACCCTTGGGAAAATTAAAAAATTCTGGTCTAAAAAATTATTTTTGAGGAAAGAAAACTTATTTATTATTTTCACGGCTCTGCGTTATAAACTTCCGTGAAGCACTTTGGGGTTCAAAGTGCTCACCACACATCTAGATAAGTTCCTTTGGGGGTCTAGTTTCCAAAATGTGGTCACTTGTGGGGAGTTTCTACTGTTTAGGCACATCAGGGGCTCTGCAAACGCAATGTGACGCCCTCAGAGCATTCCATCAAAGTCTGCATTTCAAAACATCACTATTTCCCTTCCAAACCCCGACGTGTGCCCACATATGGGGTATCAGCGTACTCAGGAGAAACTGGACAACAACTTTTGGGGTCACATTTCTCCTGTTACTCTTGGGAAAATAAAAAATTGCGGGCTAAAAAATCATTTTTGAGAAAAGAAATTTTTATTTTTATGGCTCTGCGTTATAAACTTCTGTGAAGCACTTGGGGGTTCAAAGTGCTCACCACATATCTAGATTAGTTCCTTTGGGGGTCTAGTTTCCAAAATGGGGTCATTTGTGGGGGATCTGCAATGTTTATGCACACAGGAGCTCTCCAAAAGCGACATGGTGTCCGCTAATGATTGGAGCTAATTCTCCATTCAAAAAGCCAAATGGCGTGCCTTCCCTTCCGAGCCCTGCCGTGCGCCCAAACAGTGGTTTACCCCCACATGTGGGGTATCAGTGTACTCAGGACAAACTGTACAACAACACTTGGGGTCCAATTTCTCCTATTACCCTTGGCAAAATAGGAAATTCCAGGCTAAAAAATAATTTTTGAGGAAAGAAAAATTATTTTTTATTTTCATGGCTCTGCGTTATAAACTTCTATGAAGCACCTGGGGGTTTAGAGTGCTCAATATGCATCTAGATAAGTTCTTTGGGGTGTCTAGTTTCCAAAATGGGGTCACTTGTGTGGAAGCTCCAATGTTTAGGCACACAGGGGCTTTCCAAACGCAACATCGTGTCCGCTAACAATTGGAGCTAATTTTCCATTCAAAAAGTCAAATGGCGCGCCTTCCCTTCCAAGCCCTGCCATGTGCCCAAACAGTGGTTTACCCCCACATGTGAGGTATCAGTGTACTCGGGAGAAATTGCTCAACAAATTTTAGGATCCATTTTATCCTATTGCCCATGTGAAAATGAAAAAATTGAGGCGAAAAGAAATTTTTTGTGAAAAAAAAGTACTTTTTCATTTTACGGATCAATTTGTGAAGTACCTGAGGGTTTAAAGTGCTTACTAGGCATCTAGATAAGTTCCTTGGGGTGTCTAGTTTCCAAAATGGGGTAACTTGTGGGGGAGCTCCAATTTTTAGGTACACGGGGGCTCTCCAAACGCGACATGGTGTCCGCTAAAGAGTGGAGCCAATTTTTCATTCAAAAAGTCAAATGGCGCTCCTTCCCTTCCAAGCTGTTTTGGGATCATTTTTGCATATTATGCCTGTAGAACCAAAAAACCTTTGACCTTTTTTACAACAGAGTATTTTTGACCTCTCTGTGCGCTTTTGTGTCTTCAAGTTCTTTGGTGGTGTGAACAGGTTTCTACAGACTTGTTCACTGTGCAAGTAGCCCATGTATTTTTTTGGTTCTATAATTGTTCTCTTGTTTTCTACAAGACTGGGGAGTTCACCACTCCTCTGTGGGTCATTTGCATTGTAGCTGTTCCATCCTGCAAGTCCACATGGATATTTTCTCTCTGAACCCTGCTTATACATGTACTATACAGATGATCAGGTTTTTAAATACATCAGATAGGGACTGCTCTATTATGGGTATACCTTAGCGATTTTGACCCCATTTTGGAAACTAGACCTCCCATAGGACTAATCCAAAACAATAGATCAACAATTATATATGGTGTACTACCAAAATCACATATATCCAAAAGAAGAGGGAGTACCAAACCAAAAAAATAAAATATCAAATTTGTTATTGATAACAATTAAAAAACAAAGTAATTAATATTATAGAGTTTATACAAAACAAGGGAAATGGGAACAAAGCAGAGTGGCCCCAAAGCAATCCATATATAGGTTGTACAACTAAACATATATATGTAAAAAAGGTAGTATTTAATGAGTATTATACACACATGCAACAGCAGGCGCAGGATTTGTAGTAAACAATATCCACTGGATAAACACAACAATGTCAAAGATATATATATATATATATATATATATATATATATATATATATATATATATATGTTGGTGTAACTCATAAAGATGTCAATTGTCCCTTGTTAAAATAAAGGATGTAGGATATAATAAGGTGTACTTGCAATAATACCTACACCAATATAGGATAAGTAAAGTGTCAGTGCATTCCATGCGCTATGTGTATTAATAGTCTTTATCAGCGAGGACGATACTCTAATTTAACCCGTATGCTTTCCAAATATTTACAGCTGGTTAGAAAATGATATTTAAAACTTAGCCTTTATTGCTATACGCTAAAAAATGAACAAATTACCACACACATATAAGGTGCCAGTGCTAACAAAACAGTGCAGATAAAAACCAAAGTACAATGTTGGTAAACCACACATATGCCTCCTCTAGGGGATAATCAGAATATAGCCCCTGACTGGGTATAGCAGCTAGTAGAGATTTATCTTGCGATATACATTAATCCCTTTTATTTCTGCTTATCTCTATGGGGCATTTATCAACGCCTTCCCTATAAGCGGAAAGTATCCTATATATTTTACCCCAAATACACTTTGGTAATGTGACCGAAGTCCGCCTGATTTTAGACCAACATAAATATATCAACAGTTGGCATATGCCAAAAAAAACAGCGGGTCTACCTTCTGTCACTCAATTTTGCATATGGTGTTTACATATAAAATGCAAGCTCCACAATGACACAGAGAGGGAAAATCCCTATCTCTTAAGATCTAATCAATAGATACTACCAGAATACATATATACCTCCCACACAGGGTTGTATCTATAGGTATATGTTCAATTAGTGTATCAAATGGGTGTTTTTCAAAATACTCAGAGATTTATACTCATCCATAGGACCGGATCTCTCAGCGCTGCCTTTTCAGAGTGCTCGGGATCCTTATGTTCGGTAAATGCAGCATAGCACTCTGTCCCTTAATCCCTTTAGAGCTGATGTCTCCCGACTCTTTGGGCACACGTCGGGGCTCGGAAGGGAAGTAGTGACTTTTGAAATGCAGACTTTGATGGAATGGTCTGCGGGCGTCACGTTGCGTTTGCAGAGCCCCTGATGTGCCTAAACAGTAGAAACCCCCCACAAATGACCACATTTTGGAAACTGGACACCCCAGGGAACTTATCTAGATATGTGGTGAACACTTTGAACCCCCAAGTGCTTCACAGAAGTTTACAACGCAGAGCCGTGAAAATAAAAAATCATTTTTCTTTCCTCAAAAATGATGTTTTAGCAAGCAGTTTTTTAATTTCACAAGGGTAACAGGAGAAATTGGACCCCAATAATTGTTGCCCAGTTTGTCCTGAGAATGCTGGTAACCCATATGTGGGGGTAAACCACTGTTTGGGCGCACGTCAGGGCTCGTAAGGGAGGGAGCACCATTTGACTTTTTGAAAGCAAGATTGGCTGGAATCAATGGTGGCGCCATGTTGCGTTTGGAAACCCCTGATGTGCCTAAACAGTGGAAACCCCTCAATTCTACCTCCAACACTGACCCCAACACACCCCTAACCCTAATCTCAACTCTAGCCATAACCCTAATCACAACCCTAACCCCAACACACCACTAACCACAGCCCTAACCCCAACCCTAATTCCAACCCTAAGGCTATGTGCCCACGTTGCGGATTCGTGTGAGATTTTTCAGCACCATTTTTGAAAAATCCGTGGGTAAAAGGCTCCAACACTAACCCCAACACACCCCTAACCCCAACTGTAGCCATAACCCTAATCACAACCCTAACCCCATCACACCCCTTAAACCTAATCCCAAACCATGCGTCCTCTTTTACATGCGTCCTCTTCACACCCACCAGCAATGATACGCTCAATTCCCATAGGTCAATTTCTAAGACTTCGCAGGATTTGTTCTACCGACGAAGATTTTAACAAACAAGCTGCTGATCTCAAATTGAGGTTTTTGGAAAGAGGCTACAGCCATCGCTCAATCAAGAGAGCATATAATCGTGCCATGCATACCACCCGACATCAGGCACTCTATTCCTCAAGATCTAGTACACCCAACCAAACAGTCAGATTTATCACACAATATAATGGACACTCGGATCTGATGATCAAATATTTGAAAAAATCTTGGCCTATTTTGCAAGCAGACCCTGTATTATCCCAGTATATTGGGTCGAAACCCAGTATGACCTTCAAAAGGGCAACTAACCTTGGCGATAAACTAGTCAAAAGTAGTGTTGAGCATTCCGATACCGCAAGTATCGGGTATCGGCCGATACTTGCGGTATCGGAATTCCGATACCGAGATCCGATATTTTTGTGATATCGGGTATCGGTATCGGAAGTGTAAAATAAAGAATTAAAATAAAAAATATTGTTATATTCACCTCTCCGGCGGCCCCTGGACATCAGCGGGAGGATCCGGCGTCCGGCACGGCTTCTTTCTTCAAAATGCGCGCCTTCAGGACCTGTGGAATGACGTCCCGGCTTCTGATTGGTCGCGTGCCGCCCATGTGACCGCCACGCGACCAATCAGAAGCCGCGACGTCATTCCTCAGGTCCTAGAAGGCGCTCATTCTAGGACTTTAGCTGAGGAATGACGTCGCGGCTTCTGATTGGTCGCGTGGCGGTCACATGGGCGGCACGCGACCAATCAGAAGCCGGGACGTCATTCCACAGGTCCTGAAGGCGCGCATTTTGAAGAAAGAAGCCGTGCCGGACGCCGGATCCTCCCGCTGATGTCCAGGGGCCGCCGGAGAGGTGAATATAACAATATTTTTTATTTTAATTCTTTATTTTACACTTTAATATGGATCCCAGGGCCTGAAGGAGAGTTTCCTCTCCTTCAGACCCTGGGATCCATGAGGATACATTCCGATACTTGATGTCCCATTGACTTGTATTGGTATCGGATATCGGTATCGGCGATATCCGATATTTTTCGGGTATCGGCCGATACTATCCGATACCGATACTTTCAAGTATCGGACGGTATCGCTCAACACTAGTCAAAAGCCATTATATCATCGAACCACGTTCCTTCCTATCCGATTTTAAACCGTCAATGGGATGTCGCCCCTGTGGTAAGTGCGTAGCGTGCCCCAATGTGGGGAGGGCTCAGAGCTTTACTAGCTCTAATGGCCTTAATACATATCAAATTATGTCTCCCATTACCTGTACCACTAAGGCGGTGATCTATTATGCTATTTGCCCATGTTCTCTGATATATATCGGCTTAACCACTCGCCAACTCAAAGTCAGAATTCGCGAACATGTCCTTGGCATTATTGCCGCTAAGGACACGGAAGATTTTTGTACGCTTAAGACTAGTGTTGAGCGATACCGTCCGATACTTGAAAGTATCGGTATCGGATAGTATCGGCCGATACCCGAAAAATATCGGATATCGCCGATACCGATATCCGATACCAATACAAGTCAATGGGACATCAAGTATCGGAATGTATCCTCATGGATCCCAGGGTCTGAAGGAGAGGAAACTCTCCTTCAGGCCCTGGGATCCATATTAAAGTGTAAAATAAAGAATTAAAATAAAAAATATTGTTATATTCACCTCTCCGGCGGCCCCTGGACATCAGCGGGAGGATCCGGCGTCCGGCACGGCTTCTTTCTTCAAAATGCGCGCCTTCAGGACCTGTGGAATGACGTCCCGGCTTCTGATTGGTCGCGTGCCGCCCATGTGACCGCCACGCGACCAATCAGAAGCCGCGACGTCATTCCTCAGGTCCTAGAAGGCGCTCATTCTAGGACTTTAGCTGAGGAATGACGTCGCGGCTTCTGATTGGTCGCGTGGCGGTCACATGGGCGGCACGCGACCAATCAGAAGCCGGGACGTCATTCCACAGGTCCTGAAGGCGCGCATTTTGAAGAAAGAAGCCGTGCCGGACGCCGGATCCTCCCGCTGATGTCCAGGGGCCGCCGGAGAGGTGAATATAACAATATTTTTTATTTTAATTCTTTATTTTACACTTCCGATACCGATACCCGATATCACAAAAATATCGGATCTCGGTATCGGAATTCCGATACCGCAAGTATCGGCCGATACCCGATACTTGCGGTATCGGAATGCTCAACACTACTTAAGACCCTTCCTAAACATTTTAGGATACACCATGGATCCGATGCTTCTTTATTACGGGTCATCGGCACTGATGTGATTAAACCATCTCCTAGGGGTGGGAAGGTGAGTATACCATTGGCGAGATTGGAATCGAAATGGATTTGGACGCTTAAAACTGTCTCTCCATTAGGCCTCAATGAGAATTTTAATTTTGCTGCTTTTCTGTGAACTCTTAGGTGCTTTTATTCTACTTTTATTCCATTTTTAATCTTTTTGTAGTTGAACCGGTTTTATTATTTTTATGTGTATTTTTGTACACACATTCATAATATATGTTCCTTTTTCTATTTTTTGTATTTTTACTCTGTATTATATGTTTTCTTTTATTCTATTTGGGGTATAACATATACATATGGTTTTATTATACATATACTACCTTACATGCAACATGATCTTCTGTTACTACGTATGTTTTTTATATATGCATTTATTCTCCGTTACTATGTATGGTTTTTATATATGCATTTATCTTAACAGTGTTATCTCATTTTTCTGTTTAGTTTATCCCTTGCGATGAATTGATATTGCACTCGCCTTGTTGTCAAGTTGCTCATCCAGGACCTCCTGGTGCAATTCTGCTGATTCTTTGGATATTCTTCTTGATGCATTCATACAACACTTCTATTACTATCTGGAATATTATGGCGCCATATTGTGCATCTATTCTATGATCTTTATGTCTTTTTTATATTTTCTATATATTGTCCTCGTTTTTCTTATTGAGTATGTATTATTTGTGTATATATATTTATATATCTTATGTTTTTGTCATACTTTGTTCTATTTAGTGTTGCTTTCATTGTTTATTTATGTATACGTGATCTGTTGTTGTTATATTGGTATCCATACAGCCTTCTTATGTCATCGCAATCGTGAGATAATGTGGTATTTTATCATACCTATTGTCTGACACTGGTACTTCTCAGATTATTGCATACCTTTTCTTGTCCTATGATCGGTTGCACTCGCTGTGCGCGTGCGCCGCCTGTGACCCGTTGGTCTTGCGTCCTGTGTGTGTTGTCATTGCGGTTCTTCTCTGCATGATGTCACTGCATGGGCTCTGCATGTCTCCGTGTCCTCCTGGCGGCGCATGCGCCGATATGCATTTGCTCCCCTCATCGACATTGTTGATACGTACGCTATGATGATTTGGTGCCGTCGCTGTGCGCGTGCGCGGCCCGGGCCCCTCTGGTGACGCGTTTGGCGTCATGGTTGCCTTGGTATCTGCCGGGCTACATGGCGTCGCCGTGCGCTTCCGGGTCTCTGGGTCGCGCATGCGCCGCTAAGCTTCAGCTCCTTTCATCGGCGGTATCCCCCATGATATAAATAGACCTCCGGTTCCTCCAGTGCATCACCCCCTGACGAAGGACAAGGTCCGAAACGCGCGTCGGGGTGCGCTGTATCTGGAGGATCGGGCGGCTTCAGGAGGAGGTAATTGGATATCTTTTGCCATTAGTATCTTGCTTCCTGGTACTCCTTGTTCTGGGCTTTGCTCTTTCAATATATGGCTCTGGCGCCTCTGGATCAATGCGCCATTCAATCTGCACATATGCACATTGCTTCTTTTCACGTTTTGGTGATATAGACCTGGTTGCCCTCTAACACTATTGTATACTCTGACATATCTTCTATATGCGTCGGTTTTACCGGCGCTGACCTTACATAAAGTCTTTTTGGTATTTTTATTGTAGTGTACCAGCATAGTTTTCCACTACTCTTTTAACATCCATACGTACACCTATTTACTTCACTCATAGTTTTATTATATACACACTGTATTTATTATTTGTATTTTTGGTTTATTCACATATTGGTTATAATTTGATTATACTATATATACACATTTATATTTTACTCATATATTTTTCACTTTGTTCACACTTTTTTCTCATATATATATATATATATTATTTTTTTTCTTATATATATTTTTTTCTACTATTGGTATATTTTTCACATACATACACACACACTCTTTTTGTATTACTCATATTTTTCTTCTTTTATAGTTTGCACGTACATATGCTACCTCACACTATCTATGCAGAGCCAGACATTTGAGCATCGGAGTATTTATTATTAGGATTATTATTATTTTTTATATATTTACCTCACCTCCTGTGGTGTCCGTTCCCGCTATAAATATATTATTTTTTATTTTTTATTATTGTTGTATATTTATTTTTTGTATTATGTCCCCTCCAGTTACAGGCACAGATTTTTGTTACCAACCATTGCCCAAATAAATATGTATATTTATACTATTTTTTTAATAAAGGCATTTTATTTGACTGTCATCGTTTGACTTCGTCTTTTTCAAATTTATATATTACATCCATTTTTATATTATTATTTTCTTATTGGTCCTTTCTTTGATACTGTACCTGTATTTATCGATATATTGACTTCCATACGTAGGTTCTTCTTTGGTTCCCAACCCTAACCATAATCGTAACCCTAAATGGCCTTTAGTGAGGCATTGCCACAAAGGTGGAGGCACCCACATTCTTCTTCTCCTCCTTCGCTGATCAACTATCACGGGGTATGGCTGGCCAAAGCAGTGTGACAAGACCCAATTAAATAACACCCGCTGAGTTGGTGTGAATTGCAGGAGGTCACACATGTTGCCCAAGTACCACCAAAACACCTACACAAGCACAGCAACGATATGGCCATATGGGAGGGTTCCACCTGCTGTAGAAGCCTTAAATAGGGTTTATGCTAATGATTTAAATTATTTTCAGGCCTCAAAACCGTTAAATGTCCATTTTGTAAGGTTGCGTGAAAAAAACAGAGTACGGATGCATTACGGATTACATACGGACGTTAACATGCGTAAAATACGCTGCCACACCCTGCCTATGGCTGACATACGGAACACTGTTTTGGGATCATTTTTGCATATTACGCCTGTAGAACCAAAAAACCTTTGACCTTTTTTACAACAGAGTATTTTTGACCTCTCTGTGCGCTTTTGTGTCTTCAAGTTCTTTGGTGGTGTGAACAGGTTTCTACAGACTTGTTCACTGTGCAAGTAGCCCATGTTTTTTTTTGTTCTATAATTGTTCTCTTGTTTTCTACAAGACTGGGGAGTTCACCACTCCTCTGTGGGTCATTTGCATTGTAGCTGTTCCATCCTGCACGTCCACATGGATATTTTCTCTCTGAACCCTGCTTATACAGGTACTATACAGATGATCAGGTTTTTAAATACATCAGATAGGGATTATATACATTAGATAGGACTGCTCTATTATGGGTATACCTTGGCGATTGATGGAGCAGCTTAACATACATTTTTTTGCTAAAAAAACGTATTAACTAAATACCCTGTATTTTTTTTCATTTTTTGACTAGCACTTGCTTATTTACTGTGACCTTTTTTACAACAGAGTATTTTTGACCTCTCTGTGCGCTTTTGTGTCTTCATATTACGCCTTCAAAATACGGACTGTATTTCCCTATGCTGAGTGTGACGCCGGCCTTAGACTGATAAAAAGGGAGCGCTGTCCTGACCAGTGACAGCAGCTCCTGGCTCCCACTCCAGCAATACATGATATGCCAGTCACACTGTTCAGGTAGAATCTGCTTCTGGTTGATGCAGGACCTGTGTGATGTCAACGACATGTGACTGAAGCTGCTATGGAGCGTGCAGAGCACCAAACTTCCTACGCGTTTCAGAGACAGCGGTCTCCTTCTTCAGGGATGGTCCTGTGATATTCATGGGGCTTTAAATAACCAGCTTCGTGAGATGATAATGATGATAGAGAAATAATTGAATATATAATTTGATAAAATCCGAACAGTTCCACTTCACTATTAAGTCCCTTTGGAATTAAAGTGTCCAGAGTAAAAATCCATCTGCACTCAGAGCGTGACATTTGTTTGATAAAATTGCCCCTTCGCCAGTGCGGATGCACAATTTCCAACCGCCATATAGTGCACAGAGCTTTCATGATTTTCCACAAATTGTTTGGATAGAGGGTGACCCAAAAATTTGTCATTGATATTTTAAATATGCTTATTAATGCTTACATCTAGTGGGCGTTTAGTATGCTCCACATAATTCTTATTGCACGGACAAATTGTGTATATAACCCCCTGGGTGGTGCAAGTGATAAAATCCTTTATCTCATATTCCTTGTTTCCAGATATCAGTGACTTTTGTTTTTTTAGTGTGTGTTTGCAAACACATAGTACATTTTGGGCAGGGAAAAAAAGTGGTCATATTGTGTGTGAGGGGTCTTTTTGGAGGATTTTGTACAGTGGGAGCAAAAATACTACCTAGACTGCAGGCTTTTTTGTACACAAGTCTAGGGACTAAGGGAATCTGTTCACCTAAGATCTTATCCTCATTTAAAACACCAAAATGTGTTTTCACTATTTTGAATAGGACATGGGAATTGGAGTTATACTCCATAATAATTAGTATGACATCATTACTAGGATTTTGAATTTTGATGGTGTGATGGTCAATCTTTGATATTTGCCCACACCGGCTTCCTGACTGAGCCCTCCACCCATTAGCCTATGTCAGTTTTAATCACAGCTTAATCCTACCCAGCAATATAATTAGAAAAACAGGAGTAGAATCGGAGCGAAAGAATAATGCAAAATATAATTTATTAATTAACAGCAATAGTGCATAGATATATATCAAACAGTACAAAAGGATGATTAAAAAAATGGGAAAGTGAGTCACCCCCTGTGAACACCCTGCCACAGATAAATGTCACATAGACAGATAGTATACAGGCAATAGCTAAAATGTGTTAACCACGTCGCTCCTGTGGGTAACTAGTATACCCCCCACAGGATAAAGTGCTAGCGACAAGGCAGAGCTTACCAAGTAGAATACAAATGTAGACAGGCAGGGTGCACCGGGCCGGGAGCAGAGAGGTCCCCGACGCGCGTTTCGCTAACGCTGGTGTTCGGCTTTCTCAAGGGGATATAATTGCAAGCTATCAGCCCAGAAGATATATCATATTAGGTTAGGCTACTAGCAAAGAAGGTCACCTTGTCGATGGCTACTGGGCACACATGAACGAATTTATGTGCTAAGTATCTTCATTTTACCTTTCTTCTAGAGCAGCAATGCAATTGTAATGTCATGTATTCCATGTTTGCATACTATAGCGTCACAGACTGCAGCTTTAATATGTTCGTTTTCAATCCTAGTCACAGATTAAAATCACCGTTATGTCTATGGGTCTGTGAAAATCACAGACAGCACATGGATAGAATATGTGTGCAAATCATGTTCTGTATGTGTTTAACATTGCATTTTTTTTCATGCTTGAAAATCATTGATGAGACACTGATAGTGTTGAGCGATACCGTCCGATACTTGAAAGTATCGGTATCGGATAGTATCGGCCGATACCCAAAAAATATCGGATATCGCCGATACCGATATCTGATACCAATACAAGTCAATGGGACATCAAGTATCGGAAGGTATTCTCATGGTTCCCAGGGTCTGAAGGAGAGGAAACTCTCCTTCAGGCCCTGGGATCCATAGGGATGTGTAAAATAAAGAATTAAAATAAAAAATATTGATATGCTCACCTCTCCGGCGGCCCCTGGACATCATGCTGCTAACCGGGAGGCTTCTTTGTTTAAAATGCGCGCCTTTAGGACCTGGGAATGACGTCCCGGGTTCTGATTGGTCGCGTGCCGCCCATGTGACCGGCACGCGACCAATCAGAAGCCGTTACGTCATTCGCAGGTCCTCAATTCCTAGAATTAGGAGGCTTCTGATTGGTCGCGTGCCGGTCACATGGGCGGCACGCGACCAATCAGAAGCCGCGACGTCATTCTCATTCACAAAAACTCCTAATTCTAGGAATTGAGGACCTGCGAATCCCTATTGATCCGATACCGATACCCGATATCACAAAAGTATCGGATCTCGGTATCGGAATTCCGATACAGCAAGTATTGGCCGATACCCGATACTTGCGGTATCGGAATGCTCAACACTAGACACTGATGGTAACAATGGTTACATGAACAAAACGCTGATGAAGATCGGATATAATATACTGATGAACATTGATCCTTGCATGAAAAAAATGTGTGTTTGAGTAATAATAATTTTTTTTCTATAGAGCAAACATATTCTGCAGCACTTTACATTTTAAAGGTGAATTATACATACAATAAAAGACATTACAGAATAACACATAATTCACTAAATGCCAATAGGAGTGAGGGAACTGCTCGCATGCTTACAATCTATGGATGAGTCCTTACTGTTTTATTGTCTAGAGAGAAATGGTGTCATTAAGCCTTCTGGGCAAAAGTTTTAGATATGTGTGGAAAGGATGTTGCTAATTAAGAATACATTAAAAATTAGAAGTGTTAATAGTTTATTTTGATCAATTAACGGAATGCAAAATGAATGAAAAGTTGAGAAATCTACATCAAATCAATATTTGGTGTGACCACCCTTTGCCTTCAAAACAGCATAAATTCTTCAAGGTACGCTCGCACAAAGTCAGGGATATTGTAGGATTATATTAGGTGTATGAGCAACCAATTATATCAAACGGGTAATAATGATCATCACTTTCGTATGTTTGTTAATATATGGTGATTAACTGAAGCAGCTTTGTGGGTGGCTTAAAAATGGGTGTAGAACACACAAACTACAGTACTTGAGGTTCTCAAATACAGTTTTATGTCACTATAGCAAGATTGAATACAGCAATATGAAGCAAGGTCGTTATATTGCACCAGCAAGGTCTCTCCAATGCAAAGCTCTTAAATAAACAATGAGAAATGCCAACATTAAGGACCAAAGATACAGTGGTTAGTAGTGTTGAGCGATACCGTCCGATACTTGAAAGTATCGGTATCGGATAGTATCGGCCGATACCCGAAAAATATCGGATATCGCCGATACCGATATCCGATACCAATACAAGTCAATGGGACATCAAGTATCGGAATGTATCCTCATGGATCCCAGGGTCTGAAGGAGAGGAAACTCTCCTTCAGGCCCTGGGATCCATATTAAAGTGTAAAATAAAGAATTAAAATAAAAAATATTGTTATATTCACCTCTCCGGCGGCCCCTGGACATCAGCGGGAGGATCCGGCGTCCGGCACGGCTTCTTTCTTCAAAATGCGCGCCTTCAGGACCTGTGGAATGACGTCCCGGCTTCTGATTGGTCGCGTGCCGCCCATGTGACCGCCACGCGACCAATCAGAAGCCGCGACGTCATTCCTCAGGTCCTAGAAGGCGCTCATTCTAGGACTTTAGCTGAGGAATGACGTCGCGGCTTCTGATTGGTCGCGTGGCGGTCACATGGGCGGCACGCGACCAATCAGAAGCCGGGACGTCATTCCACAGGTCCTGAAGGCGCGCATTTTGAAGAAAGAAGCCGTGCCGGACGCCGGATCCTCCCGCTGATGTCCAGGGGCCGCCGGAGAGGTGAATATAACAATATTTTTTATTTTAATTCTTTATTTTACACTTCCGATACCGATACCCGATATCACAAAAATATCGGATCTCGGTATCGGAATTCCGATACCGCAAGTATCGGCCGATACCCGATACTTGCGGTATCGGAATGCTCAACACTAGTGGTTAGTCAAGGAATGCAGCAGCTGAAAGACATCAACTCAAAACTGTTAGGAACCAGAGTGACCCAGCAGCACCAAACTACTGATTGGAGAAGTCTGACCAGAAGTAATCTTTGTGGAAAAATGGAGGCCAAAAGTCATACTTTTGACATGGAAACAACGCCAAGTGACTGAACTTTGATTCAATACATATTGAATGTGGTGCAGAAAAATGTCACCAGGTGCCCTGGACTTTTAAATATTTGGCTGTAACAAAAGGCAGTTTTTAAACAAAGGGATGGAGGCAGGAAAAATAATGAGTGTCTGCGGACAAAAGTGAAGCGTGGTGGAGGTTCTTTGGAAATTTGGAGATGCTATTCAGCAAATGGAGTTGGGGATTTACTCATTATTATTTTGTCCTTAGTGCTGAGTAGTAAAGGCAGATTCCTATCCATCATGCTGTTTAAAAAACAAAGGGTTGTTACTAGTGATGAGCGAATGTGCTCAGATAAGGTGTCATCCGAGTATGCTCGGGTGCTATCCAAGTGTCTTTGGTGTGCTCCAATAATATGTTTGAGTCCCCAGCGCTGCATGTCTACACCCACAACACATGCAGGGATTGCCTGAATGTGTTGTGGCTGTATAAAAACCATGAGACATGCAGCAGTGGGGACTCAAACATATTATTGGAGCACACCAAAGACACTTGGATAGCACCCGAGCATACTCTGATAACATCTTATCTGAGCACATTCGCTTATTACTAGTTTTCATACCAAATATTAATTGATCTCCATTTCTCTTTTATTTATATTATTAACACTTCTAATTCTGAAAGCATTCTTGCTCTGCAGCATTTTTCCACACCTGCCTAAGGCCGGTTTCACACATCAGTGGCTCCGGTACGTGAGGTGACAGTTTCCTCACGTACCGGAGACACTGACTCACATAGACACATTAAAATCAATGTGTCTCTGCACATGTCAGCGTGTTTTCACGGACCATGTGTCCGTTTTGAAAACACGGAGACATGTCAGTGATCGTGGGAGCGCACGTATTACACGGACCCATTAAAGTCAATGGGTCCGTGTGAAACACGTACCGCACCCGGATGTTGTCCTCGTGCAGTCCGTGTGCCGCGCAGGATACAGCGCTACTGTAAGCGCTGTCCCCCCCACGTGGTGCTGAAGCCGCTAATCATTTCTTCTCTCCAGCATTGTTCGCTGGAAAGAAGATATGAAAACTCTTTTTTTTTGTGTTTAAAAAAAAGATTCCTGTCCCCAACCCCCTCCCACCCCCTGTGCGCCCCCCGCTGTTAATAAAATACTTACCCGGCTCCTTCGCTGGCGCTGCTTCCTGTCCTCGCCGCAGCTTCTCCTGTATGAGCGGTCACGTGGTGCCGCCTATTACTGTGATGAATATGCGGCTCCACCCCTATATATACAGTATATATACACACATATACATATATGCTGTGTGCCATGCATAATCTGTCGTGCTGTATGTTACTCTTTGTCTTTTCTATCCATTTATACCCTGTGTCTGCTCTTTTCGCCCTCCCTTCTTCTGCTTTTTTGTTCATCTTAATCTTTGTTGTTGTCTTCAGCTGTTTTTTTCCTCACTTGCCATCTGCTTTTCTCTTCTTTCTGACAGCATTATTCCTACTTTCCTGCTTATGCATTGCTGTAATTTTTCTTTACTTTTTTTCACAAATGTTCTTGTCACAATTTGCATTTCCTTCATTGACTGATACAGTAAGCTGTAATTTTTTTCATGATAAAAAAATTGGGAATATGGAACTAATCACATATGGAAACACTCTGCATATATACAGATGCTTCACACTAATCATTGAGCTTATATAAACTTGTGAAATATACCAAGTCCAATACTTTGCTGTTTTATTTCTATTATATAAATACGGTATATATAACTGTAATTTAGTTTATGCTGTGTTTTTATGCAGTCTGGTAAATGATCTGGACCAGATGTGTTGTACTGTACACTAAAACATTTTGCTGCTGAAATAGATATGGCAGTAACATTTCATATCCATCAGTGGTGCATTATTGTAAGACTTCCTTCAATCCCTTCTCATGTAAATGCTGTGAACATAACTGTAAAAAAAAGTGTCATACATCTACAGTACATTATTTACCCAATTGCCTGAAATGTTGCAACTGTGACCGACAGTCACAGCTTTGTAGTAACACATAGGGTCAATACAAATTCGTGAGATTAGCCCCTCAGATTGTGATCTATAGTGATTGTGGCAAACAAATGTAGACAAACTAATGTTAAAAAAATACTTAAGTAAAATAAAAATGATTATTTTTTAAATTACAACAGTTTTTCGTGAAAGTAAAAAAAAATTGTCCGATTCATGATTTGCATGATTTATTAAGTTACTCTTTTTTTTGTTGTTTTGTGATTTTCCTTTTGAGCTTTGTTGCACCAAATTATGAAAAATGCTACACGCAGTCCATAAATTTGGCACAAAATCAAAAATGTTATTTTTTTTTGTTATTAGCCATTTTTGTGACACCAGCACCAATAGTCGCAAATCTTTTAAAAAGTTGCAAAAAATGGGGCGCATTGAAAACTCCTCCAGAAATCTGACTTCAGGCAGTGAAATATGCAACCGAAATTTCATAAATGTGTCTAAATTCTAAAACATCTGTATAAGCAAAGTTCTTGAGGAAAAAGAGAAGACTTAAAATAGAAAGATAACTTAAAAAGTGGCATAAAATGTACATATGATAAGCTGCAAAACCTAAAACAATGAAAAAAGTAGAAAATGACTCCAGAAAACTAGAAATAGTAAAGTAATGATGAATCTAGCCTAAGTGTATACACATTTGCTGTTCACATAATTCTGACAGTCTGTAAAAATGCTATAAATGTTATTTTTAGGTTATGGTAAAAAAAAAATACTAAGAAGGCTATGACAGAACTGACTTTTTGTTTTCTATGTATCACGGAATGAAAATTGTAGACTATAGATTGATAAATCAGCTAGTCATTACAATCTAGAGGTTATGCTGCAATAACAAGTGCAAAGAGCACAAAAGCTTCACACCTTTTATTTGGCCTCATTCAGATGTCCGTGAATTTGTGCTCAATTTTGTTTTGGCACCAAGTTTTGCCAGTATTTGGTCAGTGCGCCAATTTTTACCATCAGTATTTCTTCAATAAAAAAAAAAGCGCTGATGTGAGCTGCCCCATAGATGAATACTGGTCCGAGTGCTATGTGATGTTTGATCGCAAAACATTCGTCCATATTCATCGCTAGAGTGACTAGAGATACATCCACCCAACATGAAATTCTCTGAGCATTTTTATACCTTGATACCATTGTTATTTTCTCTTTGAAAATCAATTGTTTAAAAAGCCATAACAGATGTTTTCCCTAGAAGCAAGCATCTAAGAATTCCTCTCAGTGCCGCAGGATAAAACAGTACAAAAACATTTCTAATGAGCTCTTGAGCCTTATTTAATTTTACATTGAAGTAGACCGATAGGCTGAAATTTCTGGGGCACCCTTGCAGAACGATTGGACAAGCTGTAATAATATAGATGTTTTAGAAGATTGCCGACAAACTTGTCAAGGCCATCTGTTATGGCACTAATAATACTAAAGATTTCCAGCAAATATCTTATGAGTAGTGTTGAGCGATACCTTCCGATATCGGAAAGTATCGGTATTGGATAGGATCGGCCGATATTCAAAAAATATCGGATATCGCCCATACCGATACCCGATCCCAATGCAAGTCAATGGGACCAAAATATCGGAATTAAAATAAACCCTTTCTTGCCTTGTAGGTTCATTCTACATGAAGGAAAACAACTAAGAATAATGCCGGATGTATTTGGGGAGGTGGCGGA